>NC_058130.1:194243966-194463580 GCF_016433145.1 Gracilinanus agilis
GGGGGGGGGGGTTGAAGGGGAAAGGAGGAGCATGAATCATGTAACCATGTTAAAAATGAATATTAATAAATGTAAAAAAAAAAAAGAATATAGTCAGTTTTGCTGGGTAGTTGATTCTTGGTTTTAGACCCAGTTCCCTTGCTTTCTAGAATGTTATATTCCATGCCTTCCAGTCCTGTGTAGCCAGATCCTGTGTTATTCTAACTGTGGTTCCCTGGTATCTAAATGTCTTCTTCTTAGCAGCTTGTAATATTTTTCCTTGGTCTGATAGTTCTTGAATTTGGCTAAATATTCCTGGGAGTTGTCAGTTGCGGATTAAATGGAGCAGGTGATCTGTGGATTCTTTCAATCTCTACTTTTCCCTCTTGTTTGAGGATGTTGGAGCAGTAAATTTCCTGTAGGATGATGTCCAGGATTTTTCTTTTCTCATGATGTTCCAGTAATCCAATAATTCTTAAATTGTCTCTCCTTGATCTGTTTTTTAGATCTGAGGTTGGCAATGAGGAGTTTATATTTTCCTCAAATTTTTCATTCTTTTGATTTTGTTTTATATATTCTTGCTGCCTTGTGAAGTAATTTTCTTCTAGTTGTTGGATTCTAGTTTTTAAAGACTGAATTTCATCCCTGGCTTTTTGGTCATCCTCCTTCTGGTCTGATTTTCTTTGTAGATAATCTTTTACCTTCTTTGCCTCATTTTCAAGCTGGTCAATTTTAGCTTTTAAATCACTATTTTCTTGTTTTAGTTCATGTATTTCCTTTTTCCAATTGTCTTCAGCCTTTCTTGATTATTTTTTGAGTTCTTGAGTTAATTGAATTTTGAGTTCTTCCAAAGCCTGTGTCCAATTCATTGGAATTTCTGTGTTTTTTCTTGATGTTCCCTGGTCCTCCTTTGATCCATTTGCCCTTTGTTCATTTCCTGGATAGAAGCTGTTGATTGTAATTTCTTTTTTTCTTTTTCTGTTGTTCGCTCATATTTTATCCTTCTTTCCCCCTTGTAATTGGCTGTAATCTTGGTCCTCTGATTATTTGCTGGATCTGTAGGTTTGGGCTATTCAGTCCTGGAAGAGTTTCTTCTCTGCTGTTGAGAATCACTAGGTTAGTGGGCCCTGCTGCCAGATCTTCCCCAACTGTTAGAAAAAGCTAAAGATGTGATTTCCACTACTTTCACTGCAGTCTATGGGAGGAACTTTTCCCTTGTGACTCCAGTTCAGCTTTCTTTGGGCCCAGTCTTGTTTAGATCATAGAAGAGTGTAGTCAAGTCCTTTCCCTGCCCCTGTGGTTTGCCCTTAGCTTTTTATTGTAGTAAACCCTACTCCCATCCTTAATCTTAGTTTGTCCTTGATTAAATGTGTTACCTTAACTTATAAACTCCTGCCTTTACTTTGCTGATTACCACAGGCCTAGTCTTGGTGCTTCAGAAAGAACACAAAGAGAGAGTCACAGCTGTGAAGGGGTTACAAATAATACACAATCCACTAAAGTCTAAAAAATAGAGATATGGGTGCAAGGACAAGGGCCAAATTCCAACCACCAATTAGTAGGGGTTTAATTCTGGGAGCAGAAATAAATTTCATGGAAATGTTTACTAATTGCGTTCTGCCTTGATTTACAGATCTGCACCTGGTCAGATAGTCTGGACTAAATTGTCTGGCTCCAGTCTTTATCTAAGTAATATATTTTTTAGGGTTCAGGCTTCTTAATTATCAGGGAGAGAAATTGTCAAGGAGAGGAATTGTTAACTCAGTAGCTGCTAGTCTGCTTAAAGACTCAAAGCTTTCCAATAAGAATATTGAGAAAGGTGGGGGTTTGAAAATGAGTCAAAAGAGGAGTCTTAGATTTTTACCTTAGATGATCCGTTCTATCTGCATCTGACATGCAGTGCAGAAAAATCATACATACAGTTTTACTTGCCAATGATTTTGTAATGGGATCCAGATAAAATATCTATTACAGACTCTGTTTCTCTAAATGACTCCTAATAGCCTCTTGGAGGGGTCAAGTTGTTTTTGGATTAATCTACCTGCTGGTACCAGAGCTTTTCAGGGCTCAGGTGACCAGGACCAAACACAAAGACTGCCTCAGCCTGGATTGGTCACGTAGGGAATCCGGATAACAGGCCCTAATTTTGACCCTGTTTCTCCAATGGCTCTCTACATCCTATGGCTCTCAACAGTTGTGAACTGATCCAGCCATTCTGGAAGACAATTTAGAACTATGTCTAAAGGGCTACAAAACTGTGTATACTCTTTGATCCAGTAATACCACTACTAGATCTATATCCTAAAGAGAAAAAAGGGGGCAAAGAACCTACTTGTACAAAAATATTTAAAGCAGCCTTTGTGGTGTCAAAGAATTGGAAATTGAGGGTATAACCATCAAATGGGAAATAGCTGAACAAATTGTGGCATATGGTAGTGATAGAATACTATTGTGCTATAAGAAATGATGAATAGAATGATTTCAGAAAGAGTTGGAAAGACCTATGTGAACTGATGCAGAGTGAAATAAGCAGAACCAGGAGACATTATACACAGTAACCATAATACTGTGGGACAATCAAATATGATAGACTTTGCTACTCTTGGCAATACAACAATCCAGGACAATTCTGAAAGACTTATGATGAAGAATTCTATTCACCTACAGAGAAAGAACTGTTGGAGTTGAAATGCTGATCAAAGAATACCATTTTTCACTTTAGTTTATTTGGGTTTTCATTTTGAAGTTTTGATTTTATATGAATATTCTCTTACAACAATGAACAATATGGAAATGGGTTTTGCATGGTAATGCATGTATAATCCAGCTTGAATTACTTACCATCTTTGGGAAAGGGGAAGAAAAGGAGAGAGGGAGGCAATTTTGATATTATAATTTCAGAAAACTTATATGGAAAATTGTTATTACATGTAATTGGCAAAATAAAATATCTTCTAAAAAAGAACTGAATAAAATAAAGTATATCTAAGAAAGGATAAGATGACACACAAGTAGGTATACTGGAGTCAGCTCAAACTGACTCAAAAAGAACGAGTTGTTAAATTTTCAGTATGATCATTTATGCTACAAAAATCCACAAAAATTATGAAATCAGGGCTTGATTTATTGTTTCATTGATAGCCTAGATTTAATGAAGTGTTATTAATGCATACTAAATTTAGAAATATGTCAGGTGAACATTTTTTACTGGAGAGATGATTGTTAAATATTTACCAGAATCCCTCTGGATAACTACTCATAATACCTATCATAGTCTCATGGTCTCAGAACAGAACTGAAACCTGTGATGAACATGAGCTCTCAACAGAGGCATCAATTTCCCTCTGCGCATCTGGAAATTGTTGAGGTTCTGCCAAATTTACCCTCTAGATGAAATAAGACTAATAGTAACTACTTTAAATCTCAGGATGGGAGAGAGGTAGAGGAGAGAGGACACTAATTGGTTAATATCTATCTATTAAGGCTTTGAAAACAAAAAAATGACCTATAAGAGCAACATATAGATCACTTTATTTTTTCCCTCCTTGCTTATATTTTCAAGGGCCCTATTATTCATATCTTACCATGAATGAACCCTAAACACATCATATTTCTGAGTATTTGGTTTAAAGCAATGAATGCATAAAAGGTGGTTTTGTGGTTTTCCAAAGTAAGGAAAATCTTTCTTCCCCTTTGATTTTTAATCTCCCTTTATTAAAGCAACAGACTATAAGGGGGAAATGATTTATTTTGGTTTTCTTTTTTCTTCCCCTTTCTCCTTCAACCCCACCCCTATTCTAGAGCCGTTGCTTGTGCAGACTTGGTGGAGTCAACTTGCTGGGATTTAATTCAGTTTGTGTTGTATTTTTATGACTTTTCATTATGGCCCAGGAACCTCACAGAAGACCAAGAAAACTAGAGATGATGAAAAGCTTTGTTTGTTTTCGAGTTATATTGAGATAGAGAAAAAAATGGGAGGATCAAAGGTAGGCTAGAGCCTTTGATTAGAGTGAATAGGACAAAGATAACTGATAATAAAAAGAAAGCAAAGGTACTCATTTAATTTCTCTTTCTCTACAAAGCAGAATAATATTTATAGTAGAAATGATAGAAAAAAATGACAAAGTGGATATCCCAAGTATATAATGAAAAAGGAAGAGAACATCTAGCTATGATGAATTAAAGTCATCTATCTCAGATAAAACATCCTCAGATTCTGAAATAAATGGCAGCTGTGATTGCTGAATCAATGTTAACAATAGTTAAAAGATCACTAAAGATGGAAAAGGCAGCATTAAACTGGACAAGAACAAATGTTGCCCTAATTTAAAAAAAGAGAGAGGGGAAAAAATGGAGTTTGCAAACTGTAGACAATGAACTTTGATTCTTGGAGAAAATATTGAATGGATCATCAAAGAAATAGTTGAAGAACAATTAGAAAGAAAAGTAGCAATTAACAAAAAAAAATCATAGTTTCATCAAAAATAGATTGTGTCAGCCATCTCATTTCCCTTTTTCTTCACAGGATTACCAAACTTGTAAAACATTTCCACATTAGCTATGCTGCAAAATAAAAAGCAAGAAAAGAATTAAAAAGTAGAAAAGCATATATCTACTCTCTATATCTTTAATGTGCCTATTTATTTACATATTGATTCCTCCATTAGAATGTAAGTTTTGTCTCTTTTGTATCCCAGGAGCCCAGAACAGTATTTGGCATATAGTAGGCACTAAATAAATGCTTCTCTACTAGTTGATTGGTTGGTTAAGCACCTACTAGGTAGCAGACACTGTGTTACGAATTAGAAATAAAACTATAAAAGTGAGATATTCTCTGTCTTAATGAGTTTATTATATTTTATTAGAATCCCATAAATGTGAAATAATGACTTTATATGGAGAAAAATGTGGACAATCAAGTGAAACTGAATCTACATTTTCCTCCTTTACCCATTAATTATATCAGAAAGAGTCTATGGGCAAAGGATAAGAAAAAAAATTAATCAGGAAATGTTTATTTCTTATGAGCTTTGTGATGGAGCGTAAAGACTACTTTGTTGAAATATGCCCCAGTGATTAATCATTTTTTCTTTACTTCTGAACCTGTGAGAAAATGAATCATTGCAGGCCCAAATAAAAGGTTCCCAAATCCCATCCCATTTCATTTTTATAGATATGTTCTAGTCAGCTGAAGATGTATAATTGGATTTTGGCCCAAAGATATCCAAGATGGAGGATAAAAAGACCTACCTATGCCAAAATATTGATAGCAGCCTTTTTGTAGTAGCAAAGAACTGGAAACTGGGGGAGTGTCCATCAATTGGGGAATGGCTAAACAAATTGTGATATATTATTATAATGGAAACCTATTGTGTTTTAAGAAATAATGAACAGCATGAGTTAAGAAAAACCTGGAAAGATTTAAGTGAACTGATGCAAAGTGAAGTGAGAAGAACCAGGAGAATGGTATATACCGTAACAGAACTCTTGTATGGTGATCAACTGTGAAAAGCTAAATTACTATCAGCAAAACAAGGCTCCAATTTAACCCCAAAGGATTCATGATCATTTAAAAAAATGCTATCCAAAGCCAAATAAGGAACTGCTAGAAGTTGATTGCAGATCAAAACATGCGAGCTTTTACTTTATTTCCTTCTTGAGTTTTTTATTATATGTGTGATGTGTGTCTTCAGTCATGACATAAGGAATATGGAAATCCATATTGCATGACAGCACTGGTATAAACTATATCAGACTATTTACCACCTCAGGGAAGGGGACAAAGAGAGGGAGCAAAGTCATCTGAATCATAAAATGTTAGCAAACAATTGTCAGATTGTGTGACCCTGGGCAAGTCACTTAACCCCCATTGCCTAGCCCTTACCACTCTTCTGCCTTGGAGCCAATACACAGTATTGATTCTAAGATGGAAGGTAAGGGTTTAAAAAAAACAATTGTCTACATGTAACTAAAAATATAATTTAATTTTAAAAAACTAGATCTTGGGGGGCAGCTGGGTAGCTCAGTGGATTGAGAGTCAGGCCTAGAGATGGGAGGTCCTAGGTTCAAGTCCGTCCTCAGACACTTACCAGCTGTGTGACCCTGGGCAAGTCACTTGACCCCCATTGCCCACCTTTACCACTCTTCTACCTAGGAGCCAATACACAGAAGTTAAGGGTTTAAAAAAAATTAAAATAGAATAAAAAACTAGATGTTGGACCAGAAGCTTGGGACATAAATAAAATATGGGAATCAACTGCATAAAGTCGATAACCAAAGTCATTAGATTGGATGTGATTTGCATGGAAGAGAATTTGGAAAGTGAAGCTGTGGATAAAGAGGATTAAGAAGTAAAATAGGGCCTGGAAAGGAAATGGCTAGAGAGAAATGTGGTGAAAAAAATGCCCCTCCACTGCTTCTTGGTAACTTACATATAACACATGCAAGATATGAAAAAGTAATAGTTCTCCTTCAAATATTATTCCCCTATGATTCACAGCTTTTCTCTCCTTCATTTTTATCCAGTAAGACCCTTCACCTAATATGTGTTCTGGAACACATTCAAAGTATGTCCCAATACATGACTATCTTTTACTTACAGTGTCAGGGTGTCCTGGTAAAGAAATAAACACTAAGGAAGAAAGGTCTGACTCTGTGGCTGTGCTCTAGGCCTCATTACTTATGAGGCAAGATCTGATGTATAATAACATGCATGGAACTATGGATGAGTGTGAGTATACAAACAAGCTACCCACTTAAATGCCCTTGCATTTTGTACAAGCAAGTTAATACTTTGCTTTTAATTACTTTTACTGTATAGAAATCCTAGTCTATATAGAAAAAGGAGAGGAAATATATAGTCTTAGCATTCACAAAATATGGTGGGCTACAACAGAAAGTGCCCTGGACTTGCCATCAAGAAAATTTGAGTTAGAATCTTGGCTCAGATACTTCTTAGCTGTGAGAGACTGAGCAAACCCCTTAACCCCTCCATCTCATTTTCTTCATCTTTAAAATGAGGTCTTGGTATCTTAGGTCTCTTTTAGGTTTCAATCTACAAACCAATGACCATAAAAGCACCCCAAAAAAGCCTCTAGTGAAGTGGATAGAGCCTCAGGGGAGGATTTTTATTTTTTAGGGAGGGTCTTCTATCTCATCCACATTTGAAGGTGGGCAGCCACTCATGGAGCCCAGTCTCACTACTGATCTTCATGGGAACTTTCACTGACTCTACTTTTGACCCCACTCAGTTAGCCCTGCCTTAGGCAACCTAATGGCTTTCTACTTCTAGAGGCTCACCATATTAAGCTTAGAACTCTGAAACTACAGTGGTTCACAAGCCTCAATCTCCCCTGTAGCAGGTTACAGGAATACTCTACCAAGGCAGGCTCTATGGAGGAGGGTAGAAATGTTGCAAGGGATGTACCTATGATTTAAATATTACAGTAGAACTCCTAGCATAGGAACTCCTACAAATACAGACAGGCAATGTTGGCAACAGACATCAAGAGCTGTCCAAGGTGCTGAACGGTAAATGACTTGGCTATGGTCATACA
Organism: Gracilinanus agilis; assembly: GCF_016433145.1. Lineage (NCBI taxonomy): Eukaryota > Metazoa > Chordata > Mammalia > Didelphimorphia > Didelphidae > Gracilinanus > Gracilinanus agilis. The sequence goes on from NC_058130.1 coordinate 194,251,502, forward strand.
GCTAGAATAAGTCAGAGGCCAGACTTTAACCTAAGTCTTCTTAACTATGGTCCTCAATCCACTGTGCTACAATGGAGAAATCCATAAATATGAATTGTAAATTATTTTAAAGAGTGAATGGATAAGCACCAGAAGTGTTAGTCCTTCTTGAATACTCCAGTATCCTACTAGAGTTCCTAGAACAGCAATGATTGGTAGCAGTAAATGTATCAGGAACAGAGAATAAATTAGAGACATTGAGGCAGCTTCAGGACTCTACAAGAACTCAGCAGAAAGCTACATAATCATAAGGGCAGTTTCATTATGCCCTGAAAAAGGGACAAATGGTCTTTGAACAAAAGTATTCTCAGAAGCTGTGAGTTACACATGTGCTCTAATCTTGGTCCAACCTTTCCCTGGACTTGTGTACTTATGGGAGAGTGTACCTCTAGTTTTGCAGGAATGTTTCTAGCAATTGTTCCGAATATATCCCTAATAAATACCCATTTTGAAAGACAAATTAAGTTTGACTAGCAAATTTGGATCAACTAATTGCCATTGGGAGGAAGCAAACCAATGGATGCTTGTGATCTATTAAAAAGCCACCACCACTTCTGGTTCATTAGACTTCCTAAGAAGATAGGAAGGAAAGTTTTAGCTGCCAGCACAAGTTGGGATGGAGAGAGTAGCTCCAGAGCTTATATCCAATTATTTGGCCAAATTATATAGCTATTCTGTAGGACAAGCAACCAAGTGAAGCAGCACAAAAGGTACCCTCAAATTAAAATTTAAAGATAATTAATAGCACAAAGCCCATTTGGGAGAAAGAACTCAGGAAATCAATTCTTAATTAGAAAAATTGAGATATCATGAGACTGTTGTTATTGAGGCTCGTGTCAGAGGCAACCACTTTGGGCTGAGAAGGTTCTTTGCCTCAGCACCCAGCCAGTGTTGGGGGAGAGGTAGACAAGCTTCATGGGACTGTATTTGTTGATCTATGGACAACATATACCCACACTCCAACATCATCTCAATGGAATTTATTCAAGGCTCTATCTAGACAAGTTATAGTTCTGTTAGGATAAGAAAATGCTTAGCTTAAAAGTATAAGGTTCTAAGCAAATAATTATAATGACAAATGACAAATGAAATGTCTATAACAAAGGCTGCATTTGTTCAGGCTACCATGTATGAAGCCAAAAAATATATCTTGGTAAAGATACAGAAATAGGAAAGGGGAAAACTTGTATTTTTCAGGATGATAGATTTTTTTAAAAAAGTTTATTTACAGAACTAGTTATTGTTAAGCATTATCATTAACCAAAGTTTTTAGTTTCCTGACATTTAGGATGTGATTTTTAGTGATATACCTGGAATTGTATCTTATTTTAAGATGACAGATTAAGGGCAAATTTCCTCCTATGCCTTAGCACTCAGTAATCTTAGAAAAGAAGAAAACAGCCACTTTCGTTAGCTCTGTGTATCCATTAGGGATTTACCTTGCCTTTAAAGTTTTCACATTCTTTATGAAAAGCACAAATGAAAAATATTATATGAACCTTTTCCTTCCTCCCTAGTGTATCTTTTTGTTCTAATGAATTGTAATGTACAGTTTTAAGTGAAAAGGAAATTTTCTTAGAGTTCTTCAAAAACTCCTAAAGAAACATTGTAATATAAGTTGTTAGTGCTGGACTTGTAATTAGAAAGAACTGGGTTCAAATCCTGCCTGACTCCTAATTAGCTGTGTGGGCATGGGCAAGTCACTTATTTTTTTATTTTCTTTATTTTAATATTTTAATTTTTTACCAATTACAGTTACATGATCAACCTTACCTCCCTCCCTCCCTTCTTTTCCCTTCCTCTTCCTGGTGTTGGCAGGCAATTTGACCTGGGTTATACATGTATCATCATATAAAACATCTTTGCATATTGTTCATTTTTGTAAGTGAATAATCTTATAAAACCAAAACTCCCAAACATAAACCCAAATAAACAAGTGAAAATGGCATATTTTGATCTGTATTCTGACCCCAATAGTTCTTTCACTAGAGATAGATAGCATAAGCCATAAATCAATTACTATTCCTATGTATGATATTCTCCTGGTTCTGCTTATTTCACTCTGTATCATTCCATGTAAATCTTTCATGCTCTTTCTGAAATCAGCCTGTTTGTCATACCTTCAGCACAACAGTATTCCATCACCATCATATACCACAATTGGGCAAGTCACTTTTTTTTCAGAGATTCAGGCAAACCTCTAAGTGATGGATGGGCTACCATCAGACTACCTCAGTGAAGAGAGTATTCTCACTCACAATAATTTGCCTAAGGAGCTCATAGAAAACGTGTGTCTTTAGGAGACTAAAATGGTGTTATCACTAATAAATAAAACCTTTTTGCTTTGCCTTATATTTTTCAGGGTTATAAAAATATTCCTAAAATAATTTCCCCTTGGCATGTCACTTTTTTTCTTTTTTCTAAATTATGAAATAAATAGAATGAAGAGGCACCATTGTGTGATGAGAACTGAGTTGCAGTTCTAATAATAATTAGAAGTCTTATGACCTTGGTCAAGTCATTTAACCATTTTGAGCTTCCTCCTCTACAAAATAGGGACAACACTACTTGCATTATATAGCTTGCAGGGGTTTTAGGAGTATTTATAAGCCTTAAAGCCCTCTATAAATGTGAGCTATTATTTTTATGCAAATAACTCATTGGCTTTAAAATAGATGGTAAGACAAAAACCTTTTGTTTTCCTTTGCTGGAAAGAAATTCAATAAGGTGCCTCAGCAAGATTGGCAGGGGTACTAATGCAAAGAAGGAAAATGAGGCCCCCTTCTCAGTTTCATATTACCCACTTCCATTCAGATCCACTCCGTGTGGTAACCATAGCCATGATTCACTCTAGCTTACTTAGATCAGCAGTGATTTTCCCCTTTATGAAGTTTTCCATCAGATATGTGTGGGAAAGAATATAAAGGAAGTATAAAGTAGCATAATCAAATCATGCCATCCAGTGAAGTCAGACTGAAAAAGGTGACAAGAGACAAATTCTACATGTCACGAAATGCAACTATTCTCAGCCATTACATGGAGAATAATTACAGGGCTCAGTTGGCCAGGGGGGTAGAAATGTACAATGAGATTTGTTCTTTTCCTGATTTCCCTATTAATGAAACATAAGTGGGGAGTGCTTCTAGAAAGCTGATAAAGTTGCTTGTTATGTGCTAAGTCATGCCTTCTTTTGGAACAAAATAGCCATCAAGCTGTGGTGATTAAGGGAAAACAGCACAGACTTTTAAAAATGTAAATGAAAATTTGTCTCTCTTTCTAGATAGAGAATGAGTAATTCTATCCTTACAGAATGTTCAAAATGGTATTTTCCTAACAGGCTCATACATTTCAAAGGTGCTGATTTTCTTTAACCATGAACAACTTAGAAACAAAACAAAAAAATATACATTTGTAAAGTAACCAAGGAGTTCCACAGCGGGTTATTATTTACTAAGGCTTATTTATGCTCTGTGTTTGAGAGTAAGCCAAAGGAAAATGATAGACCAGCAGCTTTTGATTACCTGATGAATACAGCACTTTTCTTTTAATACTAGCTATAGAAAATATTATCTAAGCATTCCAGTACTAGACTAAATTCCTTGAGAGCAAAGGTTACTTCTCTTTTTAATCCTAGTAGCCCCGTTGTCTAGTGCAGTTCCTTCTTGTACATTGCAGGTGCTTAGTGAATACTCTGTTGAATTGAGTTGAATGTGTCATTATCTGGTAGAATCTCAAAGATCATTTGATATGGAATGGCCTTTGGTGAACTCACTTCAGATAGATAGGCAGATAAAGACTTAGAGAATGACACAGAAAGAGAGAAAATAATTTTGCAATTCTCTAAGATTTTTGAGTTAGATTCATCATCAACCAGAACTTGCAAAATTGTGAGATTATCTGGCTAATCTCTACGTTAGATCAATCTTTTTTAATAAAAGCTCTTTCTATCTTAGTATAAATCATTTCTAGGGCAGAAAAATGATAAGAGCTAGCTAGGCAATTAGAGTAAAATGATTTGCCCCTGATCCCATAGTTAGGAAGTATCTGAGGTTACATTTGAGCCCAGGACTTCCAACTCCAAGTCTGGCTCTCTAGTCACTGAGCCACTTAGCTTGTCCAACCAATCTTTTGCAATAAAACACAAAAATCAAATGCCAAGTCAAGTGAGGTTTTGTCAAAATTCTTTTAAAAAGGGGGAAATCAAAAAAGAAGCTTTCTCTGTGATTATGTTCTTATAAATAGCACCCTTTTTGCAATATAGAGAGAATGTAGATAAGCTTCAAACCTTTATTACTTTCTGATGTTTTCTAACTGAAAAATATATTATAAATATGAGGCAATTATAGTACATAAAGTTTCATAGTTAAGTTGCAAAAAAGGATGATAGCTATTACCTTTGATGCAAGTATATAAGAATAGAAAGAACCAGGTGATGTTGTCAAGGATGCAGCTGTTATTGACCTAGGTCAGTGATGATGAACCTTTAAGAGATGGAGTGCCAGGCCCCACCTCCACCCCAGCCCCAGACCACATGCTGTGCCTCCTCCACTGAGTGTTGGGTGTACCCTACCCTGACCCTTTATCCCACACAGGGGAGGGAGAAAGCACTCCCATTGGGCTGCTGGGCAGAGGAGTGGGTAAAGTGAGGAATGTTCTCAGCAAGTGTAGAGAGGAGGAGGGGAGTGGACTGAATGCTCTGCCCCTCTCCAGCTCTGCCATCTGTGAGCTGCCCACCTTACCCTCTGTGTGCTCCCATTGGGGTGCTTGGCATAGGGACAGGGAGGTACAGTGAAGAGCAGAAGGGGAGTAGCTCCATTGGAATCCCTCTGCCTTTCTAGTAATGAACTCTTAGGGGGGCAGTCAAGTGCCCACAGAGAGTGCTTTTCATGCCATCTTTGGCACCCTTACCATAGATTTGTCATCACTGACCTAGGTTAAAAATCCATGACCACCAAACCTCTGATTTTCCTATACTCATTACAGTGGGAAACTTGCAGCAAATCTCAGCACCTATGATTTCACCAGAGTTTTTCATTTCACAAAGGAAATACCTATATAGAAAGTCAGTTCTACAAAGGTAGTCAGATGACTTTTTCCTACCTATCAACTAACTTCTGCTGACCAGACCAAACTCCCCAATCCCAGAACAGGAAAGGGAAAGGAGCTGAGATACCTTTCCAAATGTAAATAAAGAGAGATGAGCATTAACCAGAAACTTACTTAGAAATTTAACCTCTTTTCCCCTTTCCCTCCAGTACTGATGACCACATTTTTGGGGGTCTCCCAGGTTGGGAATAGAGTTAATTTTCAATTTATTTATTTAGTTTTCATTGTTTCCTATGTGTTCAAACACTTATACAATAGATCATTGCATTTTTATTACATAATGCAATTAAAACCAACTTAAGAATTAAAACATTTCTCTAGTCCTAAAAATAAGAAGAAGAAGAAGAAGAAGAAGAAGAAGAAGAAGAAGAAGAAGAAGAAGAAGAAGAAGAAGAAAGAAGAAAGTCTACAAAACACCAGCCTTTGTTTTTTTGTTTTGTTTTGTTTTGTTTTCTGGAAAAGAAGGACTGATATTCTCTTAATCTATTAGTGACAGCTGTTGCCTTCTTGCTCAGAGTTCAACTAACCTGACTTCCTTACTGTAACAATACAATTGGGTAAACAAAAAGATATCGTGTTCCTCTAACTTACTATTTTTAAAAATAGTTGCAGTTTAAAAAATATTGTTCATCATTTATTTTCTTTGATACAGCATGTGAGAAAATATTTCTTTTCCTTTCTGCTATCTTCTTTTGTTTTCACATAAAACCTAAGTTCAAGAGAAATGCTAAATCTTTCATGAGGATACAGCCTTTGTAGTGGAAAGAGGAGTAGATTTGTTTTTTTTTTTAAACCCTTGACTTCTGTGTATTCGCTCCTAGGTGGAAGAGTGGTAAGGGTGGGCAATGGGGGTCAATTGACTTGCCCAGGGTCACACAGCTGGGAAGTGTCTGAGGCCAGATTTGAACCTAGGACCTCCTGTCTCTAGGCCTGACTCTCAATCCACTGAGCTACCCAGCTGTCCCAAGAGGAGTAGATTTGAAGACAGAATACTTTTTTTGGTAATTCAGTATGGTGGCATGTAGATTTGATTGTTTCCATTGTTTCCATAGAGAAAGATTTGGGGAACAGTAACAGGAGTTTCCCACCTGGATGGAACTTCAAAAGAAACTGGAGGGCAAGACCAGCCACAAAATGTCAAGTATAAAAGTATAGATGTGCCCACAGACAAAATAAGCATACCAAACTGTGCAGATTTTTATTCTATTAATTGCTGAGATACTGAAATCTTAAAGCCTGTATTCTAGACTTTTCCCCTTTGCTAGTCCTCTCTTAGAATAGATTTAGATTGGATATAAAGGAAAAACTTTCTAATAATTAGAGCTATGCAAAATGGAATAGAATATCAAAGAAGCCATGACTCTCACTTAAGGAGAGACTAGAATTACTGTTTGCTAGCAGTGTTGGAAAAGACATTCTGGGTCAGGTTCAGATTATGATACATGGGTTCTAAAGATCCTTCTAACTCTGGAATTCCTGTGACTCTGTTATTATCTTGTTTTCTTGGCTTCCTTCAAGTCTCTGCTTCAATCCCATCTTCTGTAAAAAGTCTTGACTGATCCCACTTAATTCTCCTTTCTTCCCTCTGTTGATTATCTCCTATTTATCCTTTATATACCTTGTTTGTATGTAGTTGTCTGCATATGTTCTCCTCCATTCAATTGAGAGGTGCTGGTCCTCCTTGAATATCCATATGCTCCCAGCACAAAGTAGGCTCTTTCTAACTTCTCTTTGTCTTGACCTTAACACTGTTTTTGATCTTCACCTCCTACAACCATGTCTCCCCAACTCATCTACTCAATGTTGGCTTTGTTTTGCTTATCATGATTATAAACTGTGAAGAAACAGAAACAGGTACACTTCTCTTACTCTTCTTTGCACACTCTCCATTCAATTTAGATGGACCAGTTAGCCCCTGCCTCTGTGTTTTGGCCCAGATCATCCCCTATGTCTGGAATGCTTCTTGCTCATAGAATCCCTAGCTACCTTCAAAGTATAGTTGCTGCTTACACCCTTTTCTGATACCTGATGCAATTGAAAAAGTTCTGAGTACATTCAGTTTATTGGTAAAGCTGTTGTTGATGTTCAGTTGTTTCAGTCATGTCCAATTTTCATTATGTGGCCAAAGTATTTAAGCCTCAGCTTCAGCATTTGACCTTCCAGCGAAAAATCTTAATTAATTTCTTTAAGTATCGACTGATTTCGTCTCCTTACTGTCCAAGGGACTTTCAAAATTCTTCTTTAGCACCACAATTTGAAAGCATTCATTCTGCAGTTCAGCTTTCCTTGTTGTCTAACTCACAAGTCATGTGTTGCTCCTGGAGAAGCCATAGCTTTGACTTCACACACTCTTGTCAGCAAGATGATGTCTGTTTTTCAGTTTGCTGTTGAGAATTGCCATAAATTTTCTTTCAAGGAGCAAGTGTCTTTTAGTTTCATGGTTGCAGTCTCCATCTGCAGTGATCTTTGAGCCCAAGAATATAAAAAGTGGCACGACTTCCATTCCTTCTTCCTCTGTTTTCCAGGAAGTGATGGGACCAGGTGCCAAGATCTTGGGTTTTTTGATGTTAAACATCAAACCAGCTTTTATGCTTGCTCTCCTCTTTCATCTTCATCAAGAGGTTTCTTAATTCTTGCATACAGCAGATGCTTAATATTTGTTGAACTGAATCGAAAAAGTCCACTAATATCAGTTATCATTGTAATGATTAGAATATGCTCTCCAAATTAAAGATGTATCACATATCCATTTTATCAGAACCATACAACTCAGATAAAATATTACTCCCTGTCATTGTTTTGTAGGCCCAGCAAAACTATTTGACTCTTTTCTTGCCCAGAACAGTGAAAAAAAGAAGCCATATCAATATTTCTACATTTTAAGTACTCTATTTAATGATGCATTACTTTTTCTCATCAAAAGGTTGCAGTGTGTAAGGGTTTTCCCACGCACGTGTGGTTTACAAGGGATAAGTCGGCCTCCACAATTGTGGAAAACATTTTCTCTTATCACTTTGAAGTTCTCTGTCACATGTCAAATGGAAAGTTTTTCCTTTTCTGCCAAGGACAAAATAGAAAGACGTTATCTACCACAGGATGAGTCTTATTTGCTTTGGTCTTAGTTCAGGGCACCATCTTGGTAAATAGGAATTTAAAAAGCTAGGTTTACAAAATACATACGTATATGCATGTGTAGAGGCACACAGGGCTTAAACCATAGCCTGCATCTGTAATAGGGTCCACTTGTGAACCCAGAGCTGTGTAAACAGAGCCTGAACTGTGAAATCATTTAAGTACTAGATTAAAGCCGGGCTCTCTCCCTTGACTGCCCAAACTGATTCTACCAAATGTGTATTAAAACCAGGAGCATGTATTCAGACATGGGGAGGGGAGGAGTGTGCAACAGTACAGTAATTGTGTTCAAATCCCATTTACTATTGCAGTTGCATTCATAATAACATTTGTCAGGCACCAAGAAAGCCCTTGGCCCCATGTATTATACAGCACAAAGCCCCTTCCCTTAAGAGCATGCAATCTGAGTACTGATAGGCACAGCTGGCTTTAAGCCATGGAGCTTTCCAGAACCCAGTCAGGGTAGCAAAAAGGCCGGTTCTCCCATTGAACACGCCGATGGTGAATCATTCCCTTGGCTCTTGCAAAACCTATTCTTATCGGTGCAGATGTAGATGAGAAAGAGAGGCAAGACATTTCACTGGGGCCTTGCAACATTAAGTCTTTCCCAAGAGAGTTTTGGGTTTCCCTCCAGCTGGCATTTCCTAGACTGCCCCCAGCCAATTTCATAGGCAACTGGCAAAAAAGAAAACTTCAGTCTGGAGGAATAAGAATCACAAGTCAGGCAACAGGCTTCAGCCTCCAAGAATGATTATAAGGTTAATAAATGAATGAATGAATAAAAGAATTAATTAATTGAGCACTTACTATATGACAGGCACTATAAAGTAAAGGGAAGAAAGTCTCTACCTTCAGGGAGCTTACCTATTAATAGGTCAAGGGTTCTTCATCTTTCTGTGTGTCTTAGCCCCCTTTGGCAATAAGGCAAGACATATGTACTCCTCAGAATGATGAAGAAAATAGAGAACACGGGACTAACTGAAACCAATAATTTGAAATAAGTTCTGATTTTGTTTTTTGGTAGCAAGTTCATAGACCTCAGTTTGGAAATTCCTGTAAGAGAAAGGAACATAAAAATGGTGGTCAGGGTGGGTTCTTCTATAGTGTAATTGAATGGGTCACTGTTTTAGGAACTGCAGTGTTGATTTGATTCCCTTTCCAGAGCTAGAGATGAAAGAAACTGGGAATGCAGAGAAGTATGCTTGCTGGTGAAATGCATAGAAGGTCTCATCTGGGCTAGATATGAAAAACTCTCACCAATCAAAAAAGGTAGGGTTGGAGGAAGACTAGAATGCAAGATGGGAGGTAAAGTCTGAGGCAAAAGGTGAAGGAGGAGTGGGATTGCTTGTTGGCTACAAGAGGGGGGAAGGAGGAAGGGAGGGAAAGAACATGAATCATGTAACCATGGGAAAATATTCTAAATTAAATAAATAAATCTAAAAATTTTAAAAGGTGAAGGAGGTATGAAGTTATACATAAGCCAATAAATGATCGAACTTCAAGAAAACATTAAAGAAAATATGATCTAAGTTCATAGTATCCTAGAGTTTGAAAGACCTTTGAAATCATACAGTCCAACTGATACATGAAACAGAATTCCCTATTTTAATGGAATTCCCTTTTGCAATATCTCTTACATAAGATCATTCAGCCTTTGCTTAGAGATCTCTAATGATAGGGAGACCACTACATAGAGATTCTTCTAATAGCTAGGAAGTCTTCCTGAACATTGAATGTCAAACTACCTCTCCATTAAATATTAAATATTTAGAGAGAAATTGTTCTTGCCACATCTCACTATCAATTTGACCTACAAGCTTGAGGGTGGTTATCACTGGTCTTTGAAATTAAAATTAGGTGGATATATGTTGGTGAGCTATTTTCAGAAATGGCAGTAATATAAAAAAAGACATCAATAAAAATTTTGAAATCAATTCAAATGCAATGGATAGTCACTATTCAGAGCTCTTCATTTCATTTTAACTGTTAGCAAATAAATTCTGAATAGAATAATCATAGGAGTTATAGTTAGCATTCAGTAACTCCTCACTGTGTATAAGATCACTGATTAGATCCCATGAGAAAGTTTAAATATAATAAAGTCCTTACTCTCAAGAAAGTTTTTGTATAACAGATGAATATCCCAACATATATAGATATAATACACAGTTACATGAGGCCTACATCACAAAGTTACCAAGTAAGCATGCTACATGAGCTCTAATGAGGAAGATATTCATTTATGGTGGGGATCAGGGAATGAAGAAGATGACATTTTAATTGGATTGTATTTAGAAACAATTTTTTAAACCCAGAGTAGATTTCCCCCCCTACTATCATTCCCATTTTTTGGATATTTGCTTCTTGCCTTGCCTTCACCACCATCAGTTATTACATGCTTAATATAATTTTAGTTTTCAGTCTAAAAAAACATTTAGGACATTTCACCAGCCATTCTTCCCCAACCCCAATCATACAGTGCATTTTACAATTAAACACAATTATTTTGGGTTTGCCTGAATCATTGTTTGCTTCCTTTAACAGATGATCAAGAATTGATTTTTATTAGTCTTTCTATCAAAGTAGGAAAAATGGTTTTATATGTTTCATTCTCTACTTCCCTTGATTTCAGTAGTAAAGTGGTAGTCACCACGGAACTTGGTCAATGTACATTCTAGTCAAATACCCTGTCTTTGTATCCTTTGATTTCCCAGACCATTCTCATTTCCCAGTCTCTGAGGACCTCTCAGTCAGTGTCCCTGTACTGACCTGGGCTTCTCAAATGATTCACTGTGGCTTTTTCTAGATTTTTCCCATCAGGAGTTAGTCTGATGTTTTCTAGGTCTGTTTGAAGATGTTTTAGTGGGGAACTCTCTCTACTGCTTCCTGCTATTCCTCTAACTTTTTTTTTCCACTTTACCTCTCTAGGTTTTCATGTCCTCAGTCTCTCCTGGTTCTTTTCCTACCTATTTGACTGCTCTTTCTCACGCTCCTTTAATGGATATTTTTCTAATTATTGCTTGCTAACCCTGGATATCTGACAGGACACTGTCTAGATTCTTTTCTCTTCTCACTATATACTATGTCACTTTTTCATCTCATCATCTCCCATAGATTTAGTTATTTCAAATTTGCAGATACACTTATACAGACGTAATCTCTCTGATGATCTCCAGTTACATCTATAGACATTCTAAACTCAACATGTCCAAGACTGAACACATCTTTTACCCAAGAATACCTTCTGAATTCTCCTGTTATTGTTGAGGGCGCCATCATCCTCCCAGTCATCCAGGTTCAAAACGTAGGTATCATCCTCAGTTTCCCATTCTCTCTCACTGTCTATATCTAATCTGTTGCCAAAATCTGTCAATATTACCTTTGCATTTTTTTGTCTCACACACATGTGCTCCTTTCCCTCCTCAGACACTGCCATTACTTTGGTATAGGTTTTTGTCATCTTGTGCTGGAGTATTGCAATAGTTTGGGGGTGGGTCTGACTACCTCAAGTCTCTCCTCACTCCAGTCCATCCTTCCCTCAGCTTTCAAATTGGTCTTCCTAAAAAATAGGTCTGGGGGATAGCAAGGTGGCTCAGTGGATTGAGAGCCAGAACTAGAGATGGGAGATCCTGGGTTCAAATCTGACCACAGACACTTTCTAGCTGTGTGACCCTGGGCAAGACATTTAGCCCCCAATGCCTAGCCCATACCACTCTTCTGTCTTGGAACCAATACACAGAATCAAGACAGTTTAAGATGAGGGTTTTAAAAAAAAAGCAAGTCTGATCATTTCACTCCACTACTCTATGAACTCCAGTCACTCTCTATCCCTTCTAGGATCAAATATAAAATCCTGTTTTTTTACATTTAAAGCCCTTCATAATTTTCTTTACATATTCCTCCCCCCAACTTTCTAGTCTTCTTAACCTTACACTCCTCTACATACTCTGAAATCCAGTGACCCAGGTCTCCTTGCTGTTCTTCAAACTAGAAACCTTATCTCCCAGTTCCATGTATTTTCAATAAGCTTTCTCTTCACCTCTGCCTCCTGGCTTCCTTCACATCCCAGGTGAAATCTCTCCTTCTTTGAGAAGCTTTTCCCAGTCTCTCTTAAATTCTAATGTTTTCCCTTTGCTGATCATTTCCAATATATCTTAGCTATATCTTGTTTATATGTAGTTAGTTGCACGTTGTAACCCCATTAGACTATGAGCTCTTCACAAGCAGATTGTCTTTTTGCCTTTGTATCCTCAGAACTTAGGACAGTACCTAGTACATGGTAGAAACTTAATAAACTTTTATTAATTCACTAACTGGCATAGATAGTATGAGGAGTCAAACTTGTGTCCTCTTTACCAAGTGCAATTGTCTATTCACTATCCCATCTAGTTGTAACTCACTATAGCAAATAGGAGGAGAAAGGAAATAGTAAAACTTTGTTCCAAATCCAACTGACTGTTCTGATTGTTCCCCACCTAAGTCCATTTAATTCTTTCCCCAATTTTTGATCAAAACTTTAGCCAAACACAAGTTTTCTTAACTTGGGGTCCACAGACTTCTAATAGGTCCATGAAATCCATAGATTTCAGAGAAACTAAATTTGGAGGAGAAAATATATCATTGTTTTCATTAGCCGAAATTTAAAATTTCTTTGCACTATGATTTCTTAAACCATTATCCTGAAAAAAGGCCTATAAATACCCCATATATATCCTACAGCTTCAGACCACCCATTTGCCTAGAAATGGCTCAGGGAGGACATTGCTTCATGTGAAAGGATGAACGACAACATAATTTTACTGCCTATTGATTGAATGGATTTGTTTGGGGAGAAGGGGAAGAGAGCTGATGGAGACAGTAAAGCCCTTTCTGAAAGTTAGTTTAACCAAATGTTGATTCAGGAAGATGCACATTAATCATTAAGGCTCTTTACTAAGAATCATAGGCAATGTTTTATTCCATCTGAATATTTTTTCTTGCATCATTCTCAGCAGTTGAATGATGAAACGGAATAATTTAATATAACCAGACAAAGGTTTTTTCTCCAAACTCCACTTTCCACAAATGATTTTTTTAAAAATAAAACTTCCAAGGATTTCTCTCCCTTATTCTCTCCCCCCCACACACACACACTTTACTGTTTTACAGTCTAACAGATGAGAACAGATGTAGATGCTGGCCTGTAACCAGCATCTTGCTGTTAAATTATAATGTAGGGATCCTCTGGGAAATGAGTAGTGTCTAAGTAGAAAATGTCATCAGTCCACAGCAGACTGAATTTTGCTGCTAAGATAGCCTAAGCTCAGAGGAATCAGGTTTATTTGCTGTTTTGTCTTCTTCCTGTACAACTTGATAATTTGCATAAGATGAATGAGTGGCGATATAATGCAAAGAGAATTGGTTCTAGAGCCAAAGGACATGGGTTTGAATCACACTTCTGAAATTTTGTATTTGTATGAGCTTGAGTAAATCACTTAACCTCCCTGGGTGTCAGTTTCTTCATCAGTACAAAGAGAGAATTGGACCAGAACAAGATTTCTTAACTTTCTTTGTGCTTCCTGGATCCCTTGAGCAGTGTGGTAAAACCCATCTATGAACATCTTCTCAGGCTTTTAAATGAAGAAAATAAGACATATAGGATCACAAAGGAAACCAATTATATAGAAATATATTTCTTAAAATGATATTTAAAAGCACATTCAAAGATGCCAGGTTAAGAACCACTGGACTAGGACCCCTGGCTTCTGAGGTTCCTTCTGGTTCTAAATCTATGACTCTATAATCATATTCCTTTGAAATCCTACTCCTATGTCTCATCATGATCTAATAACTCTGGGTCATCTATGCATGTTGCATCTTGATATGCAAGCAGAGGGAAAATTTTTGATTACTCATCTAACAAAAGGCTCTGTGTCTGCTTTCCAAGGACCAACCTAGTCACATGCAAAGAGTTGGCCCTTAGATGATGAATTTTTCCCATCATAGCAGCTGGCAAAGACAGTCTAAAAATGTAGGGTATTTATCACTCATTTAAAATCATCAATATGACTTCACAGCAATAAGTATTCCTTTTGTGGCCATACATATGATCCCCACTATACCTTAGTAGGCCATTTTGATAATGTACAAAAAATATTAATCTCCTTGTGGCCTTATTTCTTGGAGACCAAACCTTCTGCTTTTATCTAGAATGATCTTTGCAAAGAGCCATACTTCAAGCCTTCACTACCTAGTCCAACCTGCTATTGCTTGCATTCCACTGACACAGCCTTTGAGGACCCTGACTCATCTCTGAAACATAATAAAGCACCAGAATAGGTTTCTATTAGAAGCATACAATACAGGATAGAGAATAAACCAGTGATTTAGTTGAGAATTATGGGAATTTAATTGGGAATTATGAGAAACTCTTGGGTAAGGAAACTTCCTATAGATATAAGCAGGTAAGTACCTTCTGTGAAACTTATAGTTCTTAGAAAGTTGCTCTGAAAGATTAAATGATTTGCATGGCATTCCACAGCCAGTATGCATCAGAGGTAAAACTTGAACCCAGGTCTCCTTGGCTGTGAATCCAGCTCTCTCACTATATCGTATTGCCTCTATATTATGAAAAAGTCTATTTTAGTAAACTACTGGACAATTTCCTTCACTTGAAATAGACCAAATTTAGAGTTTTAACTAGCAAATCTATTGTATTTTAATTCTAATCTTGATTATCTTAATTTCCACCCCCCCAAATTCTTAAATAAATGGTCGATTTCAGTGTATTGTGGAGCCCCCTAGTGGTTTATTTGGTTCTAAAATGATACTTAATAATGTAAATGTACTTTCAATTCCAGAAGAAAAAAAAAATTGAAAACCAAATTACCTACTCCTCAAGATCATATCTTTTAAATTTTGGAACTCTTAGTGACTGCCCCATGCCCAATGTAACCATCCACAAAATTTTAAAGGAAAATAAAAAGATCTCACAATTCAGCATCCCCAGCATCTCTCACCTGTCCTCTCACCTCTATTCCTCCTGTTCCTGCTCCAGAACAGGACCTAATTATCAGCTTCCTACACACTGCAATAGCCTTCCTTCAGACTTTCTTACCTTCATTTTCTTTCCCTTCTAATCCATCCTTTATTTTGTTGCCAGACTAATTTCCATAGGATTTAATATTGGCAATTACCATAGACTCCCACTTTCCTTGAACACAGATCTAGTAATATCTCTGCTCAAAACTTCAGTTTGTCATCTACCAAGCAAAGTGTAAATCATTTGGTCTGGCATAGAATGCACTTCACAATCTGGCACTATCCTATTTTTCCAGGCTTCTTTTATTCTGCTTCTCTTCGTGTATTCTAGAGTAAACCCAAGTTGAACCATTTCTGATTATTCCCTAGCCCAATGACTTTGCTCTTGCTGTTCCTTTTTCTTAAAATATTTTCCATCTCCTTCTTTGAAAGGAGGCAAGAGAGAACTCTTGTCTGTCTTTCAATATTCAACTAAAATATCTCCTTGATCAAGCCTTCCCTAATCTTTCTTGGCCACTAATGAGTTTCTTGCTTAGATTTTACAAGCATTTTGCTTTTTAGCTCTCTTATCTACTTAGCATGTAATGTTGGGTATTATATTAATGTATTGTAATAATTATTTTATCAATTGGAATAACAAAATACAGGCCAGATTCCAGTCAAGAATAGTTAGTGGCTCCCTATCACCTCAAGGATAAAACAAAAACCAAATTCCTTATCTTGGTATTTAAAGCTATCCATAGGATAAGGATAAGGACAGCTTATTTTTCTTTTTTTTTTAAACCCTTAACTTCTGTGTATTGGCTCCTGGATGGAAGAGTGGTAAGTGTGGGCAATGGGGGTCAAGTGACTTGCCCAGGGTCACACGAGCTTATTTTTCT
Organism: Gracilinanus agilis; assembly: GCF_016433145.1. Taxonomy (NCBI): domain Eukaryota; kingdom Metazoa; phylum Chordata; class Mammalia; order Didelphimorphia; family Didelphidae; genus Gracilinanus; species Gracilinanus agilis. Next base: position 194,267,680 of record NC_058130.1, read on the forward strand.
TGAAAGCCTTCAGATTGTTTCCCTTGATGGGGAAGCTAGGTAGTAGAGTGGTTTCATCTTCATGAGTTCAAATCTAGCCTCAGACACTTACTAGCTGTGTGACCCTGGGCAAGTCAATTAACCCTGTTCGCCTGACTTTCCTTATCCATAAAATGAGATGGAGAAGGAAATGGCAAATGACTACAATAACTTTGCCAAAAAAACACAGAGAGGGTCACAAAGAGTTGAAAATTATTGAACAATAACAAAATTCCACTTTGTGTACTTTATGTTCCAACCAAATGGATCTATTTGGTGTTCCTCAAGTCCAGCATTCCATCTTATATCTCTTTGCCTTTGCACACTTTTATGTGTGTGAAATGTTCTCCTTCCTCTTATCTGCCTCTTAAGAATTTTTAGCTTGCTTCAAGACTCACCTCAGATGTCCTTTCCAAAGCAAAACTTTTGGTGATCACCACTAGAGTTAGTGGTCCCTCCTCAGACTATATTATATTTAATTGAAGGCATCTAGATGGCACAGGAGATGAAAGTACTGAGTGAGGAAGATCTGAGTTCAGATGACCTTGGGAAAATCACTTTCCCTCTGCCTTTGATTAGTCATTTATATAAAATAGGATAAAGTTAGCACTTTTCATAGGATTGTGGATAGGATCAAATGAGATAATATTTGTAAGGTTCTTAACAATTACAAATGTAATGATTTACAAATGTAAATACTTGTTTATTAATGTACTTAGCATAATGCCTGACACAGAGAAGGCCATTTATAAATGCTAGTATTATCATTATTAATTATGTGCATGAACATTATTTCCTACCACCATCCTCATCATTAATAGTAAAATATAAAGCTCCTTGAGGGCAAGGACTATTTTTGTTTTGTCTTTGTATACCCCAATGCCTTTCATGGAAAAGAAGGTTTATTGAAATTAATTTAATTTTAAAAAAAAGAAAGTGGCTCTAAGAAGGTCTCAATCATTTATTTCTCCATGCATCACATAGCTAGCAAGGGTTAGAGTAATAGTCCTTATGGATCTCTAAAGTTTGAAAATGAGTCATTTCATTGGGGCCTCCTAGAGATAAAATCACTTCTTAGTCACTAAGACTATATCGTTCAAGTATGAGGACTCTTGTGAGGGTCAAAAACATATCACAGACCACCACATGATACTAGTTATTCTACTAAGATTCGTTGATTGACATAACATGATGACAAAAAGCCACTGTGAATTGTTATAATGCAACAAATTTGCATTGTACTAAGCACAATGCCAGCTACATACATTTGAAAAAGAGTGATATGTGTGAGACATTATCTCTCTGTCTACAGATGGCATGGTTGTTTATGGCACTGAGTCATTTAATAGGATGACTGATGCTATTTTGAAGCCTTCAAATACTGGAAGTCTGATGTTCACTTGGATTTTCAGAAACCTTGCAAAATTCCATCTTCCACAAGGTCATGGTGAACAAACTGGAATTCACAGATGTAGACAGGGCAAGAGAGAGGGAAGGTTTGGATCAAGCAAAGGAGCTTCAAGGGTAGAAGGCAGGAAAGACAAATTATTCTCTCAACACTCCCACTTCACCTAGGCAAAAAGGTTTACCCATTGCACTGATATAGACTAAAATCATGTCAAGTCTTATGAATAGAGTAAATGCCTCTCTTCACAAAATATCAACTAGTCATTCTACCCGCATTGACATTTGTTCTTTTAATTTAGGTGAAGGAAATGGAAGACTGTGACTTTGTGAGTTTTCAAAGGTGAGTCAAGCGAGCCATCCAGGAGTCTGGGAATTGCGATCATGTCAGATTTTGCAGATAGTCCAACAGTAGCTGAGAGGAAGTTCTTGAAGAGTTGTATAGAAAAAATAATTGAATCTGATGAAACTCTCCCTCTAGGTAGATTAGGGAGAGATTATGCCCAACAAGATGTAGAGGAAAACGTTTATACTTTTGTTCTTGCTACATCTTAGAAATTTACATCCCTTTGCAAAAATCAGCCGATGATAATTGGTTTAAATGGAGCTGGGTTGTGAGTCTCTGGTGGCTAACAGTGAGGGAACCACTCCAGAATGAAGAATCCAACTAATAGCATTAGAGAAGAGATAATCCATCCTTTCTTGGGTATACCTCTAACCTTAAGGTGGAGATATAGGTGACCTGCTTTTAAATCAGCAAGACTAGAAAAAGTACTCACTGTACATGGGAAGAGCTAGAGGGAGAGTAAGAGTTTAAAAAAGACCTGAATGAAGCAAAGAAGCAATGATTCAGAGCAAAAAGCAAGATGAACAAAGTTTGATTTATTATCATCTCCATTTCCACCACTATACCCAAGCAAAAATGATTTTGCCCATTCTGCACTTTTGCCCAAGACTGACTTTGTCTATTATGCACCATCTTCACCACCAAACAGTTGATAGAATGTCCATAATTATAGTTTCCATGATTACTTTAGAACTATTCCTGGAATGCTTCCAAATAACCTCATTATCAGTTTGGGAAAAACTTATCAAAAGGATAAATCCTATATGCCTAAATCTGGGAGGTATATATAAGACTGCTTTATCTGGAATTTTCCAAATTTCATTTTAAGGAACCCAAGCATACCTTGAAAGCTTGATAGGGCCCCAAAGTGGGGATAATACATTATTTATTGAATTGAATTCATAACTCTCATCTCCTCTTCCTAGCTTCTGGCTTCTTTCAGGTCTCAGCTAAAGTCCTACTTACTTCAAGAAATCTTTCCTAGTACCCTTTCTGTGAAATTATCTGTAATTTATCTTGACTACATATTTGTGCATATTTTCATGGTGTCTCCTAGATTGTGAGTTCCTTCAGAGAACACATTCTATTTTTTGGCCTTTCTTTGTGTTCCCAGGACTTATTTCAGTGCCTGGCACTTAATTGGCACTTGGTAAATGCTTTTTAGGGATAGCTAGGTATCTCAGTGGTAAGAGAGTCAGTCCTAGAGAAGGGAAATCCTAGTTCAGATATGGCCTCAGACACTTCCTAGTGGTGTGATTCTGGGCAAGTCAATTAATCCCAATTGCCTAGCCCTTACCACTCTTCTGCCTTGGAACCAATACTTAGAATTGATTCTAAGAAAGGAAGAAAGGGTTTAAACACTGAAAAAATAAATGCCTTGTCTGCCTAACAACAACTCTATTTGGTTAGCCATTCTCTATACAATGGGTAGCATTAGCGACATTTTGCAGATACAATGTGGGACCATTCCACTTTTGATTGCTCTCGGGGTCACCTCCAAGTCCTGGCCTACCTTACAGGGTTATTGTGAGCTAAAGACTCTATATCAAAGTTCTTTGAATAGTCAAGTAACAAATAAATGGTAAGATATTACTGCTACTAAAGTCTAATCTCAACTGCATCAAGAGACTACTTGACCCAGAATGAGCAGCCTATGCAGTTGCCAGCCACAATAATCACTGCACTTCCATAAAGAATAATAGCTGCCATTTATATGGTGACTTAATACTTGCAAAATATTTAACATACATTACCTCATTTCATTATCTCATCCTGGTCTGGTGTAAGGGGTGCTGAATTTGGAGAACTGAATGTGTAGTTGTAAGATAATAATAATAATAGCAAGTATTTATAATTGAACCTCAAGATAGGCAAAGTGCTTTATAAATGTTATTTCATTCGATCCTCATAATAGGCTTGGGAGGTAAACACTATTATGATTTACAGATGAGGAAGCTGAGGCAGAGAGATTAAGTGACTTGTCCAGTGCCACATAGTAAGTGTCTGAGGCAGGATTTGCATTCAAGTTTTTCTGATCCAAAGACTAGCACTCTATCTACTTGGACATGTAGTGGCCATTGATCTGAATTCAAATTTGCCATGGATTATAGAACTGGAAGTAACCTTGGAGGTCGTCTAGTCCAATTCTCTCACATTACTTTCAAGGAAACAGATCCAAAAAGGTTAAGTTGTTATTGCAAGATCATTTCAATCATGTTTAACTCTTCATGGCCTCATTTGGGGTTTTCTTGGCAAAAATGCTGGAGTGGTTTTCCATTTTCTTTTCTACTTCATTGTATAGTTGAGAAAACTGAGGTAAACAAGGTGAAGTGACTTGCTGAGGGTCACACAAAACTACTAAGTGTCTGAGGTCAGATTTACAAGACTAGTACTCTATATACTGGGACATCTAGTTTGCCCAGAAAGGTTAAATGATATAACTAAAGTCACATAGGTAGAAGGAGAGGGAGAAAGAGAAAGGGCGGGAAGAGGAAAGAGAAGAAGGAAAGAAAGGGGAGGAGAAATGGAAGGGGAAGAAGAGGAAGAGGAGAAAGGGAAGAGGAAAGAAATAGCTATAGCTTTTGATACTATCTAGGAACCCATTCTGCAAGCATGAGTATAAAAATTAAACCCAGGACCAAGAAATTCTATCTGATATCCAACCTCAATTTTTCTGCTGCTGTCATTGAAATTAAGGACCTGTCTGCTTTATGGAACAAAGGATATGCTGTTGGTCTCATCTCTTTTTTAAAATCTCTTTATCTCTTTCAAGATTCCAATAGATTACTATACTTAGAAATGTCCATCCTGTTTGTGTCCTATAACTGAAAAAAAATTCACCCTGAGTGGGAAATATTTCAACCATATAGATGTACAATAGTCATTCATGATTTAATGCATTTTTATGCATTCTTTATTATTTCTTCCTCTCTTGATGGAATAATTTTGAGATATTTTATTAAATTTCTAAATCACAAAGAAAAATTACATGGCAGCATATCAAGAAATGACTTAATGGATCTTCAGAGGACTTCCCTTTATCCAGTGACAAACTGTCAGAATTTATAAGCAACATAAGTGCCCAATTGGACAATATCTCTTCTTTTTTCCCTTAGAAACATGAAACCAGAGTTTCAGAGTTAAGGCTTGAGACCAAGGACTTGGTCTTGGGGGAAGACAGGATAAAAAAACATAACTGTCTCTGGCTAATTTCCTTTAAAATCTGTTCCTTAATCAAGATCAATAAGACTCAATTAAAACTAGACAATTTTGCTTCTTTTTGCTCTACATCCCACTTTGATATGAGGTATGCAATGATTCATAGAATTAAGAAAGACTGATTTGAACCAAAGGCTTTTTTAAAGAAAGTGCTCTTGCCATCTCCAGGGCATTCTTACACAAAGCTAGTTCTATACTTTAGGACCATCCTTCTACTTCTTTATTTGTTAAAATACTCTTTTAAAAAGATAAAATAAAACCCTTACCTTCTGTCTTAGAATCAATTCTAAGTATTGGTTCCAAGGTAGAAGAGAGGTAAGAGTTAGGCAATTGCCAGTTAGGTCACACACCTAGGAATGAATCTAGGAATTGTTTTTATGGTGTTAGTGCCATTGCATAAATTATTCTCTTTTTCCCCCCTCTTTCTATGTCAGTTCATACAAGTTTTCCCAGTTTTCAATGAGGTCAATACTCTTCTTCTTTTGAATATCCAGCTCAGATTCCCTTTCTTCTCTTCTGACTTTCCTGACTTCCCTAAAGTCAGGGCTAAAATCTCACCTTCTATAAGAAGTCTTTCCTAATTCCTCTGCACCTCTTTAATATTAGTGTCTTCCCTGTATTGATTATTTCCAATTTATCTTATATGTATATATACCTTGTTTGTATATAGTCCCTTATATGTTTTCTCCCACATTAAACTGTAAGCTCCTTGAGAACGGGGATTATCTTTTGCCTTTCTCATTATACCTAGCACTTAGCTCAGTGTCCACACAGTAGGTGCTTGATAAATATTTATTGACCAACTAAGTTGTTATCTCCCCCATAAAGCCTTTCTCTATCCCCTTCAGCTTAAACAACATCTCTTTATTTTTTATAACTCTTTGTCATGACTCTTTCTTTGCCCTTATCATATTCACATAGATCTGATTACATTACTCTTCTGCTCAAATATCTTCAATGGCTTCCTAGCAAATAAAGAGAAAAGAAACTAGGTTATTTTTCTTTTTCAATGCTCAGATTCTAGAAAAATGCCTTGTACATTGAAATAGTAATCATAACATATAGGATCATAGATTTGTAGTTAGATATTAGAGGTTATCTATATAATCTCCCTCATTTTGCAGAAAAGGAAAGTGGGGCACAGAGGGTTGAGAACCTGCCCCAAATCATATAAGTTTTAAATAGAAGAACTAGAATTCATACCCTCTTTCTTGACTAAATAATCTTAATATTCCAAATCTAATAGTTTCTTCATTGCACCATAAAATTAGATAAATGGATGGAAAGAAGGAAAAGATAGGCAGGAGGGAGGGAAGAGAAGGGAATGAGGAAGGAAGGAAAAAAAATTCATTAAGCGCTTTCTCCATGCCAAGTTCTATGCTAAGCCCTAGGGATATGAATATAAAAGCAACCAATCTATGCTGGGTGGGAGGAATAATGTTAATTATTAGAGAGACTGTGAGAAAACAAGCACATTAATACAGTTATGGAATTGTGAATTCGTCCAACTATTCTGGAAAGCATTTTGGAACTATGCAGTCACTAAAACATTCCTATCCTTTAACCCACTGTTCCTACTATAAAGTTTATACTCCAAAGAGATCAAAGAAAGAAAAAGTACCTATTTATACAAAAATATTTAGAGCAGATCTTTTTTTACTATCAAAGAACTGGAAACTAAAGGATGCGCATCAGTTGGGGAATGGATGAACAAACCATGGTATATTAATTTAATGGAATGCTATTATAATAAAAAGAAATGATGAAATTGACAGTTTCCATGAAAGCTGGGAAAACTTGTATGAAGTGATGCAGAGTGCATAGAAAAAAGAGAACAATTTATACAATAGCACTAGCACTGTAAAAACAAACAACTTTGAAAGCCTTAGGAACTCTGAGCAATATAAGGAAGGACCAGTCAGGATTCCAGAAGGTTAGTGATGAGGAATGCTACTCATCTCCTGACAGATTTGATGGTTTCAGGGTGCAGAATGAGACATGTATGTTTTGAACATAACCATTATAAGAATGTATTTTGCTTGGGTCTGCACATTTTCAAAGTTTTTTTTTTCTTTTATTTTTCAATAGTAAGAGGGGGCATGAGGAGAAAGAGACGAAATCTATTTTTGTTCATTCAAAAATAAAATGTTATTTAAAAAATAAAGTTTTGGGGGTGAGTAGCAATATGAATATAGATTTGATTGATTTTCTAAAACTTCCAAAGTATTTCATATACATTATCTTATTTGAACCACAAACAACCCTGTGCTCTTGGCACAATGGGGACTGTTATCCCCATTTTATAGACTGGGAAACCAAGGTTCAGAGAACTATAGGACATGCCCCTGGTCACAGCCTCAGTTGACAGAGGCAAGATTTGAACCCAACTTTTCTTGAGTTCAAATCTACTACTCTATTTACTAAGTCGATCTGCTGCTCATAATAGACATTTAATAGCATCTATTGAAGTTCAATTAGTAGTAGTTGCTTTCCCCCTCTATTCTTTGTAATTAGCTAGGTCAGCTTGCAAATTCGAGGTGCTAATGAGCTATATGCAGGTTAGCTTCACTTTATTCCATGACTATAGACGAGGCTATCAGCTTTTTGGGGCAGCAAGGTGGTACAGTGGATAGAGCACAGAACGTGGAGTCAGGAAGATCTGAATTCAAATGAGGCCTCATACACTTGCTAGCTGTGTGGCCTTGGACAAGTCACTTAACTCTTATTCACTTCAGTTATTCATCTGTAAAATAGGAACACACTCCAGTATCTTTGTCAAGAAAACCCCAAATGGGATCATAAAGAATCAGACACAATTCAACAACAACAACAACAACAACAACAACAACAACAACAACAACAACAACAACAATCAACTTTATAAAGAACAAAAGGGGGACCAAGTCAGGGAATGTGGATGGTGCACTCAAAATCCCCTCTTGGAAAAGGTACTAAACATATTTCTAAATACATGTTCCTCTGCTGACAATTTCATCTCTGAAGGACATTTTTTTAAAACTGCACAAAGTGAATAACTTTTTGGAACTAAGCCACAGTGCATCAGCTTTGGGCTGTAGGCCCAGTGCCTTAAAGTAATTAGGTTGAGTTTATAAGGACTCGGGTTGTGGGAAGGTAAAAGTTTGAATAAATAATGAAAATATGACCCATGGTGCCAGTACCGTATGCAAGGTCACTCCCATTCACTGCCATTTGATGCATCATTGCTGAGTCTGGGCAAGATAAGTTTCCTAAGTGACCTGAAAGGCAGATTATGTCATTTTCTGGAAAAATGCCTCCTTCTCCCTCAAAGCGAACTGGGTATGGAGATGGAAGATTGCATACCTCTGTGCAAACTCTGTAAAACTATGTATTACTTTGTTCCAGTGTTCTGATATCAGGAAATTTAGACTCCCGTGGGGACTTTGAGGAGGAGAGGCACTGAATTTGGCAAGGGTGGGAAAGATCCATCCCCAAAGCTTTCACCCTGCAAAGGCAGATGGAGAGGGGAGTAATTAATTACAGCTCCATAAGGAATTCCAGGAAATCAGCCTAACCTGTGGGCCTTTGATACAATGCATGATTGAGATTAATCTAGGTGAAGAGAGAAAATGGATTGTTGAGTTGTAAATAAAAGAAATAAATAAAAGAAAGGGTAGGTGGTTTACTGGAAAGGAGAAGAAGACTGGGGGAAGGAGGCAAAAGAAATAGAAGAGGCTGGAAAATCTAATGAAAATGCTTTAACATTTACCTTGGGTCTTCACCTTTTCATCATGGTATATTGGGAATATTCATGGACATTTGTCCCAGTGGGGGTTCATAGCTTGGTTACCTTACTGGGTGGGATAGAATAGGACTTGTTTTTTATTAGTATCTAGAAGTCTCAATGAGGAAGTTCCCTCTGCAGATTGGATACCTTCTCAGCAACTTATGTTATGGCTTTAGAGAATGTCAGAAGCATTGAGAGGCTAAGAGATTTTCCAGAGGTCACATAGTAAGTCAGAATATGTCAGAGGCAAGACTCAGTCCAGGTTTTCTTGACTCTGAGACTACTCTCCAGCCACCACCAAAGCTTTCCCTTGTGTAGGGATTCTTAAGCTGGGGTCCATGAACTCTTTCTTTTAAATATTTTAATTACTTTCTTCCACCTTTGTAATTCTGTTATTTTTTTTTTATTTTATATATTTTAAAACATTTTTCTGAGAAAGGGTTCAAAGAGTTTTCCAGACTACCAAAGGGGTCCGTGACACATAAAAGTTTAAGAAACTCTCATTTAGAATTCTATGTGAACTGGAAAGACCTCCAGGAATTGATGCAGAACAAAAGGAGCAGAACCAGGAAAACATTATATACAGAGGCTGATACACTGTGGTACAATTGAATGTAATGGACTTCTCTACTAGCAGCAATGCAATGATCTAGGACAATTTTGAGGGACTTATGAGAAAGAATGTTATCCACACCCAGAGAAAGAACTGTGGGAGTAGAAACACAGAAGAAAAACATATGATCAGTCATGTAATTCGATGGGTTTGTGATCAGGGATGTAGACTCTAAATGATCACTCCATTGCAAATATGAATAACATGGAAATAGACTTTGAACAATGATACACGTATAACCCAGTATAATTGCTTGTCAGCTCAAGGAGAGGGGAGGAATCGTGAATCATGTAGCCATCGGAAAATATTCTAAAATTTAAAAAATTTTTTAAAAATAATCCTTTAATGGGTGAAGATGGAAATCTGATTTGGCCAGAGCTACATGATTAGGATACAGAACTAAAATTCAGGACTTCTGACTCCACATCCAAATCTCTTATCCATTAGATTTCCTCCACATTCATATTTCCTACTACTACCATACTACAGTGAAAAGAAAGTGACTGGTGACTATAAAAATCAGATTCAGTTTAATTCTATTTCTCTGAATTGTGTCAACCAAATTTGCTTGGTCCTAGAGGATGGGCAGGATAAATAGCACATTCAGTTAAGTGAAGTAAGTTATATCTTGCAGGACAAGCAATCAACAATCATTTATTATGCACCTATTATCTTCCAAGTAAAGATAAAACTGTAATAGTTCCTGACCTTAGAAAATTATCAAGACCACAGACTGACATTTTAAAGTTAGATTTCATTTCAAGTCAACAAACATTTGTTAAGCATCTCCTTCATCCAAGGCACTAAAGCAAAAGCAAAGCAGGTTTTGCCCTCAAAGAGCTTATATTCTTCAAAAGAGATACAACATAGAAACAATGAATAAATACAAAGTGTATAGTAAATATATAACATAATACCAAGAGAGAAAGAGACCTAATTATGGGTGAGTGGGTGAGATCCTTAAAGGCCTGTGCTTAAGGGAGTTGATACTTAAAACTTCTTGAAGGAGCAGTGAGGTTGCTCAGTGGATAGGATGCCAGACCTAGAGATAGGATGACCAGGGTTCAAATCTGGTTGCAGATACTTCCTAGCTATGTGACTCTGGACAAGTCACTTAATCCAATTTATTCAAATAGTGCCACTCTTCTGCCTTAGAATCAATAGTTAGTGTTGATTCTAAAACAGAAGGTAAAGGTGTTTTTTTTTAAAGCTTCTTGGAAAAAAGCTTAGGATTCTAAGTGGAAGAAGCGAGGTCAAATTGAATTATAAATATGGAAAGACTATGTGTGAGAAGGCACAAACCTTATATGAATGAAATCATTTTTGTCCAGAACTATCAATTCCTCAAAGAACTGAGTCCAGTGTGGCATTGTATGCACCACCTTTCCTCCAGAGAGCTTCAAACTATGCTTTTTTATAAAAGAAGCATTGCCATTTAAATGATCTTTAGATGAAAATTGGCTGGTTCAGTCCATTGGTAAATGGGTCTCAATTTTCTTTTTATCAAATACATATAATAAGCTACATGACATTAGAGATGGAACATGGTATATTAGAAAGAGTAATGTACTTGGAATTTAGAAACCCTAACTTCAAGTACTAGCTCTGACACTTTCTAAGTATGTTATCATGGGTACGTCATTCTACTTTTCTGAGACTCATTTCCTCATCCATAAAATGGGGACCAATCAATCAACAAACATTTACTTAGGTTCAGCTATTGGCTAGGCACCAGGACTACAAAAACAAAAACAAAATGACCCTTGCTCTCAAAGTGCCTATGTTCTATTGGGAGAAATCACATGACCAGGAAGAACTTCATGTAGAAGATGATGCTTGAGTCATATCTTGAAGGATATAGGGCAGTGATGGGCAAACTTTTTAAAGAGGGGGCCAAAGGAAAGGAAAAAAACTTTAGGCAGGCCAATATAATTTGTTAAAAAATAACAATGATACATTTTACAAAATTCTTGCATGTTTTTGTGATACTAAGTCCTATTAACGGCTGAAAGATTATGAAGGAGAACGGCTGCATCTGGCCCGCGGACCGTAGTTTGCCCATCACTGTTGTAGGGGATTCTGGGAGGCAGAGATCATAAGGGAATGCATTGCAGATACAAGGGCTGGCCTCTGCAAAGGCCCAGAGATGAGAGACAAGAGTATTCTGTGTGAGGAATACAGAGAGGTCAGTTTGGCTGGACCAGAGGGCATTGAAATAGAAGTAATATATGATGAGGATAGAAACTTAAGTTGGCATCATACTGTGAAGGATTAAAAAAAGCCAAACTAAGTTTATCACAGAGGCAATAGGGAGTCACTGGAGTCTATTGAACAGTCAGTAAGGAAAGTCAATTTGGCAGTTAGTTGTCTGAAGAATAGAGAAGACTGGGGAGAGAACTGTGGCACAGAAACCAATGAGAAGACCATTGCCGTGGTCTAGGAATGAGGTGGTGATAGAGGACTTAATTAATGCTCTCTATGTGGGTAGAGAGAAGGGGATCTGATGGCAGAAATATTGTAAAAGTAGAAATAGCAACTGATTAATTTTATGGGCGTGAGAAGGTATAAGGAGTTGAATTTGTGGTCCTGGGAGCCTACAAAATTGGTGTTAAATCCAACAGAAATGGTGAAACATAATTAGAAAGGAGGGTAGCTAGGGTTTGGGGAATGGAAACAGCAAATTCTATTTTGAGCATGTTGAGTTTGACATGTCTCTGGGATATCCAGCTTGTAAGATTTAAATGAATGCGCAATAACTCTAAGTATTAATTTTATAAAGTTTATTAATAGTCACTTGAAGTAGAAGGAATAAAAACCTAATTATCTAACAAAAAAAAGATCACGTGAGTAAATTCTCCTGCCACTCACCTCACACAACCTCCACAAAATGTGATCAGGGGAAGAGAGAGAGAGGCAGTGCTATACAAAACTTATATCCTCCCTACATCAGTATGTAACATGAGAAGGAAAGTGGGATGCTAGGAATTGAAGTCCTGGGGAGTCAATTCTAATTACACAAGCTAAAATGTCTAATAGGCAATCAATGGTTCTGGACTGAAGCTCGAGGGAGAAGCTTGATCTGGATATATAAAACTATGTCATTTTCATAGAGAGGATAATTAAATACATGAATACTGGTGACATTAACAAGAGCCTTAGTGAGCCCTCACATTCAGGGAAATAACACCTTTACTATTTCATTAGCATTTCTTATCTAAAATAAAGCTCTAACTAAATGTATACTATTCTTTGGATGTGGAATTGGTCATTTCTTCATTTTCAAGAGTGTCTAAGGCACATAAATTCCTGTCACATCATACAGCACAATGTATTACAGGTAACTGGCATTCAATAAATCCTTCTGCACCAACTGATTTGTAGGATGGTATAGACTAGTTAAACTTGTCTGGTGAACAAGTAAATAATCATTCTAGGAAAGGTTGAATGGGGAAGAGGAAGACTAACTTTTTTGAATGTCATTTTGGTCCCTTTCGGAACTTTCACCCATTTTAATTTAGGAAGTAGTTTTAGAAGCTCAAAAATGTGCATAATATTTAAAATGCATTTGGTTCACTTCAACAAACACTGATTAAACATTGACTGTGTCCAAGGCATTATATTAGAAGATGAGGATAGGGATTGGATCTGTGATTTTACTAGTATAGGGAGCTCCGAGGTGAGCAAATTCCCTTTACCACTGTAGATCATCACCTTCCTTGCAACTTGTAGTCTTAGAATGCTTGCTCAACATCACAGGGCCAGTGTGGCTCAGAGGAAAGACTTGGTCCCAGATGTTCATGAATTCGAAGCCAGTTCTTTATCTATTAAGCTACCTGACCTCTTCGAAATTGGGAGATAAAAAGGAAAAAAACAAAACAGTCTTTTCCCTCCGAGAAGCTTACATTTTTTTTTGATGAGGCTATAACATTGAAATGGATAAATATACACATGATTATTTAAGGAGGGAGGGAGCACCTAGGCAGAGTAGCAAAGAATTCCTATAGCACATTGTCATCTGAACTGAACTTTGAAGGAAATTAAAGAGACAGAAGGGGCCAAGGGGGAGGGAGGATATATTCCAAACATGGAAGACAGTCTGGGCAAAAACTAGAGGTGGAAGAGGGAATGTTGAATATGGGAAGTAAGAGATATGCCAATTTCCCCAAAATGTAGGGTAAATGAAAGGGCAGCCAGGGGTTGCAATGGATAGAGTGCCAAGTCTAGAGCTGGGAAGACCTGAATTCAAATATGGTCCCAGACACTAGCTGTGTGACTCTGAGCAAGTTCCTTAATCTTATTTGTTTCAGTTTCCTCATCTCTAAAATGAGCTGGACAAGGAAAGGGCAAACCACTCCAATATCTTTGCCAAGAAAGCTGCAACTGGGATTTGACACAGAGTCAAACATGACTGAAATGTCTCAACAACAAAAAATTAATGAAAAGAAGGAATGGGAGGTCACAGAAGTCCAGATATGGAAGGAACTTCAGGGACCATCTAGTCCAATTGATACCTGAAATATAATGTCCTCTTCACTGAAGCTGGGGGTACATTAGAGAGAGAACTCCAGGAAGACTTACTACTTGTATATCCCTGAAAATCACTTAATCTCTTTCAACTCAACTTAGCTATAGGTAAAATATATTTTATATCATGGATTTTTTTTGGTGAATTTCAAAGGAGATTATATTTGTGAATCTTTTTTTTTAACCCTTGCCTTCCATCTTGGAGTTAATACTGTGTATTGGCTCCAAAGCAGAAGAGTGGTAAGGGCTAGGCAATGGGGGTCAAGTGACTTGCCCAGAGTCACAGGGCTGCAAAGTGGCTGAGGTCAGATTTGAACCTAGGACCTCCCATCTCTAGGCCTGGCTCTCAATCCACTGGGCTACCCAGCTGCCCCCTATATTTGTGAATCTTGAAGTGCTAGATTAAGGCAGCTATGATTAAATTTAATCAACTCTTCCATATGACAGCCTTTCAAGTACTTGAAGAGTTTTCTTGTCTTCATGTCTTGCCCTTCCATTCCCCTCCCACCTTTCCCATCCACCACCATGGTTGCTCTCCAAATTCATTTCTGGAAGTAAGAACTACCTTTTGTTTTGATTATTTAATAAAAGCTGAGATGTGATTTAGCTTCTGCCAGGAACAGAATAGACAAGTGTCCATTCTTAGTAATACTGAGATGTGTCAGCAGAGGGCACATCCTCATTATACAAGACTCAGAAGGAACATCCTTTTTATGTAGCAAAAATAATGTTACTCCTCAGTCCACAGTAGAATCCAATGTACCAAAAGAACCGTCACTTTGCAAAAATACAAATACCTTTGAAAAGTTGTTCTAATTTCAGACTTTTTGAAAGTTAATTTCAGCAAATGTTTTTTGTAATTTTCTCATGTAGAGAAATGTTTGGCATCACCTCTTGTCCATCAACTTACAGCTGGAAAAAAGTAGCTAATAGCTATGTTATTGTTGTTTTAATCAGTCCCATATTTCCAAGTATGCTTATATCCCAAATCTGACTAACAGTGTTTGACAGTAATGATTTCCCTTCCTGATTTTTGTCTCATACTACCAAGTTTATTTCTTTATCTGATTCTATTTACTCCAGGAATTCTTTGCCTAATCAGAGCTGTGCCTAGATATTCATGCACCTGTGACAAGGCAATATTGCTTAATAACTCATATCCCTTTCTTCCTGACCCCTCCCTTTTCGCCACCTTCTACACCCTCCCTTGGCAATTAGTGTCAGGCTTCCCAGCTTTCTCCTTCCCTCCCTCCCTACTTAGCCCTAACCCCTGAGATTAGGATCATTTTTAAATGCTTTCAACTAAGCAATTAAGGACTCAAATAATCTTTGCATGCATTTTTAAAACCAAAGGCCATGGGATTTGTCATAGTTCTTCTTTTCCTCACCATCTCATTCTCCCTCCCCTCTTCAACATACACTATGACTACAAGATTCTGCTTCTTACGTATATATCCCTTTGCCTTAAAATCAACTGAATAATCCTTGGCTTATTATCCAGAGTATTAGCATACATTTTTCCCATCAAACAATATTATGAAATCTTACTTTATCTTTCTAACTCACAGAATAGTCTAAAGTCAGCCCATGTTTGACATCACTGAATGTCACCTTCTATACCCACCGTGACTTCTCCTGTATAGTCTTATACTTTCCATCTTTCTAAACATATAATTTGATATCTTTGTATCTCTGACATCTTCTCCTCCCTAAAAATCATATTACTCAAGTTTGCCCAAATGATTTCTAGCATTGATTTCTTCCACTGACCACAGGAAGCTGGGAGAGTACTGTGTATTTGCTGAAATATTCTGTCACTAAAATACTAAGATTCCCTGAAATTGATTGACTCAACTGAATATCATGACATCTAAGTACATAAAAGGAAAAATAAAACTATGGTAGTTGGGGATTTCAATGTATCTCCTTGCTGAACCAAGCAAATCTAGCAAGAAGATAAACATGAAAGAAGTCAATCTGAATAAAAATTAAGAAAAGTTAGGATAGTAGATTTCTGATGATTATTGAAAGATGAACAGAAAAGAGTTTACATATTTACCAACTATGCATGCTCCCACTACAAAATTTGACCTTATATTAGGACATTAAAATCTCATAAACAAATACAGAAAAGAAATAATGTTAAACACTTTATTAATCACAAGACATTAAAATTCTAGTGAAAAAACCTATTTCTATATTGTTCATTTTTGTAATGAGTAATATTTTAAAACCAAAACCCCAAATCATATGCCCAAATAAACAAGAGATGAATCATATCTTTTCCTCTGCATTTCTACTCCAACAATTCTTTCTATAGTTGTGGATAGCATTCTTTTCATAAGCCCCACCCCCCCAGAATTGTCTTGGATAATTGTATTGCTATTAATAGCAAAGCCTATTACATTTGATGTTTCAGTTACTGTGTATAAAGTTCTCCTGGTTCTACTTATTTCACTCTGCATCAGTACATGTAGTCCTTCCAGATCTTATAGAAATCAACCATTTCATCATTTCTTATATCATAATAGTATTCCATCACTATTATATACTGCAATTTTTCAGCCATTCCCCAATTGAGGGACATCTCAGTTTCCAATTCTTTGCTACCAAAAATATGCAGTTATATTGTACACAAGCAGGTCCATCCCCATTTTTTAAAAAATCTCTTTGAGATATAGATCTAGTAGTGGTATTGCTGGATCAAAAGGCATGCATTCTTTTAAAACCCTTTGGCCACAATTCCAAATTACCTTCCAGAATGGTTGTATCAATTCACACCTCCACCAGAAATGCATTAGTGTCCCACTTTTCCCACATTCCTCCCCAACATTTATTAATTTCCTTTTCTGTCATATTGGCCAGTCTTCTAGGTGTGAAGTGGTATCTCAGAGTTGTTTCAATTTACATTTTTCTAATCAGAAGGGATTTAGAACATTTTTTCATATGATTATTGATAGCTTTAATTTCTTCCTCTGAGAACTGCCTATTCATATCCCTTGACCATTTGTCAATTGGAGAACGGTTTGGTTTCCTATAAATTTTATTTAGTCCTTTACATATTTGAGAAATGAGACCTTTATTGGAGAAATTTGTTATAAAAATTTTCCCCCATTTGTTGCTTCCCTTCTAATCTTGGTTGCATTGGTTTTATTCATATAAAAACTTTTTAATTTAATATAACCAAAATTATTCATTCATTTTACATCTTGTAATATTCTCTATCTCTTTTTTTTTAACCCAATACTGGGCATTGGTTCCAAGGCAGAAGAGTGGTAAGGGCTAGGCAATGGGGGTTAAGTGACTTGTTCAGGGTCACACAGCTAGGAAGTGTCTGAAGCCAAATTTGAACCTGAGACCTCCTGTTTCTGGGCCTGACTCTCAATCCACTGAGCAACCCAGCTGCCCCCTGTTCTCTATCTCTTGTTTGATCTTAAATATTTCCTTTCTCCATAGATCTGACACATAGACTATTCTATGTTCACTTAATTTACTTATAATATAATTTTTTTATGTTTAAGTCATATACCCATTTTGAACTTATCTTGGTAGAAGGTATGAGATGTTGATCTAAACCTAATTTTTGCCATACTGTTTTCCAGTTTTCCCAGCAATTTTTGTCAAATAGTGAGTTCCTATCCCCAAAGCTGAGATCTTTGGATTTATCAAACACTAGATTGTTTAGGTCATTTACCCCTAGTCTATTCCACTGATCAACTTTTCTATCTTTTAGCCAGTACCAGATTGTTTAGGTGATCACTACTTTGTAATACAGTTTAAGATCTGGTACTGCTAGGCCACCATCCATAGCATTTTTTTCATTAGTTCCTTTGATATTCTTGATCTTTTGTTATTCCAAATGAATTCTGTTATTATTTTTTCTAGTTCTATAAAATAGTTTTTGGTAGTTTGATAGGTATGGCACTAAGTAAATTAATTTAGTTAGGATTGCCATTTTTATTATATTAGCTCATCGTACTCATGAGCAATTAATGTTTTTCCAATTGTTTAGATCTAGTTTTGTATGAGAAGTGTTTTGTAATTATGTTCATATAATTCCTGTGTTTGTCTTGGCAGATAAATTCTCAAATATTTTATATTATCTAGCATGATTTTAAAATGGAGTTTCTTTTTCTAACTCTTGCTGTTGATTTTTGTTGGAAATATGTAGAAATGCTGATGATTTATGTAGGTTTATTTTATATCCTACGACTTTGCTAAAATTCTTATTTCCACTGGTTGATTTTCTAGGATTCTCTAAGTATATTATCTGCAAAGAGTGATGGTTTAGTTTCTTCATTGCCTACTTTAATTCCTTCAATTTCTTTTTCTTCTCTAATTTCTACCACTAGCATTTCTAGTACTATATTAAATAATTTCTGAGGCTATGGATATTTTAGTCTCCCTTTTTTGACCACCTGAATTAAATATGAGGAAGAATTTTGTTGGTTAGGGAAATATGCCCTTCTTTTCTAACTCCCCTCTGTCAGTATATTAAAAAGGTGCCAAATACATCTCAGAATAGTTAACTCCCTGGGTACCTAAAAAATCAGGTCAGCTAATTTAATTAAAACACTGTACCACAAAGTTAACCCAGCTCTACCAGAGCAGCTTAGATTATATTATGCCTCATATCTAATCAACAAATCAGTCCATTTTTATAGTGCTAATTTCATTACTGATAATAGTTGTTGGGGTTTGTTTTTCTAAGTGCTCTGAGGAACAAGTAGTTTGTATTCATTTTCATTTTTCCCAATATAGCAATAATGAAGTTTGGTAAAATGTGTCCTGACAAATATTCAGGAGACAAAAAAACCAAGGATGCCTATGAGGAGAGAATAAAAGTGGGATACAGGGAGAAATATGACTCTAGTTTCTCAAAGAGTAGCTTTGTGAAATCTAAACTCTGGCAGGCTTCAGTTATGATTTGATGACAGATTGGGTATCTTGGGCCCAGTTTAATGAAACTTGGAGAGGCTAATCACCAAGAAGTTGGCCACCATTTGCTCATGATCTAGAGGAGTTGTATTCTGCATTAACTGAGGGAATAACCACATACATGAAATGACAAAGGCTTAAATTATTGATGAAATCTTTCCTTGTTGATGCAATGGAAGAACACCAGAAGTCTATTCCAAAAGAATTTACTTTCTTCCTATATATAGATCAATAATCTGCATGTAACTATTTCAGTAGAAAACAGCAATTCCTGATTTCCCTTCTTTATGTGATATCTGTGGCCAATATCTAATCCCAGTCTGATTTCACACACACACACACACACACACACCAACCACACCCTACAAGCCACAGGGTCATAAGTTTCGGCTGCCTATAAATCATCCAATTTTGGAAAACTAACAAGTTAATTTCCTCTTTCAAAGATCATTGGATATAAGGAATGTCACAAAACCTTTACATCTCAGTGTCTCTTGAACCCCTCCACCAATAAGAACCCTGGTGTTTCAATCTCTATAATCCTGGGGGCAAAGCCAAGATGGTGGCTTAGTAGCAGTGAAAGCTGAAACCACAGTGACAGTCCTTCTAAATCAATCTTTAAAAAGCATCTCAAAATGACAGGAGGAAAAAACCAATAGCAAGATGGAGTGAGGGGGCTTTCCCACTGAACACAACTTGAAAGGTAGGCAGAGGGAGAAGATTTTCATGGGATAAGGGGGTACCAGAAGCAAAACTACACACAGAGGAGCATTGGACAACCACATACCCCCACACTCCCAACCTACTGCGCCAGGTTCCTCAATCATAGGCTAACTTTAGGATCCTGGGATATGGCTACACCAATAAAAGAGTACCTCAAACCCAGCCTTTGAAGTCCAAGACCACAGTCAGGCCAGGAAGTCCATAGCACTAGACCCTTTTAAGCCCATTCTGCTGCCCTACAGACCTAGCCTCAGGACAAAATAGCTCTATGGAAGTCAGCAACAGAGGAGACAGATTCAGCAAGCAGCTTTCAGAATTAGCAGTCTATAGGCAAAAAAAAGGCTGGGAAAATGAGCAAACAGCAAAAGAAACAGTTAACCCTCAAGAATTTCTATGGAAACAAAGAGCAAAGCACAGAACCAAAAGAGAATGGTGAGATCCAAGCAACAATATGCAAAATTTCAATGAAAAATGGGAATTTTCCTCAAGCTCTGGAAGAACTCAAAAAGAAATTCAAAAATCAAATAAAACAGGTTAAAGAAAAATGGGGAAAAGAAATGAAAATAATGCAAAAATAAAATAAAAGCTTAAAAAGCAAAATCGATCAACTAGAAAAAGAGGTATGAAAATCCAGTAAAGAAAAGAATTTTAAAAAAATCAAATTGATCTACTGGAAAAAGAGGGGGGAAAATACAATTAAGAAAAGAGTGCCATGGTGGGGACAGCTGGGTAGCTCAGTGGATTGAGAGTCAGGCCTAGAGATGGGAGGCCCTAGGTTCAAATCTGGCCTCAGACACTTCCCAGCTGTGTGACCCTGGGCAAGTCACTTAACCCCCATTGCCCACCCTTATCACTCTTCCACCTAGGAGCCAATACACAGAAGTTAAGGGTTTAAAAAAAAGAAAAGAAAAGAGTGCCATGAAAGAATGGACTAAATGGAAAAGGAGGATCAAAAGGAGGAATTTCCATGGAAGAAATTCAGTCTTTAAAAATTAGAATTGGGCAAATAGAAGTCAATGACTTCATGAGACATCAAGAAACAATAAAACCAAATCAAAAGAATGGAAAAATAGAAGAAAATATGAAATATCTCTTTAGAAAAATAACTGACTTGGAAAGTAGATCCAGGAGAGACAATTTTTTTTATACTTTTTTTTTCATGTTTTATTGTCATGCAAAACACAATTCCATATTGGTCATTATTGTAAGAGCACACTCATACATAGCCAAAACCCCAAAATAAAACTGTAACTATATGATATGAAAGACAACTCCTATCGTTCTTTCCCTGGAGGTGGATAGCATTCCCCATCATAAGTTTTTCAAGCTTATCCCAGATCAGTGCATTGCTGATAGTAGCCATGTTTTCAGATAACCATCATCCAATATTATTGTTACTGTGTACAGTGTTCTCCCAGTTCTGTTTATTTCACTCTGCATCAGTTCCCACATATCTTTCCAACTTTTTCTGAAATCATCTTGCTTATCATTTCTTATAGCACAAGAATATTCTATTACCAACATGTACCACAATTTGTTCATCCATTTTCCAACTAATGGCCTCAGTTTCCAAATCTTTGCCACCACAAAAAGAGTGGCTATAAATATTTTTGTACAAATAGATCCTTTCCCTTTTTTTATTATTTCGTAGGAATATAGACCCAGTAGTGGTATTACCAGATGAAAGGGTACACACAGTTTTATAACCTTTTGATATAGTCCCAAATTACTCTCCAGAATGGTTGGATCAGTTCACAATCAGGAAGGACAATTTAAGAATTATTGGACTACCTAAAAGTCATGACCAAAAAAAAAAAGCCTAGACATCATAAGTAATTATCTAAGAAAACTGCCCTGCTTTTTTGAACAAGTGGATAAAACAGAAATTGAAAGAACCCACAGATCACCTCCTACAATAAATCTCCAAATGACAACTTTCAGGAATGTTATAACCAAGTTCAAGAGCTCTTAAGTCAAGAAGAAAATACTTCAAGTAGCCAGAAAGGAACAATTCAAATATCATGGAGCCCCAGTCTGGATTCCATAGTCTCATGATTACATGAGAATGGCCATAGATAGCTATCTGTATCTAAGAAAGTTTAGGGGATGATCTTGGACAAGAGTAAGGTAATATTCTCTTGATTCAGATTCCTCATTGTACTATTTCCTTTTTGAATGGGAATTTTCCCACCTAGTTAATTCTGAAGCTGTATTTTGATACTCTATGAATAATATAGGACTTTACTCTATGATTGGCTGTCAATTCTGACTCTTGCCTGGAATCAAATAGAGCTAATGGAGTTTTCCTCCCATTGTAGCTTATATTGGGTCAATCTATGCCCTTGAGAAGACAGCCTTGACACATCATATAATCATGTCTCTCTTTTTTCTTTCATTACAAATGCCTATAATCAAGGCAGGTGAATGGTAGAAATTTAATCATTGCAATACTAAATCTACTAATTAATAGGTTAAGAGCAGGAAGTAATGAATTTTTTTTATTTGTGAAGACCCATAAAACAAATGGAAAGATAGATTAGGGACTAAGTTATGAAGGGCTTTACTCCCTACTCCCACCCCCAGAAGATTTTGTATTTGATCCTGGAGGTGACAGGGAGCCATTAGAATTTATTGAGTGCGTTTGTGTGTGTGTGTGTGTGTGTGTGTGTGTGTGTGTGTGTGTGTGTGTGTGTTTGGGGGTGGTGACATGATTGGACTATTACTCTGGGAAAATCACTTTATAACTGGAAAATCCATTAGAGTGGGAATGGACTTAAGGTAAATAGACCCTCCAGCAGATTATTGCAGTAGTCCAAGTGTGAGGTAATAAGGGTCTCTAGCAGGGTATCAGAGGACAGACAGGAATGCAGTTGAAAAATGCTGGACAGGGAAAGGGAGAGTGGTAAGAAATAGTGAGATGACTCCTAAATTTCTAATCAGAGGGCATGGGAAGATAGTATTGCTATCTATGGAGATAGGGAAGGTAGGAGGCAGGGAGAGTTTAGGGTGAAAGGCAATGGGTTCAGTTTTGGATATGTTGAGTTTAAGATGTCTACTAGACATCCCGTTTGAGATGTCTGAAGGGTAGTTGGAAATTCATGATTAGAGATCAGAAGGGAGGTTTGGCAGGATAGGTAGATTTGGGAATTGTCAGAGTAGAGATATTGTAATTAAATCTGTGGGAGCTGATGAGATCATCAAACGAAGTAATTTATAGAGTGGACTATAAACTGGTCTATAAACCCTGCGGCACACTTAGGGTTAGATGGTATGACCTGGATGAGGAGTCAGCAGAGGAAATGAAAAAAAAGAGTGATCTGATAAGTAGAAATAGAACCTGGAGAGAGGAGCTTAAAAATTGAGAGAAAAGAAAGCATGAAGGAAAAGAGGGTGATCACCAATGTCAAATGCTGCAGAGAGGTTAGGGAGAATGAGCACTGGTTCTCTGGAATCATGAATGGTCATTGTATTGACCATAGTTCTTATAACTTTCAAAGTTGCTTGTTTTTAGTGTTTTATTGCATAATTTGTCCTTATATGAATTATTGCCATTACTGTTATATATTGTTATCATATGTATAAACTGTGTTCATTTCATTCTATATCAGTTTATAAAAGTCCTCAATTTTTAAAGATTTTTTTTTCTGTGATACTGATGTCATAGCATAAATTGCTATTCTGGTTCTGCTTACTTCACTCTTACCATTATTTCATGTTTTTCCACATCGTTTTGAAATCACGTTTTCTCCTTTCACATGAAATACCATTTTATTACATTCATATATCACAATTTTTCAGCTATTTCTTGATTGTTAGAAAATTTTCTAGTTGTTGTTTGCCACCACAAAAGAGATGCTAGTAATATTTTTGTATATAAATGACCCCTTTCTTTGCTTTCTTTTTAGCATGGAAATAAACAATAAGCATTTCAAAGAGAATGATAACTTTTTTTTTGTTTAATTCTAAATGCTTTGGAGAATGGTTATACCCATTCAAAGGTCTACCACTAGTGAATCAATGTGCTGTTTTCCTTTAGCATTTCCTGAACTTAACATTTTCCTTTTTGCTTTACTTTTTTCCCTCTAATTTGTAGTAACTGTAAGGAAAATGTTTTATTTATTTGTACTGTTTAAATCTAACTTTGTGGTTAGATATTATTTAATTTAGGAAAAGTATCCAGGGGAGCTGGAGATTACTACAAGGAATGACTGGGACCCCATCAAAAGCATATTTTGGGTTAGGTCAATTGCTTGTATCTTGACAATGTTGACTTTGTCCAACTTTTGCTGAATTTTAGATTTTCTGCTTTTTTGTACAGCAGTGCCATGATACACAAGCACCTTAAGTCACGAGCAAATTTGAGATACAAGCAGTCAACATGGGGATTTTTTGCTTTAAGCCACAAGTGGATATTTGAATCATGAGCTTCCACTACCCTCCATTAGATAGCCTGACGAACTTTCAGTTTCACAAATTACAGGAGGCTATCTTATTTAGTTCAGTGTTTATCGGACCGTGTGAGCATCTGGATTGAATTACTTTTGCTTTCTTCTTTATTTTTGTCTTTATTATCAGTTTGGGGGGCAAATTTCTTAACTTTTGACTTTGGGTCCTGACAACGAGGAATTGAAGAAGTTACAACAGCAGCATATGGAAGTTTTGCAGGAAATTAGTGGGGAAGAGCCAAAGGTGCATGAGGTAATCAGTACAAGCAAGTTTAGGGAAATGTTGAGGATTTGGGAAAAAATTAAACAGTTTATTGAAAAGACACCCAGAAAAAGTTGCAACAGGTCATGCGTTGGAGCTGTGTAATGACACTTGTTTCACATATTATTGAAATGTTCTGAAAGGGAGGAAAAAACCAACTTCCATAGAAAGGTTTCTGTTGAAATGGCCTCTAAGTGAAATTGAGGAAAGTGTGGTAAAACAGTCAAAAATCAGTGAAGAAAATGATGATAATTGCATATCTTATGTAACTTTATTGCTAAACTTAATTGCTATTTTTTACTTTACTTAATTTTGCATTTAAATGTAGCACATAATGTGTATAGAGAGTAAGTTACGTTAAGCAATAGTGCATGAAATGAAAACTTCTGCCAGCATCTTTGCCTGACCTTGGAGGTAAATAATATTTCATAAACAAGTTTATTTCTTTCTTATTATCTATAAATAGATTTGTTATTTATAAATTACATTTTTGTATTTTTTTTAATTTTTAATTTTTTCTTTTAGTTACATATTTCATGTTCTTTCCCTCTCCCCCAAGTCCCCTTAGCCCCCCTTAGCTGATGTACAATTCCACTGGATTTTACATGTATGATCAAGACCTAATTCCATATTATTGATAGTTGGACTAGAGTTATTGTTTAGTATCTACATCCCCAAAAATATCCTCAACAGCTCATGTGTTTAAGCAGTTGTTTTTCTTCTGTGTTTTTCCTCTCACAGTTCTTCCTCTAAATGTGGCTAGTTTCCTTTCTCTTAAGTCCCTCAGCCTTGCTCTGGATCCTTGCATTGCTGCTAGTAGAGAAGTCTGATATGTTCTCTGTGTATAATGATCTCCTGGTTTTGCTCCTTTCACTCTGCATCAATTCCTGGAGGTCATTCTAGTTCACATGGAATTCCTCCAGTTCATTATTTCTTTCAACACAATAGTATTCCATCGCCAGTAGATACCACAATTTGTTCAGCCATTCCCCAATCGAAGGACATTCCCTCATTTTCCAATTTTTTGCCACCACAAAGAGCGCAGCTATAAATTTTTTTGTACAAGTCTTTTTCCTTATTATCTCTTCGGGGTATAAACCAAGCAGCGCCATGGCTGGATCAAAGGGCAGGCAGTCTTTTAAAGCCCTTTGAGCATAGTTCCAAATTGCCATCCAGAATGGTTGTATCAGTTCACAACTCCACCAGCAATGCATCAATGACATTTTTGTATTTAAAAGCATATATATCAAACAAAAAATTTGTGTGGTTTCTTGGGGGCTAGAATGGAACAATTGCATTTCCATTCATTTAAATAGGGAAATTCGATTTGACACATGAGCAAATTGAGTTACAAGCTTGGCCATGGAACAAATTAGGCTCGGTGATAAGGTACCACTGTATGTATGTGTGTGTGGACCTGCATATATATATATATATATATATAATATATGCATATTATATATATATTTACCTGCTTTTATGTGTCTCTTTATACATACACACACACATATATTTATCTGTATGCAATTCACTCAAACAATTTATGTGCCTTATCTGGACACATCCTTTTTGGAAACTGGCTTATGTTTAGGTCCCTCAGTTTAAACTCTTATTTGAACTCTGAATAATGTGAGATTTATGGGGGAAGAGCTGGCCATACCTTTTCCAGCTCTCTTCCCTCTGCTGAACTAATTAAATTCTTTCTAAAAACTATTTGGGGCTTCAAGTTATGTTCTTGAGCAACATGATGTGAAACATTTTTTTTAAAATGAGTATGGATTTCTTCCCTCAAGAACTGTGTATTTATATCCTTAGACCATTTATCAAATGGGGTTGGAGGAGAGAATCCAAAATATTGAATAGAGTAGAACTTAGTCGAGAATTACAAAGGATTAGAAGGTATGGATGGAATCTGCACCAAATGGATGGAATACTCTCACAGAAGTGATCCCAAGTATGTCAAGGTATCTGTCAACTTCTCTGTAACTTGTTCCACAATTAACAGGGTTGAACTATCTTTATCCATTAAGACTTGCCATTTCCTTTCCCAGGAATATCTTGTTGCAATGACATTTCTTCATGAGCAATGTGGTTTAAATGCTTTGTCACCTTCAAGAGCAATTTCTCGCCTTTCACAACTTCTGATTGAAAGAACGGGCCCCAGAGTCTCATTTAGGAAGAAATATTCAGCAGAGAGTACAGAAAACTTTTATCAACAGATACAAAGTACTATTAGTAAGAGACATTTCCTCCTTTTACCAAATTCAGCCTCAGACTCTTACTAGCAGTGAGACTCTAGGCAAGTCATTTGTTTGTCTCAGTTTCTTCATCTATAAAATGGAGATAATAACAATTACCTCTTGAGGTTGTTGTGAAGATCAAATGAAATAATAGTTATAAAACACTTAGCACAATTCCTAGCAAATAGCGCCATATAAATGTTAGCTGTTGTCATCAACATCATCATGGATTCTGAATCCTGGTGACATTCTGTTGCCATCACAACTTGTGCCTTTGGAATAGTTTATTATGTAGCTAACATTTATATAATGCTTTAAGGTTTGCAAAGGGTTTTACTGTCTCATTTTATCTTCAAAACGAACTTTGGAGATAGGGTGTTATTATCTCTATTTTACAGATGAGAAAACTGAGACAGGAATAGCTAGTAAGTATCTGAGGCTGAATTTGAACTTAGTTTTTTCCTGTTTCACGGCACCACTTTGCTGTATCTAATCAATGAATTAGAGAGCCTTTTAGATGTTGACTCAAATATATGTTACATTTTAATACATTGTGGCAGCAGTCTGAGAGTTGGTTTACACTATAAATAGCCAGTTCAGTTTTTGAAGTCCAAGTTCGTGTTCAAAGACTCTTTTTTTTTTTTTTTAAATCACATGGGGAGACAAGATGTCAGAGTAGATAGAGAGCTGACTTTAGAACACAGATAATCTGGGTTCAAATTCTACCTCCGGAATGGGCACCTGTGTGACTTTGGATGAGTCACTTGATCTCATAGTACGTTGGGAAACACTCTAATCTTGGAGTTCTTAACCATTTTCATGTCTTGGATATCTTCCAAATTCTGGGAAAGCCTATAGACCCCTTCTCAGAATGATGTTTTTAAATATATAAAATAAAGCGCACAGGATTGCAAAAGAAACAAATTACTCTGAAATAGTTAACAAGATATTATATATATGTGTATAAATATAACATATTAAAATACGAATAAATAAATATTTATTGTTTAAGTTCACGTGCCCCACATTAAGGCTATAAGTTGCAGAGAAGTTACTGACCTACTTTGGTAAAGGGAATTTCCCTATTCTGAAGTTCCCCATAGTGAAATTCATGCCCTATTCCAAACCCACTCCCTATGAATATACGGAAAAATAATTGTTATGATTTATCAAATTGATTGCATTTTCAAAAAAAAAAAAAGAGGCACTCCAGTGTTACTATTTGCGACAGTGAGGAAGGACACTGCTAAGAAATGTCCTTTATTGTAATTGAGTGGCACTAAATTACCCTCTATTTACTTGGAAACAGTATAAGAATAAGCATGCATATGCGCTCTCCCTCCCTTCCTCCCTCTCCTTCTCCCTCTCTCTCTCTCTCTCTCTCTCTCTCTCTCTCTCTCTCTCTCTCTCTCTCACACACACACACACACACACACACACACACACACACACACACACACACACGAGTCACTCAGAACCACAGGTCTTGAGCAGACAGTTTTATGTTGCAAACAAGCTTAGACTTTCTCAATTCAAAACTGACATTCCTTACAAAGGAGTAGCAACTCTATGATTATTAACTCCTACAAAGAGCTTGTTGGGCAGAAGGTATGATTTTATCTCCAACTCTCAGGGGGAGCTGAGGAGATGGTTATATTTGATTAATTAATTTAGAACATTTTTCCATGGTTACAGGATTCATGTTCTTTTCCTCACCTCCCTCCCATAGCCAATGCACAATTCCACTGTGTTTTACATGTGTCATTGATCAAGACCTATTTCCATATTATTGATATTTGAACTAGAGTGATTGTTTTAGATTCTGTATCCCTAATCATATCCCCATCAACCCATGTGATCAGGCAGTTGTTTTTCTTCTGTGTTTCTGCTCCCACAGTTCTTCCTCTGAATGTGGCTAGTTTTCTTTCTCATAAGTTCTCATAGTTGTCCTGGATCTTTGCATAGCAGCCAGTAAAGAAGTCCATTACATTCTCTTTTACCACAGTATATCAGTCTCTGTGTACAATGTTCTTCTGGCTCTGCTCCTTTCACTCTGCATCAATTCCTAGAGGTCTTTCCAGTTCACATGGAATTTGAGGAGATGGTTATAAAGACAGAATAAGAAGAAATGAAATGTGCAACTTAGGCTGGAATTTTTTTGGAGGAATATTCTTTTTTTTTTTTCCTTTTTCTGGTGGGCAGAGTAGCAGCTGGACCCTGGAAAGGTGATCTAATTTCCATTCTAGTTGCCTAGAAACCCTTTGTGTTTGACTTTAGAGTTATTGTTAAGAATTATATATTTCAGGGGCAGCTAAGTGGCTCAGTGGATTGAGAGCCAGGCCCAGAGAAGTCCTGGGTTCAAATCTGGTCTCAGACACTTCCTAGCTGTGTAATCCTGGGCAAGTCACTTAACCCCTCTTTCCTAAGCCTTACAACTCTTCTGCCTTGGAACCAATACACAGCATTGATTCTAAGGCAGAATATAAGGGTTTAAAAAGAAAAAAAGAATTCTATATTTCATCTATAAGCAACTTCTAATGGACTTGCATCTAAGTATCAGTTTAGAAATGTCTCTCAAATCATGCTCAGTAGTTCTCCTTACATACCTTTCTTTCTCTGGGCAAGTCATGTCTGTTTTGTTGAGTAAGACTCAGTCAACACTTGTTAAAATTTCTCAAGGGTTGCTGGTCTGGAATGAGTTTTAGCAGAGTTCCTAAATCCCTGCCTAGAGCAATATTGGTAAATCTTGAGGCAAGACTTTTAAACTGAATATTTTCTTTTAAATCAAAAAATTGTCCACGAGAAAGCATTCTACACAAACCAACCCCAAGCTGGAATTTACAACCACAAAAAACTTCCTTCAGCTGAGGGAAATACTCCCAAAGCATCCTGAGCTATGCAAACAACCCCTAATTCTCCTCCATGCAGAGCAGGTGTGGAACATTCTACATGCTGACAGACATGACTGCTGGGTTGGTTGTTTTTGCCTTTTTCTTTGTCTTGAGGGTGGGAGGAAATATTCTGCTCAGAGGGATAGGGTGGGAGGGTTAGATTGGGGAATTTAAGTGCAAAAAAAAAGGCATTGATAAAACTCCAAACTAACAAGGAAAAGAGCAATTTATTGGATAAAAATTGTAAACCTTGTAGTTGATTTTTAACTGAGCAAAAACAAAATAACAGATTTCAAAATACTATTCTCAGGAATCTGAACCACCATCAGGGTTCAAAAAAAGAAAAAAAGCCATGAATATTTTTTCAATCCACTCCTCTCTGCCACCCCCATCCCCACCCCTACCTCAATTTGGTTTAGGCAAGTATTATGGCTTTAGGACAGTGTAAGCTCCCTTTCCCTCTACCAAAATCCCTAGCTGGCTATGCTACCCATTATTATAAGAGTTATAAGCAGATGAGGGGGCAGCTGGACGGCTCAGTGGATTGAGAGCCAGGCCTAGAAACAGGAGGTCCTCGGTTCAAATCTGGCTTCAGACACTTCCTAGCTGTGTGACCCTGGGCAAGTCACTTAACCCCCACTGCCTAGCCCTATAACAAATAAAACTAATATAGAAGAATACATATAAAGATATTAGGGTTTATAAAAGAAAATAAAAAAAATAAAAAAGCAGATGAAAACATATGATTTATCCTTTGTTTATTTGGGTATATGTTTTGGGGTTTTGGTTCTATAAGATTATTTGCCTACAAAAATGAATAATATGGAAATATGTTTTGCATGATAATACATGTATAACCCAGATTGTATTGCTTGTCAGCCCTTGGAATGGGGAGGGAATAATGGAGGGAGACAACACAAATCATACAACTTCAGAAAATCTATGTGGAAATTTGTGATTAAAATAAAATAAATAAATTTGATGAGTCATAATATAGAGTCATGAAAGAACCCTGGACTTGGTATCAGGAAACCTGGATTTGCATCCTAACTCCCAAACTTACTAGGTACATATCCACAGCCAAGATCCAATCTTTTCCTCTCTGAGATCATTTCCTTATCTATAAAACGTGGATAATATTTTTCCTCAAAGCGCTACTATGAACAAAGTGCACTACAAACCTTATAATTCTTTGGAAACGTGAGTTATCATCATATCATTTACATCCATCATATCATTCTGTCATATTAAAACCATCACTGGCTGCTCTGAGAGTTGATCGACAATTCAGACATACAACGATAGGGATTGCTAGAGTATGTTAAATATACAGCAGCACGGATTTACAGTATGTGCTTAATAGTGTGGACTACTCGGTAGAAGGCACTGAGCTAAGGCCATTTCCCTTCTCTCAAGAAAGTCACGTTCCTTGGGAAATTAAAACATGTCAACAGATTTAACATCAGTATTGTTTCTTGCCTGCTTCCTTGACTGTACCACGCAGCTAGCCCTAGGTGAAAGGGTAAAGAAAAGAAAATGTTTACTAGCCACAGAGAGGTTCCCAAACCAAAGGCAGAAGGGTGACAAAGACTCATCTCAGGACCTGTCCACTCTCTGGCGCCACAAATGACGCAGCTGCAGCGAGGAAGAGTCGGAAGTTTTGGTCAGGACACGCTGCTGAACGGAAAGACTTTGGCAAGAGCTGCGGTTGGTGCCAGATCCTGAGTCACTGCTCCTTGCTAAGGTTAAGGAGTCCAAGGTCCCGCAGCAACTTTATCTTCACCTAATGGCTAACCAGACTGGGTGCTACGTCACTTGCAAACTGTGTTGTTTTGTCTACACTCTTTTGTCTGCTTTAAGAGGTGTAGCTGCCAAAACCCGACAAACCAACAGCAGCCTGGTTTACTCTCTGGAAGAAACTGTGTGCACAGCTGAAAGATAGTTGTTTATTATGCATAATATTGATTTTGTGGGTTCTGTGCCAAATGGAAAATGTTGTTTACGCTTCTAAGCACATTTTCTCTGTTCCTGTGGAAGAGATGACTTCATTATGTCCACGATACATGATCAGGGCTCAGATAGATATTTAGTTGACTTAAGGAAGAGGGAGGGTTTGACAAAACTGGGGGGTTCAGAGCTGTTTGGTTTGAGTGAATCTGTAATCACTTAAAGAGCAAATCCTCTCAGCTATCTGGAGAATTAGAACTATGGGACAGAAGGCCATTCATTCCCTACAAAAAATGAACCTAATAAATAACATAATTGTTAAGGTAAGTATGAGATTTTTTTGTGGCAAAAACTTTTTTGATGATTAGGATCAGGTTAGTGGCTAGTAGCCCCACCTGGTGCTTAAACAGATAGGAAAATATGTGATCTTTTGAGGAGGGAGAGAGAACTGACAACTGGGGGACTAAGCAAGATTTCCTATATGAGGTGCCCATGCTCTGAACCAAGTGTCACATGAGAAGTCATAGAATTTTGCTACTAGGAAGGACCCTAATGATTATCTATTACGATCTCCTCATTTTACGGCCATTGATGAATAAGAGACTTGAACAAAGGCCTGGGAGTCCCTAAATCATAGAAGCAGCATATGACATCCAAATGTTCCAGCATGGCTTTGGCCACAAACATATTATTTAATCAAAAATTCATGGAGCTCCTCATAAGTGTAAAGCACAGAGTTGAGTGCTTCAAGAAGATAACATTGTTAGGGGGCAGCTGGGTGGCTCAGTGGGTTGAGAGTTAGGTCTAGAGACAGGAGGTCCCAGGTTCAAATTTGGCTTCAGACGCTTCCTAGCTGTGTGACCCTGGGCAAGTCACTTAACCTCCATTGCCTACCCCTTACCAAGTTCTTCTGCTTATGACCTGATAAGGTGATAAGATGAGGGCTAAAAAAAAAAGTAAAGTTGAAAATTACTTCTTCCTTTTTGAAGAAAACTAGTCATAAAGAGTCATATAGCAGGGTAATATTGATTCTGAGACAAAGAAAGGGTATTAAAAAAAAAAAAAAGGAAGATACCATTGTCCCCACTATCAAGGAGGAAAATGTCTAACTTAATTAAGAAGAAAAATACATGGAAAATTTTTAATAACAAAATAACATATACCTAATAAAGAAGACATAACCAACTAGAGTGAATCTTCCAGGAATGAATACTTTAGGAATTTAGAGGAAGGACTGATCACTTTGGGCTGGGGAGGTTACAGAAGGGTAGAGTTAAGATTTGAGCTGGACCTTCAAAAATGGGTAGAATTGGTAAATATTTTTCAAGAATCAGGTATATATAAAGCACTGTGCTAGATAGTGTTGGGGGTATAAATGTGTCTGGCAGTGTCCTTAGCTTCAAGGAATTTAAAGTTTAACTGAGGAGAAAAATACACTTAATATGTTTATTTGAGAAAAAAATGACTACACAGGCAATTCTAAAATAAATTCTTAAAAGGTTTTGAGCAAAAGTTGGAATAAGTGTATAGCCTCCTATAGTGACATAGTCTAGTGTTCCAGCCCAGCATTCCTTTCAGAGATGAGGGAGTAGGCTCAGCTGGGAGTCAGATATGAATCTAAATGGATCTTGGGTCATGGGACATTATCACCCAGCACCTAACATAGCAAGATTACAGGTCCCGAGTCTGGTATCACAGACTGCCCTCTGACACTCCCAGCCACCCTCTCCGCCAGTGCCCAACAATCTCCAAGGGACACAGATACCTGTCTCTCCCCGTAGATTGGAAACAAGAATGGCACTCTGACTACTGCAATCACGTTGCTGTTCTGCCCTTCCCTTCCCACCAGTCCTCTTCATACTCTCCTTGAACAAAAGATCTCTCTGCAACAGCAACAAAACAGATTGACATCGCCAGCAGTGAAAGTCCAGTTTTTGCAGTCTTCATGTGCTGACTCCAGACAGCTCCCACCTGTTTCTCCAAGAAGCTGTAGCATGCACAGTGACCACACAGGCTCAGCAGACGGGATAAACCAGGTTGAGGGTAATAACCAATAGCCTTCACAACCATCTGTGAGTTAATGGGGTGTCTACCCCAGGCAGGGGAAGACTTCCCCTGGTGGAAAGGGCGGATGCAAATAATTTGTTCCAAAGGTCATCATGGTGGAAGGAGCAGACACTGTGGAGAGCTCAGAGCTCAGTTAAGACATTGAAAGAGCCAAGGTCATCCACTGCATCCTGGGCCATCACCAGTCGTCTTGACATTTGTTTTTCTACTTGACTTCAGAGATTCTGGGAGAGTGAGGTCAATGATTTTGGACAACACTGCCTCACTTAAATCCCATTCATGTGCAAGTCAAGATGTCATCTCAAAACAAAGGACAAACAAAAACAACAGACATACCCAGTGAGGAAGAGGAGTGGGGACCTCAAGCATGTAGATGCAGCTGCTTCTGTCCTTTCCCACAGTCGAGTTCTACTCTTCCCCTACTGTCCTAGTAGAAAAGCATGATATTCATTTATGTATAAGGGGAAAAGGTCCCTTGTGTTTGTTTCTTTAAAGTCAATCATTAGCTTATAGACTCCGTTCTTAACTTATTATTTTGCTTCCAGGGTTCAACATGTGATTTTAAAATAGCTCAACTAAGGGAAACTGAATGGTGGAAAGAACACAGGAGAATGAGAATTAGGACACCTCAGTTTAAATTCTGCCTCTGCTACTTAGGAATATAGCTAATAAGAAAAAGAACAACATAAGGTCTACAAAGCTATTTGCAAATATATTATTTTGGAATTAGAAGAGTTTAAAGATCAAGTTCAACCTCTTAATTTTACAAAGGAGAAAAATGAGGCACAAAGGATGTGAAATAATTTGTCAGTAAATGTAGCAGTAGTAATTTGGTACTATTTGGTAGTAAGTGAGCAGGTAGGTGGTGCAGAGAATGGGCCTAGAGTCAGGAAGATTTATCTTTCTGAGTTCAAATCTGGCATCAGATAATTATTAGTTGTGTGACCCTGGGCAAGTCACTTAACTCTGTTTGCCTCCGGTTCCTCATTTGTAAAATGAGCTAGAGAAGGAAATGGCAAACCACTCCAGTATCTTTGCCAAGAAAACCCCAAATGGGGCCACAGAGTCAGGCATGACTGAACAACAGTAAATAGCAGAGCCAGAATTTGAATCCAGGCCCTCTGAGAGAACTTGGATTCAGTGTTCCTGTCATTACAGTAAGGATGGGGGACTCTGAATTTCAATAACCCGTCTATATGCTATGCAGCATATAGAAATAAGTATGGCAACATATTGACCATTCTTTCTTCATCTCCTTTGCTGGTTCTTTGTCCAGGTGACATTTACGTGTCTCCCAACTCTCTGTTATGAGCTCTCTTCTCTTTTTTTCCTCAGTAACTACTTCACTCGGTGATGACATCAGTTTCCAAGAGTTCTTAAATTATCCTCTCTATGTAGATTCCCATATCTATATATCCAGTCCTAGTCTCTCTTTCGAGAGCTCCAGCCGACCAAATTCTTTCTGAATACCTTGAACTGGACGTTCTATTGGCATCACAAACTCAACTCGTCCAAACAAAATTATCTTTCCCTCAAACCCTTCCTCCCTTCTTTCTATTTTCCTGTTATCAGGGGCATTACCCGGATCTTTCCAACATTTCCAGTTTTCTTACAATTTTCTTGTTTTCACATACCCTACTATCTGTTCACACTGACCAATTTGTTATTCCTTGAATTTGACACTTCATGACCCTCTCCTCATGCCTTTTCATTGTCTGTTCCCCATAAAAACATTCTCCTCCTTCACCTTTCCTGTTTTCCTTCAAGAATTAAGAGGCAGCTGGGTTGTACAGTGGATAGAGTGCCAGGCCTGGAATTGGGAGGTCCAGGGTTTAAATCTGGCTTCAGACATTTCCTAGTTATGTGATCATGGGCCAGTCACTTAGCCTTGTTTGCCTAATCCTTATCACTCTATGTCTTGGAATTGATACTAAAACAGAAAGTAGGGGTTAAAAAAAAAAGCCAATGTAAACCCTCCGTGTGAGGAAGCCTACCCCTGCTCCCTTAGCTGCTAGTGCCTTGCTCTTTGAGATTAACTTGCATCTACTCGGGATGTAGCTTTTATGGATCTATTTATTTACATATTGTCTCCCCCACTCTTTGAAGGCAGGGACTATTTTTGCCTTTCTTTGTATCTCCAGCATCTGTGCCTAGAAAATAGTAAGTGCTTATTTTAGAGGGTTCTGAGAGATTGTACTAGAAAGAAGTGGTATAGTGGGAAGAATTCTGGACTTGAAGTGAGGAACTGATCCCACATTTTACACTTCCCCAACACGTGATTGGGGCACCACTAGTAACAACCTGTCAGAGCCTCTTTCCTCATCTATAAAATGGAAACAATAATAGAGGGAGTTCCAAATGTCTTTGTGCAGTTTTAGGCTACTAGAGACCATTGAACACCTTGTACTTTCCAGGATTGTTATGAGAATGTTCATAATGTACTTTGTAAACATTAAGGTGCCAAATTAATGTCAACAAATAATTTAGAAGAAGTTGGAAGATGCAGCAGTAGTGTGTGTTGGGGATGGAGAGCCAATCTGGAAGTCAGACAGAACTGGGTACAAGTCCCACTTCTAACATGTACCAGGGATTTAAGTGACCCTGGGCAAGTCATTTTAACCTTTGTCAGGCAATTCTTTAAGAGTCTATGCAAGGGCAGCTAGGTAGCACAGTGAATAGAGTGCCAGGGCTGAAGTCAGGAGGGCCTGGATTCAAATATAGCCTCAGACAAATCCAGCTGTGTGACCCTGGGCAAGTCACTTAACCCCAATTGCCTAGTCCTTACCATTCTTCTGCCTTAGAATCAATACCTATCAATTCTAAAACAGAAAGTAAGGGTTTAAAAAAAAAAAAGACTATGTTGCAGAACAATTGCTAACCTATATGAGAAAAGGGAGTTGATTCACAGGGAAATATGTTGATGAAATCACAGTCCGATTTCTTTGAAAGTGTTCGAAAGAGTAAGAGGACAGAGATATCACTTTCAGGTGGAGTTGGGAAAGCAGAGAAGGCTTTTTGAAGGGGGTGGCATGAATGGTAAGCTTTGATGGGCTTGGAAAGGATAAAGCTTTCCAGATAAGTTCTTTCATTGTCTGAGCATATCTATCATACATATCAGTGTAACCAGTGTCAGTCATTCAATAATCATTTATTCATTGCCTATAATATGCCAGAAACTGTGCCATCAGGCTTTCTCATTCAGCCTCCAGATCCATTGTTTCTCCCTTTATTTTTCCTCTCACCCTTTCTCTTTTCCTCTTATTCTGCTTCAGTGAACAAAACCCAAACCAAAAATCTATCTCTCTCCTAGACCTTTTCCATTGTAAAAGGGAAAAAGGAGTTTTTGGTTGGATATATCAAAATTTAAAGGTATGGTTGCCAAGGAACTGAATACCAATTCTTAAAATGATTTTAGTAATTTATTTATATAATATAGGAGAGAGCGGAAGTAGAGAGATAAGAAGAGGGTAGAGTAAGAGATCTAACTTAACAAACTAAATTTGTATTCAAGTCTGGGCTTTACTCCACCAGGGCGAGAGCCTAAAAGTCAATTAACAAGGGGTTTAGCCACTAGGGCTTTTCCCAATTATGGGAACCTCCTGGAGGCTAGTACCTCCAGGGAAGTTAAGGTAGTCAGTCAGCCTTCTTCACTCACCACGTGTAGCTCTAAGGGAAAGATTTAAGAACAGTCTCACCAAGGTCTCAGGGTCCCAGGTCCAGCGCTTCTCCAGGTCCAAGCCATGAACAAGAAGAGCTCCTTCAGATCCAAGATGCAAACCAGAAGGGCCCCACTGAACTCTCTTTTAAAGGGGCTTCTTTTGCGTCACTTCCTGTGCCTTCCTCCTAGTTTACATGTCCAATCACAACAGAACGCTTTTCTTAGGACTACCCAGGAGGCAGTCAGTAAATTCTGATTCGTCACTCACTCTAGCACACGTGGGTCACAGACCCTCCAACTTGTGATTTGTGGGGTTGTTTACACTTTTGGTGATTAGATTTGAGAATGGGCAAGGTAGATTTAATCTCATCATCACATCATAAAAAATGACCATTAGAACCCCACTGCAGTGAGAAAGTCAGTGTTTATAAATTGGTGAGCATTCAGTGATGCTGCAGGTACAATGCAACAACTGCCTCCTGAAGTCTACTTGGAAAAAGGGGGAGAGCAAAATGAATGGATTGCCTGTCACTTATCTCACTATACTTCAGTTTTCAAATATGCAAATTGGATGTAATAATACTTAGAAAACTTTTTGTTGTTCTATTGTGGGGAAAGTACCTTGTAAATTCTGAGATTATATAAATTAAATTATACTGTATCGTAGTCTACATTATACCAGATTTATTCATAAAATTTTTTGCATACAAGCTTCACTCTCCACCCCCAGTCCCCTGAATTAGTTTGTAATGGCAGGGACTCTTTAATTTTTTCATCTTGGTACCTTCAGCACCTAGCTCATTATTTTTCATATAGTAAGCACTTAATAAATATCTTTTAATTGAATTAAACCTATCTTTTACAAAATGTATTTTCATGAATTTTGGAGATTAGCCATTTCTCTTCCTTGAGGAATTTTCTTAATCCCATTCAACCTTGATTAAGGATGGGTACCTCTAGGGGCAGCTGGGTGGTTCAATGGATTGAGAACTAGGTCTAGAGATGGGAGGTCCTAGATTCAAATATGACCTTACACACTTCCCAGCTGTATGACCCTGGGCAAGTCACTTAACCCACATTGCCCACCCTTACCATTCTTCCACCTATGAGCCAATACACAGAAGTTAAGGGTTTAAAAAAAAAAAAAAAAAAAGAAACTCCAAGTTTCTATTTTGTCTTTCTTTTAAAAGTATAGAAGATCAACTTGTAGCTTTTCAGTTCTCTTCTGGCCATTTTTAAAAATAAAGATGCCTTGAAGATGGTTGCAGAGATACCAGAGAAGATTTGTTGGAACTAATGCAAAGTGGAATGAGCAGAATGAGGAGAGTAATTTATGTTATAACAATATTATAAAAATCAATGACTTTGAAAAACTTAAGAACTCTGTTCAAATGGCTGATCACAATTCTAGGAGGCCAATGATTAAACATGCTACCTATCTCCTGCAAGCTGTAGATTGAGACATTCGGGGGGGGGATATGACCAATGTGGAGATTTGCTTTATTTTTCATGCATATTTGTTACAAGAGTCTTTTTTTCTTCTTAATGAAGAGGAAACATAGGAGGGAGAAAATGGATTTCTGTTCATTGAGAAAAAAATTATTTTTAAAAAATAAAATTTAAAAAATCTCTCAATTTACCTTTTTTTCTTTTTTATTTGTATGACTTCATCCCTAGTCCCTCCAACCCCAATGGACAAAAAGAAAAAGAAAAAGAAAGTCCTTGAAACAAATATACAAACAAAAATAATTCCCTAATTATTTTTGTTGTTTGTCTTATTCTTTATGACCACATTTGGGGTTTTCTTGGCAAAGATATTGGAGTGGTTTTCCATTTCCTTCTCTAGCTCATTTTACAGATGAGGAAACTGAGGCAAACAGGCTTAAATGACTTGTCAAGTATCACATAGTTAGGAAGTGTTTGAGGCCACATTTAAACACATGAAAACGACTCTTTCTGACTCCAGGCCTGGCACTCTACCCATTGTACTACCTTGTTGCCCAAATCCCACATTGGTTATATCTAAAAACATAGGTCTCATTCTGCACTTTGACTCCATCAGTTCTAGGTTAAGAGCATCTTCGTGGGACTTCTGAAACCTTGGTTGATCATTGGGTTAATCAGAGCTCTTGAAACTTTCAAAGTTGTTTTCTCTTATAACTCAACTCCCAGAATTTAACATAAAACAGGCAGAACTGAACAAAACAAACAAACCATGATCCATGTTGATACAGTTTATGCCCCGAGTGAAGGACAGCTGTGTATCTAATACCAAAGCAGTATTGGGCATGACTAACAGATTCATTTAGCATGCCTGGACTATACACACCCATAAAGCCACAAGGAAGTTCCAGAAATACTGGTCTTATTACTCTTAGGGCCATTTTAAGCCATGGCAAATTGGACTAACTGAATCTTTAGGCCACACAAAATCCTGTCATGGTTGTAAGGATGTAGTCAAAGTGAAAATTTGACCAGGTTTAACTAGCAAAAGTTACAAGGCATTATACTTCATAGTTTTATTTTATTTGCTAATGATATGGCACAGAGGAGCACCAGAAGGCATTAGGAAGGATTACAGTTCTGGGAACAGTTCCTACAAATGAAGTTATAACTCAGACCTATTTTTTTTTTTAATGTCTATAGTTGATGCAACATCTTTAGTGTTTTGATATTTCTGTTACAATGTTCAACTGAGATTTCTTTTCCTAACATAATTGTTCAATAATATAAATGAACAGGTATGAAAGCATAGTTGTGAATTTACAGGAATATCCTATCGCAATCTGAATATTTAAAAAAAAAACAAATGAAATAAAACTTGATAGCTCTAAACTAGATATTTATCATTCTTTGAAATAAGTCATAACCCTTGTCATGGTGCCTGTCTGTTGATATGAAGGACCCAAACACATTTTAGGGACCTCTTGTCTCTGAAACAACTAAACAATAACAAAATCCCTTTGATGCTGTTTTCTTTGTGGGCTGGTCTCAGTCTCTGGTTGGCTAACGATTTACCAGCTTAGGTTTCTGCCCCAACTAACTTTAGAGCGGTCAGAACTGGCCCCAACTAGATGCTGAGATCCCTCTGTCAGGTTTAATGAAGTGCTTCAAAGCTCCTCGACAATACTGTCCCCAACTGTCCCAAGAGGGAGAAGGCACAGCGTCCTGCCCTTCTCCCTCTGCTCCCCAATTCTCTGGCATACTGGAAGCTCAGAGCTTTGCCATGTTGGAAGTAAGGCGCCCATTGCCCCAGTGCTTGTAGTTGAGAGCTTTGCAATGGTGTTATGGTGTTACAGTCTGCCATGGGGCTGGCTGGCTCTTGCTTCTCCCAGAATGCTTCTGCTCCCCAAGGGCTGCTGCCACAGTGGATGTCTGTCAAGACCTAAGCAAATGGATTTGAAGTCTCCATGGTCCTGGAAAAAGGGAGGAGATGCCATACCGTGGGGTTGTGGCAAGC
This sequence comes from Gracilinanus agilis, assembly GCF_016433145.1. Classification (NCBI taxonomy): domain Eukaryota; kingdom Metazoa; phylum Chordata; class Mammalia; order Didelphimorphia; family Didelphidae; genus Gracilinanus; species Gracilinanus agilis. The sequence goes on from NC_058130.1 coordinate 194,308,201, forward strand.
CCATGTGCTGGGGCCTCCCTTGGATCAGCCTTGCTGCCCATTGGGGAAGGGCGCTGAATAAATACAGGTAGGAATCAGTTCATGATTATTTTTTAAAGCCTTTTGGATTCTATAGGGACTCCTTAAGTGGCTTTATATTTGGTGCGTAATTTGTTATAAAGATGTGAGAGGTTATGGGGATCAGAGAAAATGTCTAGTCCTCTGTTTTGATGCTTACATGACCCAGAAGTTCATATGTGAACTTTCAAATGGCATACTGGAGCCCTCAGAGCCCTTGGTAAAATATGCCTTTGTAAAAGCTAATTATGTTAACTGGCTATTGATTTGTTTAGTCATGCCAGACTCTTTGTGACCCCTTTTGGGGTTTTCTTGGCAAAGATACTTTTGTATCTTTTAAGTTTGCCACTTCCTTCTCCAGTTCATTTTACAAGTGAGGAAATTGAGACAGACAGGGTTAAATGACTTATCCACGGTCATAGAGCTAGAATCTAGGGCTGGATTTGAACTCATATCTTCTTGACTCCAAGCCCCATGCTCTATCTACTGTGCCACCTAGCTGCCCCTTGGTTTTTGATATTAGGGTTCTAATCACTGGTGATTGACATTATGGAGAGCACAAAGGCCTCAAGTCTACAGCATCAGGAAGAAAACCCAGCCCCTTAGAGAAAACCCTAGAAGCCTAAGGGAAGATGTAGTACTGCCCTGGGAACCTGATTTGTCAATGATTATAATTCTACTATCATTTAACATCAATTCACTTTAAGAATATTTACTGAGAAAATATAGCGAGGATGAAAGTATAAAACTTCCTCCTGAATTAGGTGTGTCCTCTCTCTTCTACCACCCTGGTCCAGGGTGTTTTAGTGTTTAATAAAAAGCATTTGCTTATTGAAAGTGATGCCGACTCAGTGATTTATTTATTGTTCCTAGTCCCTGCTTGTAAATCAGTGTTGGGGAAGGCGCCTCACTTGGTGTGTAGCTTTTGCATTGCCTGTTCATGACTTCTTCCTATCAGTTATGTTTGCTCGCCTACAAGCAATTGGAGAAGAACTGAGATGCAATGATCCATCCCCTTTTACTGACATGGCCCCATCCAAATTGTCTTTTTCGCCTTATAAAAGTTACTGATAAAAGCTGGTTCCATCTTGAATCCTTTGCTGATCCCCAGTGATCAGCCCATCAATGTGTTGCTACCTTGACATATTTTTGAACTCCTTTTTAAATTCTCTTTGTCCTGAGTTTTGTCTCATTAATCAGAGTGAAAGCCTGAACAATGAAATTTCCTTTTTAAACATACACACCAAGGCAACTTCCAAATGCGACACGGCTGATTGACAAAGTTACCGGTTTTTTCTGACAAAGGTCCCCATGGTATTCTAGGCAATTCTTTCCAGATAGTTATTTTACTGGTGATGGTGTTTATGGATGGAATGGTGATGGAATTTATGGAAAATAAGGCTGCGGCACATGCTTCCTTCTGAATCTATTCCACTAATCAGCTTTTTATTTTTTTACCTGAGGCCAGATAGCTTTGATAATGACTACAACATAATCTGAGATTTGCTAACACTTTATTTCCTCCATTCCTATTTTTTCCTTTTATTCCCCCTTATTTTTTTTTTAAACCCTTACTGTCTGTCGTAGAATTGATACTATATACCTGTTCCAAGGCAGAAGAGCAGTAAGGGCTAGGTAATGGGGGCCAAGTGACTCCATATGAATGCTATCATGGGCTTGGAATTAAGAACACTTCTGGTGAAATTCTATTTCTGACACATAATGGTTGTGTATATCCTTAGGCAAATTACAGCCTTTGAGTTCTCCAGGTAACTATCTAAAAATTTAAGTGGAAGAGGTGGTGTTGATTTGAACTGGTAGGAGTTTTCTCATTGGAATTTTACCATATCACTCAAAATAGTACTCCCAACTTCAATCCCCCCCAAAATGATGTTATTTTGTCTAATTCTATAAAGTATCCCCTTGTTGATTTGATTGATTCTATTTTCACTATACTGATAAAACCAAGAAATGAGCATGGAGTATTTCCAAGTTCCTTCTTAGCCATGCTTAATGAATAATTATCCATTTCATGCCCTCCTAATGGTGGGGATACTCTTTCTTCTCTATGCACTCTCATTTTTGTCTTCATAGCATCAGCACTTATTAAAAAAAAAAAAACAACACTCTGCTATGAGTCAGTGCCTGATATATATTAAGTACTTTATAAATATTTGATTGATTGGTGACCTCAGCAGTTCCTATGGGTTTAAGTATCATCTCTATGTAGATGACTCAGATCCAGAACCATTCTCTTTCCTGAGTCTTTCCAGTCCTGCAATACCAAGTGCCTACTGGACATTTCAAAGTGGTCGTCTCATAGTTATCTCAAACTTAACATGTCAGGGGCAGTTTAATGGATTGAAGGCCAGGCCTAGAGCTGGGAGGTCCTGGTTTCAAATCTGGTCTCAGACACTTCCTAGCTGTGTGACCCTGGGCAAGTCACTTAACTCCACTTGCCTATCCCTTACCATTCTTCTGCCCCGGAACCAATACTTAGGATGAATTCCAAGACAGAAGGTAAGGTTTTTTTTTTTTTTTTAAATAAAAAACAAAGAAAATTTAACATGTAAAAAATAGAATTCTTTATTTTGCTTCTAATTCCCATTCCTAATAAACTTCCTTATTTCTGCTGAGGGAACTACCCAACCTCCAGTCTTAAAGTTTTGAAACCTCAGTTTTAACCTCAAATTCTTATTCTCCCTCACCCCACATAGCTAATCACTTGTCAAATATTATTATTTCTACATTGAAAGCATCCCTTGCATTCATCTTCTTCCCAACTGTTCACAGTCACCACCTTAGTTCAGGCCTTCCTCACATCTTGCCTTATTATTGCAATGGCCTCATAACTAATCTCTCTGCATCAAGTTTCACCTTATTAGAAACCAAACCATTCTCTGGACAGTGCGGCCAAAGTGATTTTCCTTAATATCAGGTTGGGTCATATTAGAACCTTACTTACTAGTTCCCCAATGACCCTAGGATCAAATTCATCTTTCTCTCATCCTTTACATTTCTTATATTAGTTTTATAATATGTGTAATTATTAGTAGAGTAATATAAATGGTACGTATAGTGCATAGATAGAAGAGCAAGTAGGTTCCTGGACCCGGAGTCAGGAGGACCCGAGTTCAGATTGTGCTTCAGACACTTCTTATCTGTGTAAATCTGATTAAGTCACTTACCCTCTCAAACTCAGCTTCCTTACAGGGTTGTTATGAGGATCAGATGTAATAATACATATATACAGAGAGAAAATGCTTTAGAAACTTTAGACATATAAATACTAGTTATTAGTATATGTATATAATATACATGTACATAAATGTACTGGGCAATTCATGCTCAAAAATAATTTAGTCAAGCACTAAAGGTAGAGAAATAAATATTGGCTATTTGCCTGGTTAACTTGGCTATTCATTGATTACATTAACATTCAGCAGATCTCAATTGGTAAAAAAACTAATTTAATAGTGGTAAGAACTAGGGGACTAGTTTTTGGCACTCCAAGTGAGCAAAACACTCATATTGGACTTCCAAATCTTTGCTTGTGTTCTTCCCAGCAAGTATAGCAAGCAGTATTTTAATTCTTACATGAAAATCTGGAGTGAGGTCAAGGAGATCTTTTCCCAACCCTGTCGCTCATGATAATGCTATGGCATTAGATAATATATTCATTCCTGTAAAGTATGTGTCAGGTTCAAAGACCAAGTGGTTTGGCTGTGATTTGCCAATTCCATCTAAAAATGAGAGGTGATGTTGAACTTAATAATTTAGCTCTATCTCAGGAGCAGGCAGGCAATAGTATAATACATAGCACCAGAGCAACTGACCTGTCCACTTCCTATAGGTCAAAGGGGATTCTCAAGAGGGGTAGGCCCAATTGTATGACTCCTTACAGGCAAAAAATAAAACTTCACTGAGCAAAACCAGTCTGATAATTACTACCATAAAGGCATTCCAACATTTTGGGCTATGCACCCCTATGGATTATGTTTTTTTGTTTGTTTGTTTTTTACTCTCACCCCATACCTAATAGTCCTTGCCATCAATCCTTTCCTGGGAGAGCTTCAGGCTTACTTGTAGCATAACCTTTAAGCAGACAAAGCAGAAAACAAATAAGGGGTTACTTCATTCCTTGGAGCTCTGGAGCATAGGAGAAAGCAGGTTTTGAAACCCAACTTCAACCTGTGTATATGGACAACTCCTAAAAACTAGTGGAGAGTCTTGGATTCTATCATTTATCAGTTCTTGCATCTGAGGACTAAGTGGCCGGAACTACCCTTCTCAATGGTGTACCAGTTGTTGCTATGGCAACTTTGCTTATTTTAAAATGTAAAAACCATTCTTAGCTTGTAGCAGGTGGTGAGCCTATGAGTTGTCATTTGTGCATCCCCCTGATCTGGATCAATTCAGAAATCCCCATTACAGTCCAGCTGAAAAGCAGTCTTTCAAAAATTTTTGTTTTAGTTATACAAAAGCAGCCACTACACTGGTTTTTTTTTTTTTTGTTGTTGTTGCCTGATTACTCTTGACTAATATTGAGCTTTTTATGTCCTTTCTCAGAGGTGACATCTACCTCCTCAATAGGAGGATTGGCAGGCCTTTAAATACGAGGAATTGTCATTCAGTTGTTCAATCACGTCTGACTCTTCATGACCCTGTGGACCATGGCACACCAGGCCCTTCTATCCCCACTACCTCCTGATTGCTTCTATGACACTATCTATTGAGCTCATTCTTTGCCATCCCCTTCTTTTGCCTTCAATATGTCCCAACATTAAGGTCTTTTCCAATGAGCCCTGTCTTCTCATCATATAGCCAAAGTATTTAAGTTTCAGCTTCAGTATTTGTCCTTCAAAAGAATATTGTGAATTAATTTCTTTAAGTATTGACTGATTTGGCCTCCTTGATGTCCAAGGGACTCTCAAAGTCTTCTCCAGCACAAGATAACAGGAGAGGACATGAGAATACATAGGATACGATGAAAATGTCTTAAAATTGGTGTACTCTTCTGCCAATGGTACACTCTTCTACAAAAACCACTTTAAAGTCTAGAGATAACCATGAAACGTGGGCTTGTGATGTGATGTGTGGGACCATTCAAGCAGGAAGAAGTGCTAGCCAATGTATGGTATATAATCTTCCAGATGAAAACCTTTCAGCAAACAGTTTAAGAAAATGTGCTCACTTCTCTCCTTTCCATTTGTGTCCTCTGAGGCTCCAAGTTCTATTTCATTCACCTTTGAACTCTAGTCGTTATCCTCATTCTTGTCTGTCATCAGGATATTGGTGACCCACAATGAGTGTGACAGCAGATCTCTGCTTCATTTGTGTGTTATGGCCATTCACAAACTTTGATTCCTACCTATCCTGAGAATGAACTTCTTCCCTGCCCAAGGATTTCCCTAATTACTAACTCATGATGGTATTCCCTTGAATGGAGCTCATCAACAAGTGCTGGCAGGTTGGTAGCCACGTTCACCTAGGCTAATTCATTCTAGGTAGATGAATCCAAGTCCTCCAAAAACCAATCCACAAAACGTGAGTGTTCCAAGACAAGTCCTAATACAGAATGCACAAGTAGTTGGCATAGATCCCTTTCCACTGCTGTGGCTAGAAAATGGTTAAAAAACTTGATTTTAAGAAGGACATAAAAAAATCTCTTTGAGCATGGATTTCTTCTGAAGTGTAGGCCTAACCATGTCATTCTCCTGCTCAATAAATTGATGGTTCTCTATTGCCTGTGGGATCAAATAGAAATTTCTCTATCTAGTTTTTAAAGCACAAAGATCCAAACAGCACTCAGTGGAGGGCAGTCCCAGAAACCTGGACACAAAAAGGGTCCTGAAACCTAGTGGGGCAAAAATCATCAGAAGGTGAGTCCCTAGCTTTAGCCACCAAGCAATGTTTCCCCCCAGTTTGACCCAACCAGAAGCTCTAGAAATGGATATGAGATACGTTAATAAAAGAAAATGCCAAACACAACAAAGAAATACCTTGGACTGAGAAATGCCAAGGAATGAATCCACAGCAAATTCAGTTAGGGTCTCAGAGAAAAAAATGTCTTGGTCATAAGGACTTTGCAAGTATCTGGAAAAAAAAAGAAACAAAAGATCCAAAATGTTATAGCTAGGGAGAAAAGAACAGTAAATACAATTAATTCATAACTGACAATGAGAAATCTTACCAAAACTAAATGCCTTGAAAATTAGAAGGAGCTCCAATAAAACAACAAATTGATGAGGCAATAATAAATACCAAAACAAAACCAAAAGTTTGCAAAAAAAAGAATATAAGGAATATGATATTTCAAAAACAACCAACTTGGAAAATATATCAAGTAGAGATAATATAAAGAATCATTAGACTATCTGAAAATCAAACTACGAACAAAATAAAACAAACTTCGATATATTTCAAGATATCAAAAATGAAAACTCCCCAGATCTGTTATATCTAAGGGGTAGTCATAAAATAGTCCAAATCCAAAGATTTTAGGTCACAGAAAAAAAATACTGCAAGCAATCGAAAACAAAAAGTCCAAGTACAAGGGAACCAAAGCTACAGAAGACACATTAATGCAACTGTAACAATAAAGGAGGAGAGCATGGATCTCACAACTAAGAATAACTTATACACAACTGACTCTAATCCTCTAGGGAAGAAATGGATCCTTGATGAAATAGAGGATTACCAAGCATTTCTAATAAAAGGCTAAAACTGAGTTGAAACTTTGAAATAGAAATGTAGGAATGAAGAGAAAAATAGAATAGAGTGCACATTTAATCAATTTGGAAGAGATTATATTAGGAGTATTATTCCCATGCTTAAAAAGGGTGCTGAGAAAAGTATATGGTAGGAATTTTAAAATCACAGAGGATATATAAATAAAACAGACAGGTCTCAGGGTGGATCTGTTCAAATTTGAAGACTTGGAAGAAAATGGAAATGAGAAGAAAAAGGGACTATACTGGGGAGGAAAGAAGGAGGGAGATGAAATCACTATCTCACATAAGGATACATGAGTTGGCAAATATTAAAATATGGAGGAAGGGGTGAAAACAATGGGCATCTATTGAATTTCACTGCCACGTGAATAAGGAGGAGGAAGATAAAATCAAATCACACATACACTCAGAGATCATGGCACAGAAATACATTAAACTCATCAGAGAGGTAGATGGGTACAGAGAGAAGGGAGAAGCGGGTATAAGAAAGAGAGGCAGGATATGTAAGAGAATAGGGAACAAAACAAACTCAAGTTGGAGGAAGAAGTATAAAGAGAATGTAAAGGAAAGGAAAAAAGTGCAAACATGATTGGGACAGAGCAAGAAGAAAAGTTAAGTGCTAAATTTAATGGTTTGGCTAAATATATGAAAATTATAAATCTTTTATTTATAAAAGAGGTAGAAAGAGTTAAAGTACAAAAGGGTAGAAAAGACATTAGCCTATCTAACTAAATATTATTCCAGCGCTTGGCTCAGCCAAGACTTGTTAATCTTCAATCAGAATTAAACTATCTTCAGAAGATGGGAAGGGAAAACCAGCTATTCACTCACCAAACACAATGACTGGAGCTGAAGGTGACTCCTGAAGCCTACTTTCTTCTTTGAGCTGACCTTCTTGAAGCTGACTTCCTTCTTGGAGTGATCCTCTTCTTGGAGTTCACTCTCTACTAGCCTCCTTCACCAGCCTGCCTTCATGGCTTTTATGGTGATTTCCGGTCTCTGCCCCTTTTCACAAGGGCCAATCACAGGTTCCAAATTGTCTGAGTTCTCACCTTTGGAATCACATCTTTCTGAGTGTGTGAACTCTTAAGTTTCTGGCTCGTTCTCACCTAGCATCAAGTAAGGTGTGAATTTACTAAGTGGCTTTCCAGTTTCTCCCACCTAGTTCAAGCTTGTGCTGATTCAAAGTTATTGACAACAAAAGTGGTAACTAAGCAGAGAGAACAAAGGATTCCCTTTTACAAAAGAGAGGCAAAACAGTTCATTTATAGATCAGATTTGTTAGGCAAACTTCTCTTTTGCCACCTTCTTATTTGTAAAGAAGGAAGCAGAGGAGAAAGAGGCAAAAAGTACAAGAAGGAAATGGAAGGAAATACACAATTATCATAATTTTGAGTGTGAATGGGATGAACTCACCCATAAAATGGGAAAATAGCAGAACAGATTGGAAAGCAGAAAAATGCATATAACAATAAGCTGTTTATAAGAAACACATTTGGAATATAAAGATTCACATAGTTAAAATGCTGGGCTGGAGTGGAATCTATTTTGCTTAAGTGAACTCAAAAAAGTAGGAGTACTATTCATAATTTCAGATAAGGCTACAGTAAACATAGATAATAAAAGTGAGATAAACAGAAAACGATATATGTTCAAAGATATCATAATCAAAAATCAATATTTGGTAAAACTATAATAGTGGGGGACCTTAATGTACCCCCTTTTCAGGCAAATCTAAAAAAAATTCAAAAATGAAAAATCATAACAGAACCTTATAAAAACTAGGACTGATATGTTTTTAGCAAAATAACTGAATAGGAACAGAAAAGTGTTTATATATTGTTTGGATGTATTATACCTTTATAAAAACTATTACCTATTAGGTCATAAAAAAGTTTCCCTCAACAAAAATGCAGAACATTAGAAATAGTAAACATATTATTTGCTAATCATAACATAATATGCTCAATAAATGTCCTTTGAAAATAATTTAAAATAATAAGAAACAAAATAATAATAGTAAAGAATTAGTATATCAAAAAATAAATTGAAAATTTCAAAGAAAATGATAAAAAATGCAGCTAACATAATTCTTTTTTTTTTAACCTTTGTTTTTTGTCTTAGAACCAATACTAAGTATCAGTTCTAAGGCAGAAGAGTGGTAAGGGATAGGTGACTGGAATTAAGTGACTTGCCCAGGATCACAAAGCTAGGAAGTATCTGAGGTCCTATTGAATCCAGGTCTTCTGACTCCAGGCCTGGAGCTCTATCCACTGAGCGAGCTACCTAGCTGCCCTTCAGTTAACATAATTCTTAAGGGAAAATTTATACTTTGAAGTGCTTTCATCAATAAGAAAATACAAATAAATAATTTGGAGATAAACTAAAAAAACTAGAAAAATAATAAAAAAGCACAATTAAGCAACAAAATACAAGTTCTGAAAAAAAAAAAAGACTAAAAAACCCCACTGAATTAATAAATTAAACTAAGGGCTATTTTTTAAACTAAGAAAATAGACCTTTTAGTTAATCTGTTTTAAAAAGGGAGGAAAATCTTCTTACATATCTAAAATGAAAAAAGGAAAACTCACAATAGTTGGAAAGGAAGTGAAGTATAATAAATATACTTTTAAAATATCCAGATTAGCAAAATAAAAAAGTTAACCCAATTACCAAAAAAAAAATTGAAAAAGCTACTCATGAATTCTCAAAGAAAAAAAAATATAGGACCAGTTGGATTTATGAGTGAATACTTTCAAAAACTCAAAAAATAATTAATTCCAGTACTACATAAACTACTTGAAAAAACTGGAAAATGAGCCTTTCCAAATTCTCTTTAGGATACAAACATAGTCTTAAAGCCTAAACCATACACAAAGCAGAGAAAAATAAAGAACAGTTTCCATAATGAACGCTGATGAAAAGTTTTAAAATAAAATATCACCAAATGGCAAACACAACACTTTGAAAAGATTACATACAATAGATCAGTTTGGATTTATATAATATAGTTTGTGTATTATAAGGAAAACTATAAACATAATAAACCACATTGATAATGAAAATATTTTTAAAGTGACTAATAGATATTGAAAAGGCTTGACAAAATCCAGTCCATTTCTGTTAAAAATATTATGAAGCACAAGAATAGATATTTCTCTTCTATAGTAACATCTCTTTATAAGAAAAAATAATTTGAAGGAATAAATATACACAAAGGAACAAAAGTATCATTATCGACATAACCTAAATTAAGACTAAAAAATTCAACGAATTTACACATCAGCAAAATTACAGGATATAAAAGAAATATAGGTAAATAATTTAGCATTCCTGTGTTTTATCAAACCAAACAGGGAATTATAGAAAGAGGAATTCCACTCAAAATAACTACAGAATGTACAAAATATTGAGGAATTTATCTACCAAAACATATCCACGACCTATACAACCATGTAACATTACACAAAGTCACAACTATGTGACTAGGTGATCCATGGGTGGGTAGTGCCAATTAACTGAAGTCATAATACTCTCCAAATTAATGTGCTTATTCAGTGCCATGTCAATCAAACTACCAAAACTTTATAAAGCTAGAAAAAAATTAATAAAATATGTCTAAAGGAACCAAAAGTTCAAGAATATGAAGGAAAATGATAAAAATGGGAAAGGGGAATTGGCAGTACCAGTTTTAAAAATGTAGTACAATGCCATGATGATAGTAATATTAATAAGCATTTATATAGTGCTTCAAGGTTTTGCAAAGAGCTTTACATATATTATCTTAACTTTATTTTCATAACCACCCTGAAACTGAAACCATATGTGTACTCAGGAATTACTGACTATAGGTCTAACACTCAATAGGTAACTGCATCACCGAGTTGTCTGGCCAACACTGTGAAACTGATTTAGTTATGGTTAAAAAATTGAGTCAATCATATGAAACAGATTATTAGATACACCACCAGACCCAAATGAACATAATGATGACAGTGTTCAATAAACTCAAAGACCTGAATTATTGGGAATTCTCTATTTAACAACCACAAAACAAACAACAAAAAGTTGGAAAAACCAGCAAGCTGTCTGGCAGAAATTACAAATTGATCAATATCTCACACCATAAGCTTCAAATAGAAACAGGAGACAAAAAGTGACATCATAAGCACAGTTGAGGAATAAGGAAGAAATCAACTTCTCAGATATATGAATAAGTGAAGTAAAAAAGAAATAGAGGGTCACAAGATAAAATGAATAATTCTGATCACATAAATTGAAGTTTTTCACAAAAATCCAATATATCTAAAAATAAAGGAGAATTTGGGGGGAAAACTTTTGCAGCAAGTTTCCCTAATGAAGTCTTATATACATGGTATATAAGGAACTGATTCAAAAACCATTCTCAAATAGACATGGTCCAAGGATATAAACAAAGTTTTTAAAGGAAGAAATCAAAGGAATTAACAGCAATATTTTTAAAAATGCATCAAATCACTAATAAAGTTGGAAAAACTTTAAAAGGAAATAAAGGAAAACAAAGCACTTCTAATATTCTAACTCACAGCTAGTCATTGCTCTAGGCCAGTAGATGTACAGGGTTTCCTTAAGTAGTAAATAATTGCAGAATGTTCTTTCACAGCACACAATTTGATATTGTCCCTCACCCAGCCATCTTTTGTAATAAATTTTTAAATTTTTAAACAGGCAGTTTAGCAAAAACAACCAACATTATCAGTCAACTGTGACAATATATGCAATATTCCACATTCATAATCCCATACTTGTACAACGGAAATATTTTTTCTCACCTCTTCCCAAAACCATGCTTGATCATTTAATTACATAGCATTTAGTTTCTTTACTGTTGTTTTTTCCATCTTCCCATTGTTGCATTACCTGTGTTGTAGTTACTCACAACTAGAACCCTAGTGAAGATCTTCATTGTTCCATGCCTAGATGACTGTAATATCCTTTTGGATTACTTCCCTGCCTCCAGTATCCCAAACAATCCCCCACTCAACCTCTGAAGTTGGGTCAGAAATCCATAAAGCACTATATAAATGCTTTTATTTCTACTTTAGGGTTCGCAAAGGGCTTTCATCACAATGATTCAGTGAGGATGATAATGCTTTCCCCAGTAACTTTTGTCTAACCTTTCATATCTATATCTTCTGTAAGTCTGATTCATTCCTTTTCGCTTAAAAATATTTAAATATATTACATGCTTTCATGTGTTCAAATGTATATAAATTATTGTATAAATTTACATTTATGTAGCACCACATGAAGCATTTTGCCTTAAGATACCCTTGTGATATTAGTACAAATATTATTTCCATTTGGCACATGAGAAAACTGAGTTCTAGAAAAATGAAGTTTATGTTATAACCAAGACTTAAACCTCAAGCTTTCTTGACTATGAGTCCTGGATATTCATACCAAAATACATGGGTCTGCCTCTGTTGCTCAGGAATAACAGACATAATGATTTAAACAGCCTTGTCCACCAGAGGACTATTTTCAGCACTCAAGACTAAGCAAATACTTTGTTAGTACTTCCTAGTAACTTTTAACATATTCTGGAGGCCACTGAATTGCCAAGAATGAGCTCCTGCAAAGTCTTTAGCATTCCACATTATAGTTATCTGCGTACTGGAGAAAATCATGGCCTCTATGTGAGTTATATAAAACTACTTTAAATGTTCAAATAGAATATCCAATGCACTAGGTAGCTTAGTGGATAGACCACTGGTCTTAAGAGTCAGGAAGAGCTGAGTTGAAACCTGGTCTCAGAAACTTACTAGCTGTATGACCCTCGGCAAGTCACTTCACCCATTTGCCTTAATCCATTGGAGAAGGAAATAGAAAACTGCTCTAGTACTTTTGCCAAGAAAACCTCATGGACAGTAAAGTCCACAAGGTCATGAAGAGGTGGATACAACTGAACAACAATTCTTTCAAAAATTAATCAAGATAAATGTCTATAGTTCCATGGTTCAGAATACAAATGATATGTTTTAACTTTGATTTGGAAATTAATGCTATCTTTTCGCTTTGTATTCTATTTTGTTTTATATCACTTAAAGCTCACAGACAAGCCCAATTCTATCAAATGAGAACAAATTAGTAAATTATATCTATTTTGTTTAAATGAACCATTTATTCATCTAACTAGTAGCTATTATCTTTAGAGGCTTTTAATATACTCAAATAGTACTTACTGACCTTAGGAAAATAAACTATATTTATAACAAAATAATATTTTTAAATATTCCCTTGATATATACTATAAAGAACCTAGTAGAATCCTCAGGCAAGTTATTAAAAAAAAATTGAGTCAAAGAGTTTAGGCACTTAGCAGAATCTAACAGAGTAGATGCTCAATGCATAACTGTTGTTAAACCACAACTAAACAACTACTTACCACTGATATCCATTAATATTTCATCTACTTGGGCAAAGATCATCATGTGGCAGGAAGAATTTGGAAGCCATTACATGTAAAAGGATAGTAGGTACAATAGTGAAAAACAAATCAGCTAAACTTTAATGTAATGATTAGTGATTTAATAAATCTGTGGACAACAATATCATGCCTTAAGCATAAGAGAATTATGAATCCCAAAACTAACAAGTTTGATTAATAATGGGATTTTAAATGAAGTGTCCCATTATCTGCAGTCTACCTTTGTCTTTTCTCTCTAATCTTTGAATTTTAGTTGAATATAAGTCTAGTATCAACTGCTGCCAAGGTTAATCTCTACTTCACATTTTACTCATTAATATCTGAATTTTTTCAAACCAGTTCCCATAGTAAGCATTTATCCAACTTCTTGGTAGTATGCTATAAAGGAAAGGAAATTAATATGAACCAGAGATTTAGGAAAACTTTTCTTTACACAAAGATTATGACAATGATTTCTAATATCTCCTTCTTCCAAATTTTTTTGAAGGTAGAAGGCAACAGGGGTGGGAGATTGAGTTAAGGAAATATAAACACAGAATCACAGCTGGGTGGGATATTTGCTGTTTTACTGTTAATCTGACACATCTAAACCATAGCATTCACAATACTTGATATATTTTAAAGGGAATCATATACAATAGTCTTAGACATAACCACAGAACAAGCAGAACAATTAAAACTACATAAGGCCTTAAAATATATCCACAGTGTGTATTATTTCAATATTCATTCATTTAAAAATTAGACTACATACCATTAATTTTATTTGTAATTTTCTTTCATAGTTTTATTCAGGCAAGATTCATTCAAGGAAAGGCAACTTACAGTTTTGTTTTTCTGAATTTTTTAAAACTACATTAGTTAATACAAAATGTTATAGTTCTCTCTTTTCTTTCTTTTCTAAGGAGTAAATTAGTGAGATTCTCAGATGGCAGCCAAAACCAAGAGGTTCTATATTTTAAAAACAGCCAAAGGAAACCTGAATGTATACAGCAGCAAATATGCATGTGATACCAATTAAAAGAAAACTGAATAAACTTTCAGGTTTCCAGTATTATTAAGAGTACTGCATTTCTACACAATCATTCGAAGGTTTAAAAATTGCTGCACACAAAAATCACTCTACAGATTCTAACATCTTTGAAATTTCTACTAGGAGAATTTAAATAGTTGCCTCATGGTACTGACCTCATGACTCAAAGTCAGTTAAAATTCAGTGTTATTTGTGACTTTCCCTTTATAAAGTAACCAGTTGGTAAATTAATACCTAAGGGGCAAAAATGAAGTCTTAACACTGTCATGAACAAAAAGAGAAAATGTAAGAAACCATTAGGATATGGATACAAAAATGGAAACAAAATAACTGTTTTAACCATTAACCCTGCACAACAGGGTCTAGGTCAACTCTCAGAACTTGCATGTTCTCATGGTTTACTACAATTTATTTTAACATGACTATTTGCACTTTTTTAGATGTACATTTTTAAAAAAGAATATTACATTAGTGCAACAAGGGTTAATACATTGAGATGTTTTAAAAAATATTTATAAATTTGTTTCTGGTATGTGAAAGCATTTGGCAATATTTTTACAGCATTTGATTTTTACAGAATTAAAATTTCATACAGTACTCATCTTGGTGGTTTTCGTCTCTCTTTTTTAAAAAAAAAAACACATAAAATATATAAATTACACAGCTTGACTGCATGATACTGTTATTTCCAGTTTCTTATACTGGTAATTAAAACCTTCATTAATTCTGTTAACAAATCATACCTGTACATTTATGAAGGCAACTAACATGATTTGCAAACAAAACCTTCAGGTTTTATGTTTTTTACCAAGGTGTCCAGTTCAGCATCAAAACAAAACACAGTATGTAAATCTACAAAGTAATTTACAAATTCACTAGTTCATGTGACACAAACTGTTTCAATCGTTCGAGGTACTGTCCATAAAGTTCCACATCATTATGACCTGCTCCTTCAACCCAGAGAGGCTCCACAGGTCTTTGGCAGCGTTCAAATAATGCGAGGCCATGTGAAAAGTCAATGACTTCATCTTCAGTCCCATGAATTATTAACACTGGTGAGGTTATTTTAGAGACTTTGTCAATGCTGTGAGGAAAAGGGGAAAAGTAAGCTAGCTATACAAATGAACAATTAATCTTTTTCAATGAAAGATCTGAGATTATTCAGTCATTAAAAATGTCTCTGAATCAGCTCAGAAGAGATTGTTTTCTCTTGGCTTCAGAACTGAGGTAGAGTGGAAAGATCACTAAGGATAAAGAATTAGAAGACCTGGGTTAGAGGCCGTGCCTTTCCTCATTTACTAGCGTTGTGACCCTGGGTCATAGTATCTCTCAGAAATAACATGAAGGAGGGGCAGCTGGGTAGCTCAGTGGAGTGAGAGTCAGGCCTAGAGACAGGAGGTCCTAGGTTCAAACCCGGCCTCAGCCACTTCCCAGCTGTGTGACCCTGGGCAAGTCACTTGACCCCCCTTACCAATCTTCCACCTATGAGACAATACACCGAAGTACAAGGGTTAAAAAAAAAAAAAAAAAAAAAAAAAAAAAAAAGAAATAACATGAAGGAAATAGATAAAAGATCCAATTCTGCTCAGCTCTAATATGCTGTCAAAAAACAGATCTTGCATTCTATTTAGACTAGTATACTGTATTTATATTACAGAATTTTTCATGAAGCAGAATACAATTGACTGAAATAAAACTATATAAGGTTATGCCAAAAATTTACCAAACCAGATTCTTACATTAAAAATTTTCATGTTAGAATCTAACTTTTTCTCTGCACAAGAAACAAGCAAAATGCCAAGGGAAAATCTGAGCTTAATGAGGAAGATGAGTTTATGTCTATTTCTAAAGAATCACTCAATAAATGTTGCTACCATACTAAGTTTCTGGTGATGATGATCAAAGGCAGTCTCACAGAACTTGCTCAACAAGGAGGAGGGGAGTTGAGGGATCATTCACTCCAGCAGAGTTACAATAGTGCAATGGTCTTCTCTGCTAGGAACCCAAAGCATCATGTTCTCTACAATACAGGGTGGAATGGACGGAGAAACAACTTGTGTAATAGGAAAGACATTATTTTCTGTCCCCTCTCTTCCACAGTATCCAGGTCTCCATAACCTCTTTGTGTGTTAATAGGTTACTAGGATACAATATCCAGAGTTACAGGTAGGAAATAAATTAGTAAAACATTATTTCTGAGACTCTGTAGACCTCTTTGGATCACCACTGCTGAGGTCTCTTAAAGAGATTCAGATGTAGTAGGCTTGTTATGAGATCCTTTGTGTCACCCTTATGTTTTGGTAAACATTTGAAAGTATTCAGCTAAGTAAGCATGCTTTTTATCTAAACACTGGCCATTGTATGTCTGTCTTTTGAAGGAATCATTACTGAGAACAGAAAAATGTTTTTTCAGAGCCATAACAAGAAATCATTTTTGGCTGTGTAACTAATAATAATTATCTCAAAAGGAACGTTCTTCTGTTTCTTTTTCCCTCAAACTATCAACAAATATGAACATAATATTTTCTTTTTAAAAATAAGCATCAACTTAGTAGCTAGATTACATCTCTTCACAAAATTATTTTGATGTGAATTACGATTTATACTCTGAATTGGGTTTGTTTTTACTGTGCTCAGGAGAATAAAAAATGTTTCAAAAAAAATTTTAAACCAAACCTGTTATATCATAATAAAAGTAATAGCTTATATTTATAGTGCTTTAAAGTTTGCAAAGCATTCAGGATACCACTTGCTATAATCAGTGTACCAATACAGACTGGTACTTTCTCTGCAACTCATAGCCATATAGAATTGTCCAGGGCATTGAGAGATTAAAAACTTTGCCCAGAGTTACAAAAAGTCAGAACCCACATCTTCTTAACTCCAAGGTCAACTTTCTCTCCACTATGACATACCAAGTTTTAGGACAGAAATCTATGTTCTTGCCCAATAGTTTTGGGCAACTATCTACTGCTAAGTCAGGGGCAAGAGAAAAAAAGCTAGATATTCTCTAGTTGTGTGAGCAAGTTGGCCTAAGTAGAACAAGAGTGTCTTCCTCACTTTGTCCCTCTATACACTGCCTTATCTAAATAGCATATATCCTTAGTTCTACTGCTCTTTCATAATGACATCTAACGTGTTACTGAGGGTCTAGTTCATTTCCATTCAGCTTCCCCTTCAAGCCACTTGTCTATATGGTTAATTTGTAAAAGGACCTTTTTTTTTTTTTTGAGTGATCCTGCTCTCATACCGTCATTGGCTTTTGGTTTGTCATTTCCAAAATACTGAGCTATTACTAAGAGAAGAAAGGAAACTAACTGAAGTGTAACAATTCTCTCTTCTTTTTTTTTTTTTAAATCTTAAACCCTTAACTTCTGTGTATTGACTTATAGGTGGAAGATTGGTAAGGGTAAGCAATGAGGGTCAAGTGACTTGCCCAGGGTCACACAGCTGGGAAGTGTCTGAGGCTGGATTTGAACCTAGGTCCTCCTGTCTCTAGGCCTGGCTCTCAACCCACTGAGCTACCCAGCTGCCCCTCAATTCTCTCTTCTTAACAAATCTTTCTCACGAATAACTACAATTTTTTTCTTAAATGTTCTAAGGATCAAGTAGGAAATAGCACTCTTCCTTTGAAAGTCTAAAAGAGAGCAGAGAAGTCAAAGATATTATATTTGGATTCCTACAAAACTCTTTTATTGCTACATCAGTAACCTTTGTGGGATGATATTAATTTTTCCCTCAATTTACCCATCTTTCATACTAAATGTAGTGACTAAGGCAATCAGAACTTTTATTTTATATTATTACTTTCCCTTGAATTTTTCCTCTCTAATATTAAATAATTTGAATATTGCTACTTACTTTGGGAATGCATCAAAGCAGTAGGTCTTCTTAGTATCTGGAAAAGCTACCCGCATTCCTGAGGTCAAAGGGGAATGAAGAATGACAGCAGCACTCTCATACCGAGCAGCAAGATCCACAGATGGTACTGTTCCTATACTCTGGCCATATATAATCACATTTTCAGGGCGGATACCATACCTATAAAATACAGAAGTTTTTTCAGACATGATTTTTAAAAAATACATAATGGTTGATCTTTTAAGACTCTGTACTATCCATAGGATGAATATTATAAATGCTAGCTATAGAACTTGAGTGTCATTTTTGACTCTTCTTTCTCTTCATATCTACTCAGTTGAAAAGTTCTGTCTACTTTCTTATCTTTGAAATCCTTTTTATTCTTACTAGTCACTATTTTAGTTCAATCCTCTATTATTGTTCAACTAGACCAGTGATGGGCATACTATTTCCCAGGCCAGATCCAGGCCATAGTTTACCCATCACTGCCTTAAGCAATTCCCTAATCACTATGCCCGTACATCCAGATATAGTGACTGGGGAATTGCTTAAGGCAGTGATGGGCAAACTACAGCCTGGATCTGGCCCTTGGGGAATAGTATGCCCATCACTGAACTAGACTATAGTAACAGCATTCTAAACTGGCCTCCCAGTTTCTATGCTCTCCACTTCCTTTAACTTATTCTCCATAAAACTGTCAAAATCATCTTTCTAAGGCATAGCTATGATGACAATATTTTCTGGTCAAAAACCTTTAGTACACCTTTGTCTCTAATATATAATATTACTCCATACCCTAGAATTTAGATCCTCTACAATTTGGCTCCAGCCTACCTACCTTTCAAATCTAATCTTCTTTTGTTTCTCTTCCCCCAAAAATAGACCACACTACTCCCAATTCCCTGAACAAAACATGCTATTTTTCTGTCTGTATCCACTTATAGAAGTTATCCTCATGTCAGGAATGTAGTCTCCTATGAATATTTCAAAATTCTTATCTTTTCTCAGATGAGCGGACACCTCCTCTATGAAGCCTTTCTTGATTCCTTCAATAGAATACTTTCCCTTAACCCTACTTCATCTGAACCTCAGATAACATTCATATACAGGTATCCCTATAACAAAAGGCTAAGTTCTGTGAAGACAAGAATTGTTTTTGTCTTTGCATCTCCATTGCCTAGTCTCTTGCATGTTTTATAGTAGGCACTTAATAAAGTTACCATTCTTACTCTGGTTCATAAAATATTTAGCTAGTTATAGTTATTTTCTCTTAAAATAATTCATATTACTATCCTGCTTGCTTATTTTAAATTAAATCACTGATTTCATATAACCGAACATAAAACTCCTTGATTTTTATCATTTATTTGTGTCTAAATCTGACACAAGAATTCTAATAGTAAATTAATAAAATTAATTTCTGGCAAACAGTAAATGCTAAAATAACTTTTTTCTTGAATCTTTATAGACTCTGAAGGCCAAAAAAGAGATTCTTTTCCAGTAAGTAAGAAAATCACCTGACAAAGGTGACACAATTACTTAGGGAAATATTTTCTAACTCAGACCCTTTTTTAGTAAGATGGGAGAGAAAATGAAAAGCAAATATCTATTTTACTAGAAAAAGGAAATTTATAGTCAGAAGAACTTACACATGCATCTAATTCACCCGTTTTTCAGTTTCTAAATGAGGAAACTCAGAACTAGAGAAGTTAAAGAGATTTGCTGAAGGCTACAACTTGGGTTCCAACTTCAAAGTCAAGTCAAGAACACTTTCCCCTATATCAAACTGCCTTTTTGGCAACAGGATGAAATGAGTGGAAATTAATTCAATTAAAATTATTCAATAAAATCCTTTAGAATACTGAATTTATCCAGTTAACCCTTGCCACTAATAATGAAATATTAAAAAAGATGTAGAAATAATTGTAAATTGCTTTTTTTTTTGGCTTTATATAATTTGAAGTGAGGAAACATTAAGAAAACTGTTTACAAAAAGGAGAAAGGTAATTAGTTATAAAATATTGACTTCTTCACCAATATGTTCTCTAAATTAGGTAATTGCTTCACCAGAAATGCTCTCATATATAGTATTGATTCTAAGACAGAAGGTAAGGGTTTTAGAGAAAAACAAAAGGAAATGCTAGTTTTAATTTGGCATATATAAAAGATTATTTTAGTATTAAGAAGTTGAGCATGGTATTATGTTCAACTAGCTGCTTTTATAAACTAGGGAATGATTTTTTTTTCCTCCCAAACCGTATAGTTGGTAAAGTTTAAATTTCAAGTTAAGAGTAAATAATGATGTACAGGATTGGAATTATTTTTTGGTTCAACTACTATTTTTTCCAGATATCATAGGACTTTGAACATATTAATGCAGAAGATGAAAGGGAAAACAATTTATATCTGGCTGTGGAGTGCTCAGGCAAGAGTTTCTTCTTTTTAAAAATTTTGGTTTTAATGGAATGATAGCACATATATACTTATTGGACCAAATGATATCTCATATCTCCTTCCAACTTTATTCCTTTCAGGTTCAAGTCTAGCCAAAAAAAAAAAATTATGGCATAGATACATCCAATTTGCCTGAAAATTCAGTGACAGAATCAAAATTTGTATTTGTTTCAGTGTGCTTAATTAATGGAACCATGTTATTTTTACATAAAATTAACTATGAAGTACAATTTTAAATACCATTGTAGAAAGAACAGTGGGAGAGAAAAAAATTTAAAACACAAAATTGGTTTTGGAATCAGGAGACTTGGGCTTTTAGTTCCACCTTTACCACTAACTGGCAATAGAGCAAGTCACTTAATCTATATAGCTTGGTCTATTTTTTCATAGGAGAAAATGACCTGTGAGGTCCCCTTTAACCATAAAATCCTTTGGTTTTATGATTCTAAGGGCTGAAAGTAAATATAAAGCACTAATAATGAATCTTTCATATTAGGGAATAAGTTAATTCAATACAATGTATAATAGGGAACAGAAATAAGTTAATGAAATTCACTGCTGAATACTCAAAATGTGAATTTATAATTTTATCATCTAATTCTTCTCCCCATACATACACAGAAAAACAGTATGACATAGTGACTTAGAGACCTGGCTTCTAAAACATTAAGATATGTTTCAAAGTCATACATCTGACACATTTCCTGGGCGTATAACCTTAGGCAAGTAAGTCACTTAACCTCTCAAGTGTTCTAGGCAACTCTCTAAGACTCTAAGTTGCAGAGATGATGCCAATCTGCTTTAGTAAAAGGAGTTTCATCACCTGGGGGTTCCCTATACCAATGAAATCATAGATTCAGTTTCCATTCCTAACACATAAGTTATATGTCATATCATAATACTACTAAATAATTAGGAAGCAATGTAGCTTGATAAAATATATTTGATAAACGCTGCCACAACTTAGGATATATGAGAGTTCTCAGTACCTAAATATATTTTCATAGAAACACTAACATTTGCCTTTCATTTTAATTTTCTATCTAAACAGTGAAAATCTAATTGCTAAGAAAAAGTCATATTAATCTATATTAATTCATAATGTTAGGCAAAACTTTTAAATTTTATTTCCTTTTGAATGTGAGTAGAGTAACATATGTGAGGGAATAAATCACATAGGAACTTTATTCATTTTTTTGTTGTTATTTGAGGCTGCTTTCTTTATCTTGACCAAACTGAACTGCTATGGCCATTTACGGGCCCAATTCTACTCTACTGATCAGCGTTCAGTTTCTTCTAACGTGCCCATATGGGCCAATCCACCTCTCTTAGGCAGCTTGGTGGTCTTCCATACCTGAAGGCCCATCATATTGATGCCAGTCTTAGTGTAGATTCCTGTTTGATTAGTTCTACAGGAGCTTTGAATTCTCAAACTCAAATAATTCACCAGTTGCAAGAACGTACACATGCCACTATCCCTGGCTTCTTAAGTGTTTTTATGATAACTTTAAAACTAAATATTTCATTAAACTTGTTGGTTATGTTCATGGCATTCAAAGGTTGAGCAAACAAATAATTTAAATTTACCTTGTTCTAAGAGCCAACCAAGCTGCATCAACATCTGCATAAAGGTTCTTCTCTGTTGGTTTCCCAGAACTTGCTCCGTATCCAGAATAATCATATGAGAATATATTGCAATTAATCCGTGAACCCAGTCCTATATAAAAACTGCTCATCTGACCAAGGTCAACAGCATTTCCATGTGAGAAGAGTAAAGTATATTTGGCATTGGGTGAGCAACGCACAAACATACAGGCAATCCTGTTACCTTTACTGGTTCTAGTCATAAAACATTCAATAGCATCTTTTTCTCTACTAGAGTACTGCCAGTCTGCTCTTTCTGAAAGATGTAGGGTCCATCGACTTCCACTGTCATCACACATCAGAGTATAAGTAGGGTCAGGTGGTAAAAATGCTAGTTTAGAAGCAATTTTCCCTGGGCAGGGTGGACAGCAGAAGAGGCAACATAGTTCACCAAATGAAAGATTATTCATCTTCTATTCTGTAAAATAAAAGGCAATAATTGACTTTCAAATCACCAAATATGGAATTTATACATTATTATATAGTAGAAGTTTATACAGACATGGTCAAGTTTTATGGTTTTTAAGGATCGAGGCAGGTATGATTTTTGAGAAGTGGAAGTTTTGTAAAGCAACAGTTGGCCAAGTTCCCTTGGCAAAGTCACATTCAACTGATAAAAAAAAGTATATTGCTCTTTGAAATTTCAAAATGAAATGAATAACAACCATACTCCATGAATGTAGGAAATAATGTACAATAACCTCATGTATAGTAACTGATTTTCACACAGAACTTTAAGGTTTACAAAGTACTTTGACAGTTCAACATTATCAAATATGAACCTCACCACACTTTGTAAGGCGGGCACACTAAAGATATCAGCCCCATTTTTTAGATGAAGAGAAACTGAGGCTAAGAGAAGTTAAGCAACTAGCCTATGGTCACAAAACCAATGTGTGTCTCCAATTCCAGTACCCTATTCATTAAGCCACATTTATATAATGGACATAATAGAAAATCTACTAAATTTTATAGTTTTAGTAGTAGTAAAATATTCAGAATCCTATGGACAAAAGATCAAAAGGATACAGAATCAACAACTTTAGTCAATCATTTAGAATTTTGCCCATTTCAGATGGGGCAGATCCTCCTATAGCTTTAGTCTAAGATTCATTTGTGCCAAATGGATAGCAAAATGTATTGAAAATAGGATCTATACTAAGGAAGACAAGATACATTTAAATGCATTATTAGATCAAGAAGACAATTCTATTAAGAAAAAAGGAGAAATTTTAAAATTGCTTTAATATAACAATATTTTAAATTATCACGTAAATCACTAACTTTCTAAGGAACAGAAATGAAAACTTTTGCTTGGCCTCACTTTTTGATCCTTCCTTTGCCCTCTTGTATTAGGCACAGGATAGAAGCATTAAAAAATAAACCAACTTTGAAAACACCACACCAACTATATAGCTTATATTTCTAGTACTAAAGCCCACCTTTAAGAAGCATGCCTTAAAAGATACTATTTGTTCTGAAACCAATAAAACTACTTTTGTGTAATGACTGAAATAAGTCACCCATATTGGAGATTAGAAATGCAAGATCCCTAATGGTGAATGAGATTAACTTATTCAAAATGGATTTGGCTAGTCACACAAAGTACACTTTTTCTTAAATGTAAATAAATGTCTTTGAATTAATAATATAGGGAAAAGGTGTTAGAAATAACTTGATCTATAATACAGGGATGCCATAAAAGTTTTGAATTAGTGAATATATTCCTAGGGTGTGCAGAGTATAGGAAGATCCTAGGCAAGACAACAAGGAAATATTCATCAATCCCTTTCTTGGTATAAATAGTTCTGGTACTGCTTGCTTCACTTCACATCAGGACATATTAAGCCCCCAGTATTCCTCTAAATCTGTCCCTTCTTCTTCCCCCATGCTTATCTGGAATAAGACCTTCCAAAGTCCATCAAGAGAGAGATGCACAGGACTCCCCAAGGGAAACTCTCTAAAGTCTCAATTTTCTAACCATCTTGAGGAAGGAAAAGGAGTGGAGAGGTGGGGGGAGGAAGGAGGGAATGGACTCTTAAACCTAAATATTATCTCCTGAGCTGGTCAGGCCAGAGCTGGTAGCTGTGAAAGTTTCTAAGACATTTCTAGATGGCAGGATGGATTGACGTGCCCCATTTTCTTTTCTCCCTAATAGCCCCAGGGCTTATTTTAGGATTTCTTTTTTCTACTGCCACCCAACCTTTCTTTCTACTTTCCCATTTCATCAGAACTCTGAATAAGCAAGGAACCAACTGAGTTTTCTAAGGGTTTTGAGATTAGAGGGAGACAGGTCTGGGAGGAAAAAAAAAAAAAAGGTAAAGTTACAATAAATCTTGAGTCCACAGAAAAACTACCTTCTTCACTGACTCTTGTTTCTCATCTCAAGACTTACCAATATATGTAAAGAAAAACTTGACAAGAATAAATATTTTTTAAACTAAGTCCACTTATAGATTGGTTAAATTTGTGGATTATAGGACAACTCCATTCCTATTCTTTCTTTTGCTTCAATTATTTGATTTTGAACTCCCAGGTCTGAACCTGAGCTATGCCATTTCTCCATCGCCACCCAAATTTGTTGTTATTCAGTTGTATCTGTAACTTCATGATCCCATGGACCCTACTGTCCACGGGGCTTTCTTGGCAAGGACACTGAGGTGGTTTGCCATTTCCTTCTCCAAAGGTCTAAGGCAAAATGAGGTAAAGTGACTTGCCTAAGGTCACATAACTTGTTTCTAAGATTGAATTTGAATTCAGGTCTTCTTTACTCCAGGTCCAACACTCTCTTCATTGAGTCATCTAGCTTCCCCACCACCAGAATGTTCTGTGATAAACTCATGTTCAAAGAAAAGTGTTTTCATTCCTATCTCACAAATTCCAATTCTGGGTTCAGGCAAACTTATACAAACTTCATAATTGCCTACTTTACCTTTCCTAAAGGGAATAAATGAAGTATATATGGATAAAAAAGCTTAAGCTCCAAGGGCTAGGAGGGATTTTAGAAATCACTTTGTTTACCCATATCAGTTTACAGATGAATAAACTCTGGTCCAGACTGACTAAGTGATTTATTCAAGATGGCATGGACCTGACCAGCCAGTTCTTCCCAGCAAACACAAACTGGCAAAATAGAAAGAAAAGGCTCAAGAATAACACCTGATAAGGTCAAGACTATAACTTAGAAGAGGGTAGAAAAAGGAAAAAAAGAACAAGTTTAGAGAAAATGTCACCAAAGATAAATATTAAGACAACACAATTTTTTCTAGATCTGATTTTAGACTCAAAATTATCTTTAGAACGTTAGCATGCCAGAGGTAGCAACCTTAACCTATATCAGCACTAGCCTATAAAGAGCCTAATTAATAAGCAAGTTGTACTTAGCTGGTTTAAGAACCTGTAATTTATCTCTCTATATAGTTTATACCTTGAGGTTTTTCATACATAGTAAAGTAAAGTAGTACTCTAACTGGCTGGCTGAATACCAGTGATGGAGCCAAGATAAAAAGAGAAATAATAAAAGGAGGAGTATCATAGGAAAAGTGAAAATAGAGAAAGGTAACTTTAATAAAATGGTAACATCCCTGAATCCTCTAGGCAGCAACAAAATAAAATCATTGGCAAAAGCACTCTTGGAAGTTTTCTATTTGAATTAACTTGGCTCCATCTTAACACAAGTTCTTTAAAAAAACCAAAGTTTGGTCAGTAATTTAGGCAGAGTATAGAAAATTCAGATTGTGTGTAAACAAGGAGATGAAATAGGCCCTAGGGTAGTGTAGCTTTCTTTTTAAGTTCCAAATGTCTCTAAGGTTAGAGCTACTTATTTTGGCTACTGGAACATCCAAATAGTAAACTATTTTTTTAAGAACTATTTTTGGTTGCTCATGGTGAGTAGTTATTTCCATTTCTACATTAGATAACATCCACTACATATGAAAAATATGACCCTAGATTATTAGAAGTTGCATAAAAATATTTGTAAATCTAAGCAATCTAAGTGATTAAAGGAGGTATGAATAAAAGACACTTTGGTTTTGGTAAAAACTTTACAATGACTTCAGGTGGTTTTAGTACACCCAACAAACCAAAACACCAGAAGAAAATGTATTCGCCTTGTGTGTAAACTTAAATGCAAGTATTCCTTCCATATGGTATTATGAAGCGTGGGGCCCCCAAAATCTGGAGAATCCATGTAAAATATTTTGTCCCTCTCTTCCCTTCATACCAGAGAATGTCTAAACTTTTTCTTTTATTGGGTGTTTACAGCACTTTATTGTAAAATATGGGTTAAGTATTTATTCATAGGCTATACATTTTCTAAACGTTTTCTGGGTTGTCTGCTGGCCTTCACATGTCACCTACAGCTTATGCTGACCCTTAATATATTGAAAAAATGATGGGGAAATTTGGAATGTCAAAGGGATACCTGTTTACTACTTGTTTTTTTAATTTTTAAAAAAACTTATAGAAGTCTTTAAGATAGAATGTATTTTAAAGGCTTCTGACATATTGGCTAGGTGAATCTGAGCAAATCTAGAAAATTCTCTGAAAAATGCAGAGGAAACACATTTGTAGCAGTAATTCCTCATTGGGAGCTCCCTACACCAATGAATGAAGTTAAGTCCCTAACTTAAAAAAAAAATTTAAAGTGAAGCAGTTTGTCATAATGGGTAGCATGATAGAACTTGGATCTGTAAAACCTAGATTCAAATCCCCTGACAACAATGTCCAATAGACAATTCAGTATGCCTAAAATAGAACTGATTTTTCTCTGCTACATCCCCCAACTTTCCTATGGCTTTCAAGGGCACCAGCATGCAGGTCCCAGCTTTTAACAGTATTAACTCTGCCTCTTCATTCTCCTCTACCCTACATACATATCTAATCAGTTGCCAAAACTTGTCATTCAATTTGCTGGAAATTCAAAGAAATTTCCTAAAATAAGTGATTATTGAAGAAATGTTTGCCTTTGATATATTTTCCTGTTCACTGACAAAACAAGTAAGCTAAAGTTAAAAAATTCTCCATAAATACTGTAGAAAGATTTACTATATCTCTTTCTTCTTTAGAAATTTAACAGAGGGCAGCTGGGGAGCTCAGTGGATTGAGATCCAGGCCTAGAGACGGGAGGTCCTAGGTTCAAATCTGGCCTCAGACACTTCCCAGTTGTGCAACCCTGGGCAAGTCACTTGACCACTACCTAGCCCTTACCACTCTTCTGCCTTGGAGCCAATGGGTTTTAAAAAAAGAAGAGAGAGAAAAGAAAAAAAGAAATTTAACAAAACAATTCTAATTTTTAAAAAGCAATTTATTTAAGAATATTCCTTTATCATAATTAGTTATTTCAAATATTTATTCAAAATCAAACCATCATCTACAAAGGATAATGCAAATTGCTATGATACTATAATTTTGCTGTAATAAAAATTATCAGAAGTTAGAAAGATTAAGTCTTCCTTCAAGGCACTAACATAAAAAATGAGAAACTGGAGAAGGATCAATCTAGGTTCATAAAGTACTACTGCCATTTAAAATAGTCACAAACAAGTCTGGTCTCAGACACTTCCTAGCTGTGTGACCCTAGTCACTTGACCCCCATTGCCTACCCTTACCACTCTTCTGCCTTGGAGCCAATACATAGTATTGACCCCAAGACAGAAGGTGAGGGTTAAAATTTTTTTTTTTAAATAATCACAAAGAATAAAATATCTAGGAATATACCTGTCAAAACAAACCCCAGAAACACAAAAACATAATTATAAAACATTTTTAATACTAAGTCAGATTTAAATAATTGGAGAAATATTAATTGTTCGTGGTTGGGCAGAGTCAATATAGTTAAAATGACAATCCTGCCTAAACAAATCTATTTATTTAAGTAAGTAATTAAGCCATCTCAACTAAATTACCAAAAAAATTATTTCAAGCTAGACAGAAAAAAATAACAAAAATCATTTGGAAGAACAAATAATTGATGGGGGAAAAAAATAAAGGCAGGAGGCCTAGCAGTAACACATTTTAAACTGTATGATAAAAGCAATAATGATCAAAACTATCTGGTACTGACTGAAATAAAAAAGGTGCATAACAGAAATGCAACAAATAAGCTTTTGAAATAAGAATTCACTATTTGATAAAAATTGCTGGAATGACTGGAAAGTAGTTTGGCAGAAACTAGATATAACTCCATATTTTTCATTATTCACTAAGATAAGAACAAAATGGACACAAGACCTAGCAAATTAGAAGAACAGGGAACATATCACCCATCAGATTTGTGGATGGAAGAGGAAATTATGAGTAAATAAGAAATGGAAAACATTGTCAGACATAAAATGGATAATTTTGATTACATTAAACTAAAAAGTTTCTGTACAAATTAGAATAACCCAGTAAAGATTAGAAGGAAAGCAGAAAATTGTGGGGGAGGGTATTATAGATAGCCTCTCAAAGGTCTCATTTCTAAAATAGAGAACTTTGTCAAATTTTTAAGAAGAATCATTCCCCATTAATAAATGGGCAAAAGATATGTAAAGTTTTTGGATGAAGAAATCAAAACTATATATAGGAAAATGAAAAAAAAAATGCTCTAAATCACTACTAGAGAAATGCATATCAAAACAATTGCGACATCTCAGATCTATTGAATTGGTTAAAACAATAAAAGGGCAAAAGGACAATTCTTTTGCTAGACAAAATTTAGGAACTCACCTTCCATGAAAGCAGGATATATTTTTTTGGCCTTTGTATCCTCATTATTTAACACAATGCCTATCAAAGACAGATTAATCACTTAATAAGTCCTGTTGATTTATTCGCAAACTATTTTCCTATCCCACATCTTCATACCCAAACTCCCTCCCTGATTCAATAACTTCAGCTGAATTAGCATTTTCAAGTTGTGCTTCTTGTAATCCATGCAGTTTTTTTCTTTCTTAGAAATTTAAATTCTAGAAGGCATTCAAATTCTTGCCATTTAATTACACCAAATTTTTGTTCTAATATAACAAATAACAAGACTCCTTGCATACACATAACATAGTAATTGAATTTTGGTCTGGAGTAAATATAATCTGCCATCTGATTATTTTATAATTTGTACTAATAAATCAAACTTCACATTCAAACCTGCATTAATATCAACCTAGCTGTATGAATGAAGCATGGTTAGGTACTACTTAATAACAACTTAGTCCTTGTCCTGAGGCTTGGAGAGGATAAGGTACAGACAATTATGATACAAGGCACAATGTGATAAGTGCAAAGAACTTTGGTTAACACATAATTTAAGCTGAGGAGGGGATGCCTTAACTATGTTTTGAGATTTATTTGAATAGGTAGAGACCATACTTCATCTGAGGTCTAACAGCAAATATGTAAAAGTAAAAGATAGCAAAACAAAAATGAAGAGTTAGTAATCAAATTTAGTTGGAACATAATATATGATAGGTGAATGAGTGAATTAAATGAATGTTACACCACAGATGTCCCAGGTGATAAAGTCTTCTCTGAAAGAACACAGAAAAGTATAGATAGATTATGCAATTGGTAATTGTACATCTATTTGAGATCAACTCACAAAGTATTGTTCCTTGTTTATATTAGGGCTCGAAAATCTGTTCACAGGCAGTCAAAGGCATAGCTAATCAAGCACATGCATCTTATCAAAAGACACTTTTGCAGATGATATGATTTACTCAGAGAACTGTAGAGATTCATTTAAGAAATTAATTGTATATTCCTAATAAAACTAAGCAGAAAGAAAAAGAGAAATTTCACTTAAAATACCCAGAGAATGGATACTTAGGAGTCTGACTGCCAAAAGAAACACAGGACCTATATCACAACCACTGCAAAACACTCTTTTATAACACAGATTTAATATGAATTGTTCAAAGGTAAGATAAGCTAATATAATACTTCTAGACTGACAAAAGAAATAAAGGAAGACTGCCAAATGCCTGGAACTAGGTAATAAAAGTATTATCCATATGAACCTTTTCAGGAAAAAGCATTATTAAGGAAAAATAATTGGATTCATAGGTACTACCATCAAGAGAGAGGTTATTCAGTTAGGATAAGAAGAAGATACATAAGAGAAGTGTTTGTGATTTCCTGCAGAGGGATACTGAAACCACTCTCTGTTGCCCTGACAAAAGAATAGAGATATTTGCTGGCTTCCTGGGGTATATTATTTAGGATATGATGCAGTTTTCTCAGATTCCTCAAACCTGAAATAGTGCATAGAGTAAGGCAGTGGTTCTCAAAACTTTTTTGGCCTACCGCCCCCTTTCCAGAAAAAATATTACTTAGCGCCCCCTGTCATATACATAGTTATTCACCGCCCCCAAATGCACCTATGGCCATCACCGCCTCGTTGGATTGTTGCAGCACCCACCAGGGGGCAGTGGCGCCCACTTTGGGAATCACTGGAGTAAGGTTTGGGTTTCAATCTCAAGTAAAACAATATAAGCAGGCACTTAATAAATGTTTATTGACTAACTGTGCAAGTCACAACATTTCTATGTTTTATTTTTCTCATCAAAAATATGTTGCATGGTCTCAGACACTTCCCAGCTGTGACCTTGGGCAAGTCACTTGACCCCCATTGCCTACCCTTACCACTCTTCCACCAAGGAACTAATACACAGAAGTTAAGGGTTTAAAAATATAAAAAACAACAACAACAACAAAAAATATGTTGCAGCCTTCCAATTCTAACTCTATGATCCAATTATTACCAATACTCCATTATTTAGGTGGTCAAATTAAACGTTCCATAAAAATATAGTGCTAGGGAATATTATGACCTGGAAAGAAGTGGAAGATTTAAGGGTACTGCTAATAGTTTCATTATTAATGCTAAGTGAAGGTAGGAGCATTTGAAAAGAAAAATGGGTTTGTAGAAGTAAAGAGCTGATTTTAAGTGAATCATAAGATTTGATTATGGATTCAGAGCATCATATGTCAATTCAGAAATGCATATCCAAGAAGGGTATAAAACAAAGCATTGTAATGAAATGAGGAAAACACAAGTTCATAAGGATCACAGATTTGGTAGGATATGGAATATAAGTTGGCCATGGAAATGTATCATTATTATTAAATGTATTAGAAGGGCAAAAAAAAAAAAAGGGCAGTAGAGTGGGAAAAGGGTTGAGGGGAGAAAGGGAAGAGGGAGGAGAGAGGGAGACACACTATTAACCAGACTGGTTATCTCACCTCTGCCAATGCAAATGCAAATCAGTACCTGCTTTGTAACCCACTGTTTTAAAGATCTGAACACAGGTATCCTCCAAGGCAATTAAATAAAAAGGAAAACCATAAGAATTGGGGACCTTAATGTATCCATTTCAGAACAAGAGAAATCTAACAAAAAAAGATAAACAAAAAAGGAATGTTAATAACTAGAATATAGAATTTTAGAAAATTTAGACAACACAGATCTTTGGAAATTACTAAATGGGAATGGAAAGGGTCACATAATTCTTTGCTGAGCTTGGTACATTCATGAAAAAATGACTGTTAGGACATTAAAAAAAACTTCATAAACAAATGCAGAAAAGCATGATATTAAATCTATCCTTTACTAAATAACTACAATGCAATAAAATTATAATTAATAAATGGCCTTTGGTGAAAAGTTTCAAGCTTAAATGGGAAGGAAAACTAAATTGCCCACATAAAAAAATTAAAAAAGAATGCACCACAAAGAACAAAGGAAATTAGGAACTATCTGGGTTTATTTTACAAGTTATAGACCATCAAACCTGGCAATTCAAATGAAAAGAATATTTTCAAAAATATAAAACAAGATCAAGAGAAGAAATATTGAGAATTTAAATAGCATTCACTCCTCACCAAAAGAAACTGAAAAAGTTAAAAAACAAACTCCAGGAGGAAAAAACCCAGGGTCAGCTCAATTTACAAGTGAATTATAATATCATACATTCAAAGAATAATGATACTAAATAAACTGTTTATAATAAGGAAGTGATACTGCCAAACTCCTTCTGTGATAACAATACATTCTTGATACCTAAGGCAGGAAGAAACTAAATAGATAAAAGTATACTTCAAACATACCTAATAAAAAGCAATATAAGAATTTAAAATAAAACATTAGTAGAAAGGATATAGTGACACATAAGAAATATAAACTAAGACTCAGTTGGATTTATGGAAAACAGGATTGAATCAATATTATAACTACCAATGTACTACACCATATTAAAAAACAGAACCAATTTTAAAATCATATTATTATATGCTAGATTCTGAAAGCATTGTTGACCACATACAACACCAATGAGGAGGAATCTACTATTGTATTAGGTTGCTCATTCCACTTTTAGATATCTATAGTAGTCTGTGTGCAACTCATTGCTCCTAATTCTGACTTCTGAAAGCAGAGTAAATTAAAGACTCCTCAGAAACATGAAGATCTATATTATTTTTATCTCCTCACTTCTTCCTTCCAGATAAATATCCTCAATTCTTTCACCTGATCTTCATATGGTATAAACTCAGGGACTTTGTCCATCTTGGCCATACAAGAGTGGATTCTCTTCAACTTATCAATTTCTTAGCTAATATTTGATGCCCAGAACTGAACATAATATCCTAAAAGTGATCTGATTGTGGTAGAATATATAACTATCTATAAATATTCACTGGACATTCCTGTGATAAAATCTGACAATAGTTATTATAGTGCTACATAACACAAGTACGTTATCAGAGAATTACATAGGATAGATATGGGAAGGTTTCATAAAAGAAGTGGTATTTGAAATGTGCTTTAAAAAAATAGGTATTAATTCAATAGGCACAGAAGAATGGTAGGGCATTTCAAGAACAGGTTACACTATGAGTATGTTTGCGGTAGAGTAATCCAATACAATAATATAAGGCTAGAAAGATACAGTGATAGCAGGTTGTGAAGGTCCTTGAATATAAGAAAAACTTTGAAGTTTACTCAAATGGCAGTATGGTGACATCTCTCTAAGGAAAAAAAGTTAATGTGAAAGATGGATTGAAAGATAAGTTGGTTTGAAAGAAGAAAATGGTGAGGGAAGGAAGACCTGTGAGCAAGCTATTTTAGTAGTCTAGGCAAGTATTCAAGTGATAAAAGGAAGACAGAAGGATGTTATAAAAGAGTAACCATCAGGACTTGATAACTGACAGGATATATTGAAAGGCAAGGGAAGAGTCAAAGAAAACTCCAATATTATAAATATGGAAGATTTCATGAATAGTGGAAGCATAACCACACTAAAGTTAAAAATAAAGGAGCAGGGGGCAGCTGGGTAGCTCAGTGGATTGAGAGTCTGGCCTAGAGACAGGAGGTCTAGGTTCAAATCTGGCCTCAGACACTTCCCAGCTGTGTGACCCTGGACAAGTCACTTGACCCCCATTGCCCACCCTTACCACTCTTCCACCTAGGAGCCAATACACAGAAGTTAAGGGTTTAAAAAAAATTTTTTTTTAAAAATGAAGGAGCAATTTGAGGTGAAAGATAAGCTTGACTTTGAACATGATAGATTTCTGGAACTTAGAAAATATTTCAGGACTGGAACTTCTGATTTGATAATCATTTCCCAAGAGGTAACAGTTGTAGAACAGTTAAGCACAAAGGCAAAATTCTTTTGAGAGAATATGCAAATTAAGTGGAAATTACTTTCCCAGGGTCTATGGAAATAGTACTTTGAGCAGTACTCTTTCTCATAGTGTAGGAAATAGATGACAATTTAACATTCTACTTTCAAGTAAAGTAGAAATGGTAGCACAAGATAGTAACATATGCAAAATTAACTATCAAGTCAAAATGGATGATTCCTTCCCCTATCCCTCAAGAGTAACACTCTCTGGGAAAGAAGAGAATAAAAGGTCAAATAGAGGTGATGTAAAAACAAAAGCTATATTAAAAAAATCTATTGGAAAATATTTTTCAAGCACATGGAACAAGAAAAGCCAAAGGATTTATAGACTAAAAGAAGTTTACAGCTACTTATATGCCATGAATACTTTCTCCCAGAAAAGAACTGGATGGTGCTTGGCTTGATGAGCTTTGAATAACATCCTCAAAAATAAACTTGTTTTAGTCAATAACAAAAAAGACAAATTATTACACAATTAGAAGAAAAAAACAAGATATGGTAGGAAGCCTTCAAATCTGATATATTTAAATAATTTATAGGTGTTAGAAAACAGGAAACTGGTGAACAAACATTACAATTTTATATATAACTTTAAGAGACACAAACCAATTGCCCTAAAGAGATTAAAAAACTAAAAAGCTCCTCCATCAAGAGGTACTCTACTTACTTGCCAATTTCAATCATGGCAGCTAAGTACAAAATCAAATTTGAATATGAACTCATTTGTGAAATCTTACATATTAAGATAAGTATTACCACTTCATAAAACAGTGAACAGTGGAGAGAAAAACCAATACAAAGAAAGTTTGCTCCAACTAAGCTAAGTCATCTTGAGGGTATTTAAGAATGAAAATAGATTTTTGTTACTCTTTTTAAACAGAAGGACAATTAAGCCCAAGAGTGCTTATAGAAGAGGTAAAAATGGTACTAAAAAAATGATAATGGGGGAAAACAGCTGGATCATACCAAACAGACAAAGAAGAAGTACTGACAAGTCATATCTCTAGGTATCTTAAGGTGGGAAAAACATCAAAAACGTAGAAAAATTTCAGATAGTTACCAAAAGTGGTGACATCAATATATAAACAGTAAGGGAATCTTTGATGAAGGCATTAAAAAGAAACAGGCAGGAGTTCACAAGGGATACTAGACCACATCTTTATCATAACAGAACTGACTCAAAGATGTAGAGAATAATGTGGTTTCTACCAAAAACAACTGATTCTATAGAGCTAAATACTACCTTGAAGGCTCATTGCCAAAGACATCTTATATATTTAGATTCCCTGAAAGAAAATCTTAAAAAGATAAAGCTTATTTGATGAATCTCTGATGATTCATACCATGGAAGGCATCAGAGACATATATTTGCTGTATTTGGCAGTCATGAAGGAGATCCAATAGAAAAATATAAATTTCCAGGTTTTTCTGATGTTATTCATGAATGGCACTGTGATGACTGCATTGAAACATCTTAAATGATATCTATAATCACTCTAAAGATTTTGAACTAACGATCAAAATAAATAGAAGACTTACAAACTTTAACAGATTAGCAGTTGGATAGACAAGGTATAGTGCAGTAGTTCCCAAATTTTTTTGGCCTACTGCCCTCTTTCCAGAAAAAATATTACTTAGCCCTCTGGAAATTAATTTTTTTTTTAATTTTAATAGCAATTAATAGGAAAGATAAATGCACCTGTGGCCATCACCACGCCCCCCCGGATCACTGCAGCACCCACCAGGGGGCAGTGGTGCCCACTTTGGGAATCACTGTCATAGTTTGTCAAATCAGTATATGTTGGACACTATAAACGGACAATTCGTTGGGCCCAGAAATATGCAGCAGTAGAGATTTAAGCAAGAATAAGCAGTGATCTAAACTGTCTTTGGGAAAGTGAAAAGTTCTTTATTGTAATGATTTCATGCTTTTACATGAAATGAAGCCTTATGTTTTATATCTAAATTTTTTTGGTGGTTTGATATGACTATGGTCCACTAGTCTCTGAAGCATTAAAACAGGATTATTTGAAAGGGAATGGAGAAGTGCATGGTGGATATGATTAGGCTACAACACATTACAAACAATAAATTATGAATAAGTAGTGGAAAGGACATCAAAAAAAATCAAAGCCAAAAAGAAAAATAATGTGGGAAAAATGAAGGGCAGCCTATGTGCTTCAATAGCAACCTTTTCATATTAAGAAAAAAGCAAGGAAAGGGAGCAGTTAGGTGGCTCAGTGGATAGAGCTGGGCCTAGAAATGAGAGGTCCTAAGTTCAAATCTGGCCTCAGATATGTGACACTGGGTAAGTCACAACTCCTCTAGCCTAGCCCTAATTGCTCTTCTGCCTTAGAACCAACACAAGTATTGATTGTTAAGAGAGAAGGTAAGGGGGGAAGGAAAGAAAGAAGGGAGGATGGGAGGGACTAGGAAAGTCCTTGGAATGCTGGGTGGATTTCTTACAATCAATTTATGGAAGAACATAGGGTAAGCTGAATAGGCCGGCTAATTATGGATGGGTAAGACCAGTATTACTGGAGGTTAACACCCTTATCATTGAGATCCTAGATCTATTTTCACTAAGCTTCTTGAAAATGGACTAAGTCTAGTACTTAGTTACTTACTGTGCCTTGGACACAGTAGATGATCAATATAATTTTAATTGAATTTTGGTTGAACATTTTTTGAAATCCAAGAACACCTTGAGTTAGTCAAGGTTTGTTGGACACAGGGTTGTTTGTTTTTTTTTTTAAACCCTACTTTCCATCTTGGAGTCAATACTGTATAATGGCTCCAAGGCAGCAGAGTGGTAAGGACTAGGCAACAAGGGTTAAGTGACTTGCCCAGGGTCAAAAAGCTGGGAAGTGTCTGAGGCCAGATTTGAACCTAGGACCTCCAGTCTCTAGGCCTGGCTCTCAATCCACTGAGCTACCCAGCTACCCCCAACACAGATATTTTTAAAAGCTGACACAACATCATACAAACATTACTTTGGGATCTATTCATTGCAAAGTTTTATGAAAGCACCATTACCAACTGATTTCTTTAAGAACTACCTTGTAGTATTCTCATATAGAATAAAAAATTACCCTGGGAAGACAATTATCTCACAATAAAGATATAATATAATGCAATATAATATATAATGCAATGCTAACCTAGTAACATGGAATTTTAGAGTTGGTAGGAAAACTCAAAAGGTAATCTAGTATAACTTTCATTTTAGAGATGAAGAAACTAAGACCATGAATGGTAAACAATTCTGTGAAAGTGGCAGAGCCAAAATTTGAAGCCAGATATTATGATTCTCACTCTGTCACTAATCCTAAGAAAACCAATTAAATCTCTCCTTTCTCTTTCTAGAAGGATTAAGTACAATTGAGATTAAAAAAAAAAAAAAAAAAGCATGGTTTAGTGTAGAGAATACTGAATGTGGAGTCACAAATTCCTAGATCCAATTCCTACCTCAAATACTTCCTAGCTGTGTGACCCTCTACAAAATAAGGGAGTTTGGACTTGATAACCTCTAAGGTCCCTATAGTTCTACATCTATAATTTTTCTGAATGAAAAAATATTGCCTATAAATCTGATTTCTAGAATAATTTTTTTTCACTAATTGATTATAAACCTAGAAAATGCATCTTCTCAGGGGGGAATGGCTAGAAAAACTACTTAGGATTGTAACAATAGTTGAATAACTATACTTACAACTATACATGGTACTTAGGTTACAAAACTAGATTAAGTAGTTATTTGTTTGGCAAACTATCTTAAAGGTATAAAGAAAAAATAAAGTGGGCCAAATAAACTGAAAAGAACACCTGAGGGGGAAAAAAAAGTAACTGCACTGAACTTCTCACCTATTATTTTTTCATCCAGCACAGGATGAACAAAGTTGACATGTAGTCCTGCTTGCTAGATAGAAATTTCCTAGTGTTTTGTAGAAGTTGCTAATTTTTAGAAATTATTTAAAGGGGGAGGTGAGAGATACAGAAACATAATACAAAATAGAATTCAATTTTCACAATTAAATGAACAAGAAATCAGTTTACTTAGACCATAATGGTTAATGAAGCAGCAAGGCCCTTAGCTCTAAGGGTGTGGGATCCTTTTGAAAATTACATCAGTTTTCAGTTTATGGATGTTACTGCGATGATGCTTTCTAAATCCAAAGCTATAATCCTGCACGCCATTAAGGAAAACAGATTCTGTCAAAACTGTTATCTCTGATCACAATTTAAAATTTTTACTGATGATTTCTGTTTTCCTTAGAGAATGATTGTGTTTCAAAACAACCTTTGAGAAGCTAAACCAAATGATCGAGTATGTATATAACTAATTTATTACATCTTGACAGCTTTAAAAACAGCTGCCCTTCCCCAAACTCATGTGAGTATGCTTATAGTCCCCCTCTAAGAAAATTTCAGTCAGTAAGTCACTAAAAGATGGGAAGAACCATAAAGAACAAATATAAAATTCACATTACTTAGGTACATTTAACATTAACAAGAGGCTAAAGAGATTAGTATGCTTAACAAGGTAGAACTTCTTCCTAACTCATTGACAAACAAGCAAGAGTTCTATATTGAATAAGTTATGCAAGTCTTACCTGCTAAGTGCAACTTTTGCTCTCTGTTCTAGTTCTAGACCTTGAAACAGAACAGATCTGGATTCTGCCCAGAGACCTGCCATTTTGCCTTGGAATCCCTAAGCAATAAAAAAAGAGGCTCATGCAGAGGGTGCTTGCTTTGAGGGCCTGCTCCATGCAACTCTCAGTACCATTAAGGGTATGTTGAGAAGAATAATTACAAAATAAGGGAGATGATAGTCCACACACTGTACTCTACTTTGATAAGATCATATCAAGACTACTGTTCTGGGTACCTAATTTTAGGAAAGGCACTGAATGTGACCAGGATGTAGAGACTATGCTATGAGGACTGAATCGAAGAAAAGGGATTTTTACCCTGATGAAGACAAAATTTAGATAATTAGGAACAACAGGCCATAGAGAATCCGATTTCAGTGCTACATAAGAAAAAGGTAGCTAATAATTAGAAGTCTAAAAGTGGAGTGGAGAGGTAGTGTATTGCCCCTCGGTGAAAGTTTTCAAATGAAAGTTAGGTTACCATTTACTGAAGATGCTGAGGAGGGCATTCATTAAATACGTTAGCCTTGATGGCCTCCAGGACCTTTACAACTTTGAACTTTTGTGATAATGTGAATAAATTGAATTTTTTGCCCTATATTTTTTCCTTTCACTGGCAAACTCTTAGAAAAGTCTTCAACATCACAAGGCTCCATTTCCTCAACCCTTTACCTAGCTTCTGATGCTCTCAATATACAGACATCATGCTTTTAAAGGTAACCAAATTTCTTAAATCCCATCTAGCCTTTTTTCAATTCTCATTCTGCTTGACTTCTTAGTAGCTGTTGATCCTCCTCCCCCATCCCTCAAAACTTCTTTACTCTTTTGGCTTTCAAGGCACTGCTGTCTCCTGGTGCTCCTCCTCTCTAATCCCTCCTCAGTCTCCTTTGTTTGATAGTCATCCATCTCTAGGCTAGTGAGCATTTATGTCCCCCTCAAGGCTCTATCCTAGGTCCTCTTCTCTCTCTAAATTCTCTGCCTTTGTGATCTCATCTATTCCCATGGGTTCAATTATCATCTCTTCACAGGACAACTTCTAAATTTATATAACCAGTTCCAATCTCTTTTCTGAATTCTGGATCCATAATGTTTGCTTCCTTATGGATCCTTCTATCTGGATATATTATTAACATCTCAAACAACATGTCTAAAACTAAATTCAACATTTTCTTGGGTCCCCCTTCCCCTTTTTTGCACATTTCTTTTTTTTTTTTTTTAGTTTCGTGATATTCTATTTTCCCCAATAAATCTAATTTTAAACATTTTCTAACATTTCGAATTCTGAATTTTCTCCTTCCCTCTCTCCAACCTTGCCTCCCTGAGACAATAAGCAATTTGATATAGTTTATACATATGCTATCACGCAAAACGTATTACCATATTCTTCATATTGTGGAAGAGGCACATCAAAAAGAAAATCCATAAAGTGAAAATTTGCTTCACATTCACCATGCTTCATAATTTCATCATTTCCCCCACTAAAATGACTCCCTATTTCTGTTTTAACACAGCTACCATAGTAATTCAGACTTATAGTCTCACCAGATAATTGTAGGATCTTCCTGTTTGATCACCCTGCCTCCAATTTCTCCCTTCTCCAATAGATCCTCCACACAGTCACCAAAATATATTTTTCCTAAGGCATAGGTCTAACCAGCTAGGTGGCACAGTGGATAAAACACTGAGCTTGGAGTCAGGAAGACCCAAGTTAATAATCCAAGATCAAACACTTCTTAAATGTGACCCTGAGCAAATAATTTAATCACTATCTGTCTCAGTTTCCTAGGTTGTAACCCCTATATGCCTTAGTTTCCTCAACTGCAAAATGGAGATAATATCACTACCTTCCAACTTATGAGGTTTAAATGAGATAAAATCTGCAAAGCACTTACCTCATTCACATAGTAAGTGCTATGTAAATGTTAGGTTATTTTTAAGTCGCTCCTCTACTCTAAAACTTCCAACTGCTCCCTAATATCTCTAGCATAAAATAAAAACCCATCAACAGAGTATTTATACTCTCCTTTCTTCCCCTTTATAACCAATAGTGAGCCCAAACAATTTTACACAATCTTCTTCTACCTATGCTTCCCTTGGCCTCCTTTGTCCTATCAGTGGTCATGCTTTGCCAAGTCCCAATGCTGGATTACTCCCACCACCTGCCTTCTTTGTTTTTGCTTACTTAACTATTGAATGGAGCTGAAGGAAATGAGAAAACTGCTGACTCGGCCTATAGGCAGATAGGATGTCAAACTCATACTTTCCAGAAAAACAAACAAACAAAACAAAAAAAAACCTGAAATAATTATTCAGCAGCCACCATCAATCATATCATTCAGACATCCCATTACTAACCTCTCAGTGGAAAAGGTAACCCTTTTTCTCTAGTGTACCCTAGATTTAATTCTCCCCACACCTCCAATTCTCTTATAAAGCACGTTCATCATCTCAATTCTTTTATTCTAACTCTTTCCTAATCTACTGGCTCCTTACAAACATCCCAGTCTCCTACATCCTTTAAAAAATCCTCATTTGATCAACCCATCCCTCCCCCACAAGCTTATTATAGTCTAATTTTCATTGGTTAAATTTCTTTGAGAAAGTTATACTCTGTACTTCCAATGAGTTCACTGCCTGGCTTAAGTCTTTCAAGTCCTTGCCCTTTTAATAGATATTTATTGATACTCCCTTGAATATCCTAACTTCACTTTCTCAACTTACTTTATTTCACATGAACTACTGCTCCTCACTTCAACTTCATAAAACAATATTCATACCTTTGATCTTGCCTTCATCTGCAAAACTCATCACTTCCACATTTGTGAATTCTGAAAATTCCCTTAGTTGATCATGATTTATTCTCATTCCACTTCTTCCTTTGCATTATAACCCCAAACTCAGTTCTTCATCAACCCCAGGATCTCCAATCCCTCCATTCTTTCCTAGGCTCTACAATACCTTCACTCTCTTCTCCTCCCTATCTTAATCACTTGGTAATCAGTTCAACTTTTCTTCTTAAGTCCCTTTCCCCCAGTCTTGCCCTTAACAAGTCTTAGCCTTAGAGCCCTCCCACCATTCACCATCTTTGCTCTTATACATATGCTGCTGAACCTGGAGAAAAAACTATAAAATCATGCTGAATGGGTCTACCAGAAATTTTTGTTACATAATCTCAAATGGGCTTTCACTACAGCAAGGCACTTCTTGTTACATCTCCCTAATTAATTTACTATCCCACTTTCTCAGTGGATTTTCCAAACATTTTCATCCCTCTTCAAATGTCTCATTGCTCTCCCTCTTTCCACCATTTCAGCTTAGAGCCCTGTCTTTTATTGAAAAAGAGCTCTCTTTTCTCGTCTCATCTAACATAAAAGTTTTCTGCTATTTCCTTTACCCCACCACAAATGAAGAAGTGGCCCTTCTTGCTAAGGCAAAAACCAATTCATGCACAAGACCAGATTCCATACCGTCTGCAGCTGATAGCCCCTTCTATCATTCACACTCTCATACTTATCTTCTATCATTTTCTGCCTATTGGCTGTTTCCCTCCTGTCTATAAACAAGTCCACATCTCCATCCTCAAAAGGCCCTCACTTGACTAATCCATCCCTCTGCTAGATATTATACTATTATCTCTCTACCCTTCTGTGACTACACTCATTGAAAAAAGGCTATCTCAAAAAGTGCCTTCACTTCCTTTTCTCTCATTCTCCTCAACTCTTTATAATCTGGCTTCTGACCTAATCATTAAATAGAAACTGCTTTCTTCAAAGTTATTAACAATCTCTTAATTAACAAGTGTAATGATCTGTTCATCTTGACTTCTCTGAAGCATGGCAATGGAGATATCCTCCTTTTGGTTACTTTCTCACCTCTAGGTTTTTGGACACTTTTCTATTGGTTCTCCTCCTACATGTAACTGTTCTTTCTCAGTCTCCTCTTCTGGTTCTTCATCCATGTAATGTCTTCTACCTGTAGGCATACCACAAGGCTCTACCTTAGGCCTCTTTCTCTTTTTGGCACAGTACTCTCTCCTTGGGGACCTTTTTTAGCTCAATTCTACTCGATTTATCATTTCTAATATCTCTCTCTCCCTCCATCTCTAAGTGGTTCTTGTATATCTCAAACTTATCATGTCCACAACAGAATTTATTATATTCCCTGCCCAACTCTCCCCATTATTGTCCCTCTCCATAAACTGTCCCATTATTGTCCATCACCATCTTCCAAGGCACCCAGGTCTGCAATCTCTGTAACCTTTCTATACACCTCTTTCTCTGCACTAATTGTGGCCACAATGCTAGTTCTGGCCCTTATCATCTTTCACCTGCATTAGTTCAATAGCCTTCTAACAGTTTTCTCGATTCCAGTCTCTTCCCTATACTTCACTGCCAAGATGACTTTTCTAAAGCACAAGGCTCAATGAACTCTAGTGATTCCCTGTCACTTTTAGGATCAGATATCATCCAGCATTTGAAGTTCATTACAATCTGGCTTTTCTTAAACCTTACACTCTTCTTTGAATTCTATGATCCAGTTATACTCACCTATTTACACTTCTTCACGCAGGAAACTTTCACCTCTTGACTCTCTGCCTTTGCTCTGGTTGTCCCACAACAAGAAAAAAATACCACTACCTTACATAGCACTATATCATTTTCCAAAGCATTTTCACATCCCATCTGCTTATCATAACCTAGGAGAAAGGGTATTGTGCTAAGGAGGTAGGAGATATTATTACCCCCATTTTATAGTTGAGGGAAATGAAGCAAACAGGTTAAATGACCTGCCTAGGTCACAAAATTTTAAGAGTTTGGGGTCAAATTTGAATTCAGGTCATCCTGACTCTAAATCCAGAGTTCTATCCACCTGAATTACCTCACTGCAAATGCAATTGGATAGAGTGTATATTAAATCTCAGAAAAATCAGATAGGTTCACAAACCACAGACTTTATTTACTTTTAAATAAAAACTTTTACTTTCCTTCTTAGAATCAATCCATGGCAAAAGAACTTAATAAAAATTAAGTAATGGGGGTTAAGTGACTTGCTTAGGGTCACAGACCTAGGAAGTGGTTAAACATACTTTCTCTAGTCCTGGCTCTCAAACCTCCTCTGAGCCACCTAGCTATTCCCCAAAAACCACAGACTTTAAGCAAAATTAAGCCAGTGTTAAAAATGGAAAGATTAGAGATTAGGATTTAAAATTAACACTGTTTATGCAAGGCTAAAGAATTTCCTCCAAGTTCAATTCATTGCCTATACTATTATATAAATTCTTTTACAATGATATTTATAAGCAATTGTTGCAATTTCCTTCCAAGATCTTCCTAATTCCTATTCAATGGATAAAAGCTGAATTTAGCACCATTCAAATCTTTGAACAAAATATAATACAAAAACTGGTTTCAAGTAATTAGGTTCTAAAGCTCTACATTTACCGAAGTTACTAAAGGGTATAAGAAACATAATATTAATACAGTATTAGAACTATAAAATTACATATGTAAAAGTGTTGAAAAAAATCTTCACTAGCAAATGATGTGCTTATAGTAATTTTTACTTTGGGGTTAGTTGGAGAGGAAAGAATTAATTTATTTTTCAAGTTGTACGTTAATCAGAAACACATGTTTCTGATCACTGCAGTATAGTGGAAAGTATAGAGGCCTATATAAGTCAGGAGACATAGTTTCTTGTTCCAACTCTGCTACTACAATAGCTACCCAATCATAGCTAAGATGACATTTTTCTGGACATATCAGTTTTCCCATTTGTAAAATAAGGAGACTGGACTGGATGATCTCTAAGGTTCCCTCCCAGTCCAGAAATTCTATGTCTATGAGAAACTGTAAGGAACATTTCTCAAGCTATATTTGTAATATGTTATAAAACTAAATTCCTTTAATTTTTAGTTAATTAAAGGGGAAAAGAGGAAATTTTAATAAATCTACCACTCAGTTTACAGCTTAAAGAAATGATCTGGTTTTGCTTTTACAAGTATAGTGAAGAGAGGAAACAATACAGAAAAATAATGGAAACTAAAAAGATTTTTTTTCTTGGGTACACATTTTCTTAGCCCTAATTTCTTAATACATCTAGACCATTAAAA
This sequence comes from Gracilinanus agilis, assembly GCF_016433145.1. Taxonomy (NCBI): domain Eukaryota; kingdom Metazoa; phylum Chordata; class Mammalia; order Didelphimorphia; family Didelphidae; genus Gracilinanus; species Gracilinanus agilis. Next base: position 194,352,874 of record NC_058130.1, read on the forward strand.
ATCAAATACATGTTGTAACATGCTATTAGAAGACCATAATAAAATAGAAATTCCCCATGACAATTTTTATATCACTATCTAACTACAATTACACTCAACTTCTATATAGATTTTTCTTCATATTAATTTAATAATAATTTCCTCAAGACTGATAATAACACTTCAATTTAGGATTTATACTTTTTTTGCCTTTATATTCAGAGAAAATCAGTTTAAGGACTAATACATGATTCATATATTATCATGTGATAATATATGATATGATGCAAAGGAACAAGATTTTAGTAAAGGTACTTGGTGGTATAGGCATCTGAGGTATTAAGTCTATAATTTTCCCTGACTTGCTATGTCACCTTAGTTGATTCAACTGCTTTAATTTTCTCAACTGAAAAATAATACATGCTCAATCGATGCCTATTTTTGAGATGTGGGGATTAAAGAGGTAATGCTTGTAAAGTAATTTGAGCTCCCTAGAAGGTATCTCACATGACATAAGTGCCCAAGAAACAACTAAAGAAGTAGAGAGAACATATTCCATTATATTTCCCTCTTTAATATTTGGCTCTTTTCTTTACTTCCAATTTTCTAAGTTGTTCTTTTCTTCGTCTTCCCTTCTATCTATCACTAATTATAAATGCATGTTATTTGCCACCCAACCATTCCAGTTTCAGGCTCGTGGAAAACTGAAACCTTAAGCTCTAGCAAGAAATTCATTCAACCCTTACATTGCTACTATTAATTCAATCACAAAAAGTACACATACTATGTTATAAAGGCTAAGGCTACAGATAGTACTAAAATAAATCTTGCAGAGGTAAGAACAAGTAGCATTTTTAAGCATTCATTCCTGGTGACTTTAATGATTAATCTCAAAACCTTGGAATCTGAAATGAAATCTACCAGTAAAGCACCTCATCATTCTGTAACTATTCCTTGTCATCAGTTAAAGGAATATAAATCTTCACTTGAGAAAAGTTCTATATGATCACCAAATATATAATAAAAATGTTTTAACTCAATAAATTCCAGCACCTACAGAAAAGTTCAAGGAAAGATGCAAAACAAATTTAGAACTAAACCAAAAACTAAAAAGTGAGGGCATATAGATAGGTTCCATAAATGTTCCAATTAAATCATAATTCTTTAACACTAAATGTTCAGGGTGTCAATTCAAACTCCTCAAACATAACAGCAAACTGAAATATTATTTTTAATGTTGAATTGAAAAATGTCTTTCAAAACAATGCAACATAATTGTTTCTATGTTCTCATTGTCTTTCCCAAGAAAGTTCAAATCTGGTCTCAGCTGTGTGACCCTGGGCAAATCATTTAATCCCTACAGTTTATTCCTTGCCACTTTTCTGTCTTAGAATTGATACTAATAGAAGTGTAGGGATTTTTTTTTAAAGGAAAAAAGAGAAAGGAAACTCATTTTGTAAAGGGGCAGATAAGTGGCTCAGTGAGTGGACAAAGAGCTAGGCCTAGATTTGGGAGGTCCTGGATTCAAATCTAGCCTCAGATATTTCCTAGCTGTGTGAGCCTGGACAAGACATTTAACCCCCCAACTCAGCCATTTACTGTTGATTTAAAGACTGAAGGAAAGAGTTAAAAAAAAAAAAAAGTCAGCAAATGGTAGAAAATTGGATCATTCTTATCTAAAAGGTGTGGAGAAACTGAATTATATAAAGGGTGGATGACTTGACTGAAGTTGTAAAGCAAGTCAGGGAACTCAAATCAAGAGCTCAGTTCCTCCTTATATTCACTAAGCAAGGAAAGAATTTACTTAGATGTTTTATGTTATTCTGCTTATCACAGCAAGATGATCTAGAGTCATTTCACATAAAATTTCAAAACAGGTAAAAGAAACATATGCCTTAGACTAACTAGAATATTTCACAGCAAGGGATAGTATTAAACCTACTTAGCCTACTAAAAGTCTAATCCTGGCTTCAGCAATTAACCTCACTAATGCCAAAAAGGTCAAAATGATGGGTGATAGAATATTAATGTCCTTGAACTGTCATGGGTTTTTAGAAATGGAAAGAGCTTTGGAGATCAGTCCAATTCAGTGTGATTATCTAAAGGTGTGTTCTTAAGTCCTGAAATATAGTTAGTTTTGCTGTGCTTGATTAATGCCATGAATTCCACTTCTCCCCCCAAAAAAGAAGGCAAAGAAAACAGATCAGCATATGAATCAGCCATAATTTCCTATTCTGGATAACTGTTACTATGGTATGGACATCAGAAGAGACTAAATCTGGCTTTTATGAAGTATGGATTTGTCAAACTCACGTAATCAGATTTGAATGTTATTACAATAACTTACCTACCACACACTTGCTCACAGGCTCTAATCTAAATACTGACACCAGCTGTGTAACCACTGGTAAGTAACATCTCTGAACCCCAGTTTCCTTATCTGTGCTGAATATAAGATGATAATAACATCAGTGTTTATCATATCGGATCAAATAAGCTAATAAATACTAAGCATTTGCAAACTTGAAGAATTATATTTGTCAGTTATGATAATTGTTAAATATTGGGGTTCTCTCATGCCATTACTGATCAAATACAGGGAGATTAAAGAATATACTATCAAAATCATGAAATAAGGCTACATTGTATATTAAAATGTTGGCTTTCATTAACAACATCATGTAAACATTTTTTGGAGCCTTTGCTGCAAAACGTTTGCTAAATTTACTTTAGGAAAACTTAAGACCAGGGTTCAAATTCTTCTAGATATTAGCTGTGCAACCTCAGTAGCAAGTCACTAAATCTTTATGAGTCTCAGTTTACTCATTTTTAAAACCAGGGGAGGGAACTAGATTATTTATAAAGATCCCTTCCAACTTTAAATCTATTTTTTGTTCTCTTACTGACAAAACTGGGGGGCTGGGAGGTGAGGAGAAATCAAACTGGGTGCTTTTTAAAGTATGGGCGGCAAAAATCCTTCTTCAAACATAATTTTTCATCCACACGAAAATTTATAGCATGACCTGACTTTAGAGTACCAAGGAGTTTTATTTTTTCCTTAAACCGCACAATCTTCCAATTTAAAAAGAGGTTTCCACTTGGAGGAATTGAAAGAAAAAAAAGATCAAATCCTCAAAACGGAAGAGACGTTTCCAAAACAAAAAAAGAAAAGGGGAAAAAAAAAAACAAAAAACAAGACTGCCCGTATCTACCCCAGAGAACACCTTGATCCGAAACTCCTGCCTAGGAATCGATCCGGTTAGAAATCCAATCTTGTAGCCGACTCGAAGAAGGTTATTTAAGAGTCCTCTGGGGTCACCTAAGGCTGAAGCATCCCCATCAGAGACCCCTCCGCCCCAGTCTTTCTTTTTCCTCTCCAACGAATAAGCAAAGAAAGAAAACCCTTCTCCCGACCCCTTCCCCCCCTTTATCTCCCCGTGAGTTGTCCGGGCCCCTCCCCCACCTTGGGACAGACTCCATCATTGCTGTTTCCGCAATGACAGGACTAATGCAGGGGTCCCCCCCCATCTCACCCCACCCCCAAGACTAGACCCACCTCCACTCCCTGGGACACATGGCCGGGATTCCGGGTATCCCCAACAACAAAGGCACCTCCCCTACACCTCCCTCCCGGCCTTCGCCTTCCTCTTCTCTAAAGCCCCGACGGGCTCTGCCTCCCCGGCAGCTCTCGGGCCTAGGCGGTGCTGCAGTTGCAGCAGGAAAAGCAGAAAAATGGAATAGCCCCCCGCTCCCCCCACCCCCATCTCGGGCCTCATTCCCCACCCCCACCTCCTAACCGTAAACCCACCTGCACCTCCGCGAAGGGCTGGGCTGAAGGAGCCGAGGGCGGGGAGAGCCTTTCTCTCCCGATACACCGGGAATGTCCGTCCCCCTCCCACTTAGCACAAGTACACACACTCCGGATCTCTCGTCTCCCTCCCGGAGCGAAGGAATCTGCCACCGCCGTCGGGGGACCCCTTCCTATGGCGGCGGGTCCTCTTCCCGCCCGGCTAGAAGCAAGGCGCGCTTGTCTGGAGGAGGACGGACTAGATAAGACCGCGGCGGCGGGAGGGGGGAGGAGGGAGAGGGGGGGAGGCGGCAGAGGGGAGTCGAGGCCCCAGCGTACTCTTCCTCGCTGCCTTGAGCCCGGGGCCGCCTCGCGCCGGCTGGTTCGAGCGAGTCTTCTGCTGAGTAACGGCTCGAGCGCGAGAGGCAGCTCAGGGGCCTTACGTCCCTCGTGGTCGTGGTCGTGGTCCTGTTCGCCGCTGCCGCCTCTTTTCTTCTAATGCACGGCCACGGCGGAGAATCGATCAGGTCTCTTCTGGTCAGGCTCCTGGGCTCCCTCACGTTATGAGTGGGAAGACAGTGGAGCGTACGAAAGTGTATATGTGTATATTGGGGTCGGCGGGGAGGTGGGGGGCCGACCAACCCAATCCACGGTAAACCACAGTTAAGACACCAACCGACTGATGGCCCGGGTCCCACACAACTCAGGGCTTCAGTCTGCGCGGGGGAGGAGCGACCCATCCTGGCTCTGTGTTCTCGCCAATCAGGAGCCACCCAGCTGAGCGAGAGGAGCTGGGGACCTGCGGAGCGGCTGAGCGGTGACGGCAAGAGGCGGGGATTGCGGAAAAGCACAGCTAATCAGAGTGGCCGTTTCAGGTCTTCGCTTTGATAGACGTCTGAGGCCGGGCCAATGGGACAATTCCCATTTCGAAGAAAGCGGGTCCAGTCTTAGGGGTTTGAGAAAGAGAAAGGGGGTGGTTCGTCCTTGTGGAGGGGTGGGTGCTTTTGCGCTGGGTGTTGCTAAGGTACTGGGGAGTTTCTCCAGACCCTTTTTCCCTCCTTCACCCCAGGAGTCACGTGGGCGTTGGAGGAAATACAAAAACGCTTCCTTCCGGGTCAGCCCAAGAGTTTTTGTGATCTCCGCGTGTATTCTCTGCAGCGCTGCGACTCTTTCTGGCCAAGTACTTGGGTGCCTTTTTTTTTTTGGCGGGGGGCTCCTTCTTCTCCTACTTACCTACCCTGTACCCCAGGCCTTCTCCGCAGCCCCTGGAGCAGGCATCTTCCGAAATGAGCTCACAGAAAGGGAACGTGGCCCGTACCAGACCTCAGAAGCACCAGAACGCGTTTAGCTTCAAAAATGACAAGTTCGATACCAGTGTTCAGACGAAGGTAGGGACCGGCCAATCGCCTTTGCTCCTAGTCAGGAAAAGTTACATCAGAGGAAAGGGGGAGAAACCGAAATAGAGGGAGAGAGGTCAACGGGGGAGGACCTCCGAGGGTGGTGAAGAATGGAAAAAAGCACCGAACTTGGGAATCTTAAATAAGTTGGCTCTGAACGCCTGGATCTACTTAGTTACTTACTCCTTGGACCCATTTTGCCCCCTTTAAAATAAGGGGTTGGAAGTAGATGATCCTCAAGCACCACCTTGGGTCCAACATTCCATGATACTGGTCCAAAGGAATAGGGAGTTGGCTGCTGTGCAGAACTTCTCCCCAGGATAATGATCCAGGTTATGCATCTTGAGTTTACTTATAAGAATATTGATGGAAGATAGCTATCACAATAGAGCCTTGGACCTGGAGGCAGAAATACCTAAATTCAAATTTGATCTAGGACACTTAATTGCTGCAACACTGGACAAATCTGTTTGCTGTAGTTTCTTGATCTGTAAAATGGGGATAATAGTAGCCCTTAACTGCCATGGTTTTTGTGAAGATCAGATGAGATAAATTTGTAAAGCTCTTTGCAAACCTTAAAGTGCTATATAAATGCTAGCCACCATTCATTGTAAGTTCTTTGATGATTTGGGCTCTTTTATCTTTTATACATAACACCGTAACTTACCCAAAATTAGGTGCTTTGTGAATATTGAATTGCCACGAACCATAGATTTTATTATTCTTAATGATAGATATTTGTCAGCCTTCAAAGAATGCCAAGCTTGGTTCAGAAACTATCTAATCCAAGGAGGAAACAGACCCAAGGAATTTAAATGACATGCCCAAGACAGCTTCAGAAGCTTCTGCATTTCTCTGTTTGGCTTTCTGTCTTTTACTCAGGGTTTCCCAGGAAACAAGAATTTGATTTCTCTGGCAAAAGGAAAGGGGCTTTCAATATGTGTAATATAGTACAAGTCCCATGAACAAGGAACATTCAAGCCCACAGACATCCACCTCTATTCTCTTTCCTTTGCTGTGAGCCTTACCTTTCCCAAAACAGCCCTGGAATTGGTTAATCCCTCTCCCTTTGAAAACCCAAAACACTAGTAAAACACCCTTCTCTGGAGAATACCACCTTTTCCCAGGGATCTCTCTATAAACTATTAGGCTTATTGGTAAATTGAGAGTTAACTGCCTCCTCTTTCCATCTCTCTTCCTTCCACACCCGCCCCCACCCCCCAAGGGGAGCTAACCTAGGAATTACTAGAGTATAGCATTCCTTTTTGGGATAAGTATAAAGTTTGACTTGGTTTCAAAAAAGCTTCACAGCTGTCAGATGGAAGACATAGTATGTGTGATTGATTGATGGATTATATATCAGTTTGTCTGAAAAAAATGCTGCCTGCTCAATATGAGTTAGTATGTTATGGCAGCCACAAAACCTAAGGAGATCTTAGGCTGTATTGAGACATGTTATTCTGACAACCAGCATTTATTAATTGCTTACTATGTATCACATACTGCCCTGAGTCCTGGGGATATAAATAGAATTTAAAAAATTCTTTTTTTTTTTAATTTAGATTATTTTCTCATGGTTACATGATTCATGTTCTTTCCCTCTCCCCCAAACACCCCCACCCCCAACCAGCATGCAGTTCCATTGGGTTTTACATGTATCATTGAACAAGACCTATTATATTATTGATAGTTGCACTAGGGTGATCATTTAGAGTCTACATCCCCAATAATACCCCCATCAACCCACGTGATCAAGCAGTTGTTTTTCTTCTGTGTTTCCACTCCCAGAGTTCTTCCTCTCAATGTGGATAGTAGTAATCTTTCTCATAAGCCCCTTTGAATCATCCTGGAACATTGCATTGCTGCTAGTACAGAAGTCCCTTACATTAGATTGTACCACAGTGTATCGATCTCTGTATACAATGTTCTTCTGACTCTGCTCCTTTCACTCTGCATCAATTCCTGGAGGTCTTTCCAGTTCACATGGAATTCCTCCAGTTTATTATTCCTTTGAACACAAATAGTATTCCAGTTTTTTTGCCACCACAAAAAGCATGGCTATAAATATTTTTGTACAAGTCTTTTTATCTATGATCTCTTTGGGCGCTGTATGGAAGGGCAGGCAGTCTTTTAGAGCTCTTTGGGCATAGTTCCAAATTGTCCTCCAGAATGGTTGGATCAGTTCACAACTCCACCAGCAATGCATTAATGTCCCAATTTTGCCACATCCCCTCCAACATTCATTACTTTCCCCTGCTATCATTTTAGCCAATTTGCTAGGTGTGAGGTGGTACCTCAGAGTTGTTTTGATTTGCATTTCTCTAATTATTAGAGATTTAGAACACTTTCTCATGTGCTTATTGATAGTTTTGATTCTTTATCTGAAAATTGCCTATTCATGTCCCTTGCCCATTTACCAATTGGGGAATGGCTTGATTTTTTTTATACAATTGATTTAGCTCCTTGTATATTTAAGTAATTAGACCTCTGTCACAGTTTTTTTTTTTTTTTTACCCTTGTACTTTGGTGTATTGTCTCATAGGTGGAAGATTGGTAAGGGTGGGCAATGGGGGTCAAGTGACTTGCCCAGGGTCACACAGCTGGGAAGTGGCTGAGGCCGGGTTTTGAACCTAGGACCTCCTGTCTCTAGGCCTGACTCTCACTCCACTGAGCTACCCAGCTGCCCCCCACAGTTTTTTGTTATAAAGATTTTTTCCCCAGTTTGTTGTTTCCCTTCTGATTTTGGTTGCATTGTTTTTGTTTGTACAAAAACTTTTTAATTTAATATAATCAAAATTATTTATTTTACATTTTGTAATTTTTTTCTAACTCTTGCTTGGTTTTAAAATTTTCCCTTTCCCATAGATCTGAATTTAAGGAATTGTAATTTAATGGAGTCCCTTTGTTCATCTGAACTTGATTTTTTTGTTCTTTTGAGGTATCTTATAGGTCGGTGGTGAGGAGAGTAAGGGTTCTGCAACTACTCTGCAAGCATCTTAACCTAGAAGTCAGAATGAAAAAATTCTAATGCCTTCCCTTTGTTATTTCCAATTTACCCAACAAATAGCTTGTTTTTATGTCGTCTGTCTTCCCAATTACACTATGAGCTTCTTCAAAGTAGGTACTGTCTTTTGCTTTTCTTTGTATCCCTAGCACTTCAGCACAGTGTGTGGCACATTATGAGTTCTTGATGTTTATTGACTGCGTACATGAATGGAACAATCTCTATTCCAGGAATAAATATTTTCAAAAGGAAGGTTTTTGACTCGAGAGGTCATCTAAGGAATTGTACAGAAGAGTAATATTTATTGAAAGAGATAGTCAATTTAGAGTTTTGGTTGTGTCACTGTATAAAAGGTTGGCATCAATGAAAGAAGGAAGCAAGGGGGGAAAAAACCAAAAACAACACTTATTAAATACGTACCAGGTGCCAAACACCAGGGATTCAAATCCAAAAGCCAAGACAATACTTATACCAAAGGACCTAACATTTTAATGAGGCAAACAACTCACTGAGGTATGGTGGTCTAGGAGGACACTTTAGTTCTAAATTATTGGATTGATTTATGGGGCTCTAAGGGAGGGGGCTGACATACTCCTATGAAGAACGGCAATGTTTATTTGACTCTGGTTTATGGTTCTAGAACTGGAGATGATTTCCAACTTTGAAAATCTGTGATACAATGAAAAGAGCACTTTGGCATGTCAAAGGAAGTTTAATTCCTAAATAAACAAAATTCTTAAGAGTATAGTAACATCATACTGAAGATTTTGAGAAGAGGATTTTTTTAAAAAAAACCTACTTTCAGTCTTAGTAACAACCATTAAGAAAGAAGGGTGTGAACTAGGCAAACAGTTAAGTGACTTGCCCAAGGTCACACAGCTAGGAGCTTTTTGAGACTAGATTTGAACCTGAGTTTTCCCATCTTCTAGGCCTGGCGCTTTACTGTGCCACCTAGCTGCCCCCTGGAATTTTTTTTTAATCAAATTTTTCCTTTTTTTCCAGATTACATGTCTATATGATTATAAATAATGTCTCAGTATTTGTGATCCATCCTTCTTCCCATCCCTCCCCCCTCACCAAGTTGGCAGGAAATATGATATAGGTTCTACAAATGTTGACATTTCCCTGTTCACAAATATTTTTGTTCCTCACTATCACCTCCCTCAAGTCACCCTCCCTTTTTTCTGTCCCCTCTTTTCTTATTCCGCATACCCCTTTTGCTTCCCTATAGGGTAAGATGGGTTTCTATAATTAATTGAATATAGATGTTATTCCCACTTTGTACCAATTCCAGTAAAGAACAAGCTCTATCCTCTATCTTCTCTTCCACTGTATTGATTCTTACTCACCGCATGTGAGATAATTTATCCTCAATTTTCTCTCCCTTTCTCTTTTCCCAGTGTATTCCTCTTTCTTATGCCTTGATTTTGTTGCGGGGGGGTGGGGGGTAATGAATATAATTTCATCATATTTAACTTACTCCCTGCTTTCTGACTATGTATGCTTCTATTCATTGCTCTAATAGTGATAAAGTTCTTAAGTATCTTCTGTATCTGAAGTCAGAGAAGTACCTTAGGCGTTTAAGTATCATGGATATTAGTAATGCAGGCACTGAGTTACCCTCATTGTTTCCCTTGATACTTTAAGTACCTTAAAATTCTCTTGTAGCGTGTGTGTGTGTGTGTGTGTGTGTGTGTGTGTGTGTGTGTGTGTGTGTGTGTGTGTGTATCTTAAGTAACCTAGTTAACACTTTCTTATGTAGGAATATTATCAGTTTAAGTCCATTGAGTTCCTTGAGGTTTTCCTTTTTTTTACCTTTTGTATTGAATTTGATCATCATCAAATTTTCTGGTCAGCTCTTCACTTTAATGCCTGGAAGTCTTTTATTTCCTTACATTTGTATTGCTTCCTTTGGGGTATTATGCTCAGTTCCACTGGGTGGGGATTCTTGGTTGTAGTCCTAGATCTTTTGTCTTGTATATTTCATGCCTTTTTGTCCTATATAATCCTGACTGTGGCTCCATGATATTTGAGTTTTGGGGTTTTTTTCTGGCTGCTTGAAGTATTTTCTCCTTGGCCAGGGAGTTCTGGAATTTCACTATAATATTCCTGGAATTTGTAAATTTGGGATCCCTTTCAGGCAGTGATCAGTAATTTCTTTTAATTCCTGTTTTCCCCTGTTGTTCAAGAATATCAGGGTAGTTCTTCCTGATAATTTCTTGCAATATGATGTCCAGGCTCTCTCTCTCTTTTTTTTTATCATAGCTTTCAGGTTGTCCAGTGATTCTTCAGTTATCTCTCTTGGATCTATTTTCCACGTCAGTTTTTCCAGTGAGATATTGTAGATTTTTCTCCTATATTTTCATTCTTTTGAATTTGTTTTATTGTTTCCTACTATCTTACGTAGTCATTAGCATTCATTTATCCAATTCTGATTTTTAGGAAACCATTTTCTTCTTTAAGGCTTTGTACTTCCTTTTTGGAGAGTTATTTTCCTATTTAAGGTTTTATATTTACTTTTTTAGGAAGCTGTTTTCTTCAAAGAGTTTTTGCTCTATGCTGTTGATTTTTTTTCCCATCATTTTCTTCTCTAATTTTTCTTCTAAGTCACTTATTATTTGTTTTTTAATCCTCTTTCGGAAATCTTCTAAGAGTTCATTTTGGACCCACTCCAGTTTTCAAAAAATCTTGTTTCTGTGTGATCTTGGATCAGCATTTAATTCATTAAATACCTATAATGTACAAAACACTGCAAAGGAGAGATGCAAAGTTTAAGTAGAACTTTTGGTTTAATATTAGGACAAGACACAAACAGATACAAGTTGACTCAACATTGCATGGCAAGTACATAGAGAGTTGCAAGAAAGAAAAAAGGTTCCATGTGAGTTTTGAGGGAAATAGTTACTAAATGAGAAAGAAGGTATGGCTTTTAATATGAGGTAGCACTTCAGTTAAGCTCTAAAGGATAAGGCATCATTATGTAATGGTGAGAGGGCTAGTTTTGAAGTCAAGAAGACTTGTGGGCTGATTCTTCCTCAGACATTTAGTAGCTGCAAGTTAACCTTTCTGAGCCTTGATTTTCCTTGTTGACTGAACCAGTTAGTCAATAAACATTAAGCACCTTTTGTGGGCCAGGCATACAAAAATGAAAAAGACAGCCCCTGCCCTCAAGGAGCTTAACTAATGATGATACAAAGCTGAAAGGAGAAAAGGGGCAAGATAGAGGAGTCAAAGGAGTGCAGTAGGTGGGGAATGAGGAAGACCATCTTGGACCCCTTCCTTAATGGTAGTTCTGAAGTTCATGTAGTTCACCTTCCAATCAGAGGGACAGATATTTCAATGAAAAGATTTCTTAGGATATGGAAGAGAAGTCAAAAAGGTCCAAAAAGAGTGAAATAGATGAGAAATGAAAAGAAAAAAAATTTTTTTAATGCTTAATGTGTTTCAGGAACTGTTCAGAGCTCTAGAAATATAGAAACAAGAAAGTCTCCTCTCTCAAAGAGCTCATTTTAATTAGGAGAAGACAAGCCAGAGTTAGATGGGGGAGGGAGTAAGCATGCACCTGGTGGCTTAGTTTGGAAACAACCAAGTAGGTAGCCTTGGTTCAGAGGTAAGACAAAGGCTCACCTATCAGCTTTAGTGGGAAGAAAATTGAGGTAATAATAATATCTCTAAGGGTTATTGTGAAGATCAAATGAAATAATGTATGTAAAATACTTTACAAGTCTTAAAAGTTCTGAATAAATGTTAGCTATTTCTTTTATTATGAGTACACATTTAGTCAGAAGAGGAGAGGGCATTCCAGGTATATTCTCATGATTCAGAGGGATTCAGATAAATCAAAGAACCTGGCAAGGAAGAAGATATGGGTTTCAATTCTGATTCTGAAATTATTGCCTGTGTTATTATGTGAATTAAAGGCAATTCACTTAACCTCTTAGCACTACAGACAATTTTCTAAAATTGTTAATTTTTGGAGAAGGTTGTAGATCTGCTTTGATTAAAGTTTTTCATCTGCTGCTTCTTACACTGAAAACATGGGTTCTTCCCGTCTTAACACTCCTTCCTCCAGTGTGAGTTCTGTTTGGCTAGAGCATGGGTGTTGTAAAGGAGAGCAATATAAGACTTTATCTGTAGGGTGGCATAAGATTATAGAGAGCTTTGAATATCAGGTAAAGGATTTTAAGCTTTACAGATATTGAAATTTTTTGAGCAAAGGAATGACATAACCAAAACTATATGGAGAAAAAAAGATTATTCTGGTAGTGGTCCAATGGACAGATTGATGGGGAAAAAGGTAAAGTGGAAAAAACTTTTAGAAAACTATTTCAGATAGTCTACTGGTAAAGTGAACCTGTATCAGAATGATAGCTGTGGTGATAGACCATCTACTGACATGTAGTAGACACCTACTTTTTGCCAGGCATATTATGGTAGATGGAAGAGATGTTGTAGAAGTTGGAATGAGTTGGAATGTAACTGGTTAGAAAATGTGATGAAGAAGCAGGTATACCAGAAACAGAAGAGAATGGATGAATGGTAATTTTGCTGACAGATAGTGATTTTGGAAAGAGGAGCTAGGTTTACAAGGAAATATAATGAACTTGATTTTGGATAGGTTAAGTTTAAAGCTGCCAGGTAAGTAGAGTTATGATGCAGGCAATTGGAAATATGAATCTGTTGCCAGAAGAGTCAGGGAGATTCAGAACTGATATAGACTTAGGAGTCATCTGTGTAGAGGTCATGAGATTACTAAGTGAGACTGAACAGTCACTTGAGGAACACCTATGTTGGGTTTTCTAGAAGACAGATGAGAGAGGAATAATTAAAGTAGTAAGAGAACCAGAAGGATATGTTATCTCTGATGCCACAAGAGTTAATATTTAGTAGGAGAGAGTAGTCCAAGAATGAAGTTAAAAGAGGCTTTCAGATACAACGAATTGAAAGAAAGTCATTGGTAGTAGTTTCAATGAAGGGGTGTGGGCAGATGCTATTACAAAAGGATATGGAAAATGGGTATTAATGGAGTAGAGATATCAGTACAGCTAGCCATTTCAACAAGATTAGCAGTGAAAATATGAAGGTAGTATATGAGGATCCAGGAAATGGACCTTTAAGAAGTGGAGAGAGACAAAGAGATAATGAAAAATGTTTGTACAAAAATATTTATAGCTCCACTTTTTGTGATGGCAAAAAATTGGAAAATGATAGGGTGTCCATTGATTGAGGGATGACTGAACAAATTGTGGTATATAATGGTTATGGAATACTACTGTGCTGTAAGGAATTCTGAACTGGAAGAACCTCCATGAACTGATGCAAAGTGAAATGAGCAGAACCAAAAGAATATTGTATACAGAAAGTGAAAAATTGTGGCACAATCAAATGGAATAGATTTTGCTATTAGCAGTAATGCAATGATCCAGGACAATCCTGAGGGACTTATGAGAAAGAAAGCTATCCACATCCAGAGGAAGAACTGTGGGAGTAGAAACATGGAAGAAAAACATATGACTTCTCTAGTGGTTCTATGGGGTATATGATTGGGGGTTTTGGTTTTAAAAGATCACTCTTACAAACATGAATAATATGGAAATAGGTTTTGAGCAATAATATATGTATAACCCAATGGAATTACTTGTCAGCTCCAGGAGGGGGGAGGGAAGAAGGGAGGGAAATATCATGAATCATGTATCCTTGGAAGAATAATCTAAATCAATCAAAAAAATTTTTAAGTGGAGGGAGAAAAGGACTAAGATCTCAGGTTGGATATGCTTAGTCTTCTTAGTGAAGTAGGAAGCAAGGCCATCTGATAGTTTGTAGGGGTGGGGAGAAGAGATAATTATAGATTTTAAAAAATTTATTGACCACTTATTATGTACTTTCTAGTGTTAATAATAATAAATGTTTGTTGTTTGATTGAAATATTTGTGAAGTGAATAACATTTTCTCATTCTGTTGCTAAAGGGGAGATACATTCCCATGATGAAATAACCCCTAACTGAACTGAAAGCTTTTGATTAGAAAGGGGTTAAAATGATTGGCAGCCTTACTAACTACATGCTGGGTACCCTAGTATAATAGCAGCATTATGCTTTTGTATTTTAGTTTTTATATAAGTGGTCACTAATCTTCCATTAGTACTTTCCCATCTCTAGTTTCTTAGTTCTGCCATTGGCTTTCCCCTTTTTCCCTACTCTCACATCAAAATTATTTTTATCATAATTAGAAGATTCTTAATTTTATTGGTCACAGCTCCCAGAACTTTATTTCTCTCTTCTAGATTTTGTTTCAGTATTTAAAATATATGAATATGCCCTGGCTACAATATCTCACTTGAATAATGGGGATATACTGCAACTTAAAATGTCTTTAGACTTTTGTTTCTAGAAAACAAACATTTAGTTCATTATTTTGTCAGAATTATGTTAGGAATGTAACATTTGGTTTAACTTATACTTAATTGGTAATACTTAGAAGTAACATTTGATCATAGTCATTAGAGACCATTGTGTCTAACTCCATTTAAAGGATGAGGAAATTGACTTGCCCAGAGTCCCATAGCTAATAAATATCTGAAGTGGGATTTGAAGCCAGGTCTTTTCAGACTCAAAGTGCAGTACTCTAACCACTACACCATTCTTCCAGTCTTTACCACACTTATTATTGCTTAATTAGAATTCACATAGTTGATTGAATTATCATTATGTAGAGACACCTATTTCATTAAAGAGTGCTTTGAGATGAAATTCAAAGTATCCTGAGAATACTCCATCCAGCTGATAAGTCTCTTTTGTTCCTACTTGCATCTCTGAATGCCCTTTCTCATTTATCAGCACTCCTTTTCAGACCAAAGGCCAGATCATCCTAGGAAGCTTATGTAGTGAGAAGGGGCATAGCAGTGTTCCCAAAAGTAAGGTCAAGAAACTCAACCCTGGTAGGTGTTGGCTACAATATGTGTTGTTTTAATCCTTGGGACTTTTTATTTAAGTGTCTGTGTCTTAGGACCACAGCCCCACAAGCAGGTATACAGGCATTCTTGTTTTCACCAGAGCAATCTACTGCCACCTAAACCCATTACTGGTCTTTGAGTACTTTTCTGAACCTAGATTTCTGTGGAAGGCTGAAATTGAGATAAAAAGGGTGAATAAAAACCCTAAGACTCCTGCATATAGCCTCCTTCAGTCACTTTCAATCACATTTATCTCCTTTCATGTACTGTCTCATATTATTAGTTATTTTGGTATAGTTCTTATTTGTAGCTATAGGGCAAGCTTCTGGAATGTATGCCAGACACCTCAGGGGTGTGTTGATGCTCAATAAATGTTTGGTACCTAGATATGGGAACTCTATATAATTTTCTCTGATTCTATATTAGAAAACATTGATGGGAGAATGTTCTGGAAAAATATGTAAGGTTTTCTTCAGAAGTCATCAGGTTCTTTTTCATCTTTATTGCTCCCATTATCATGTTGAATAAAATTATGCCACAGATAACTGGGACTTAAGTAAATGAAGACATCTTTTTAAGATACTGAGTAGTCTAGTGTCTTATAAAACTATCTCTCAGAAGTTGATAAAGCTATAATTTTAAGACATTTGGTTAATTATAATCCTGATTTTTGCAGGCTTTGCAGTAACTACCCAATTAAAAGAACTATGGCTCTATAGTCAGAATATTCTATTTGCTACAAACTCTGCATATTATTTACTCATTGAAGTTATAAACTTGAAAAAAAGTTTTGGTATCAGTTATATAGTAATTTAGTAATACTAAATTAAAGGTGTCCTTTTACCATAAGTTGTCCAGTAAGAATAATCAAAGCGATTAAGACATTTTGCTAACGGGGATAGTTTTAATGAACCAAATATATTTTGTAACTTTCCTGAATTAGGGATTGAAATTTCAGTAATGTTGACTCAAACTGTCTGACTTGGAAGAAAGAAGTTTGAAAAGTACTTTAAGAAATTTGTGTGCTACGTATGTGATATTTTAAAATTCTTTTGACTTAAAAAAAACCCAAATTATATAAGTATATATATATAATATATGTATATGTATACATACATATATATGAAGTTAACCTTCATATTCCTGTCTCAAACTATTAAGACTTTCTATTAAAATATGCCTGATTAATCTTAATAAGATATCAATCTTCTAGGCCCACCTGAGACATGCCGCCTACATTATCACTTGGGCCAGAACTGATCCCTTTATTATCTGATTCATCAGTAATAGAATTTCATTTATGAAAATTTTATATTGATCAAATAGAGTTTTAAAAGCCATTTTGTAACAATAATTTGTAGGTTTCTTAGAAGCCATTCACAGCACCTTGGATTTAATATATTAATTTAAGCTAGGGATTATTTAAAATACTTCCTTGTCCTTTGAAGACTTATGTACTTATACATATTTAGCTTGGTTGTCAGGTGGCTGAGTGGTTTATTTTGGAATTATTCAGACATTATTGAGGTCATCAGAGGAACAATATTGTTATATCAAAATACAAATTTATCTATATGAACATTCAATGTATTCTTTTCATTTTTTTCTCACAAGGTATTATAATATGCAGTGCTATAGTTACAATTGATTTGAAAGTAGAAAATAGTTATGCCTTAATCATACTATAACCCAAGCAAATTTAGAGATTATTCAGATATTATTGAAGTCATCAATTAGAGTAATAATTTTGACTACACAGTATAAACTTGTGTATGAGAACACTGAATGTATTCTTTTCTTACAAGATGCCATATTCATGCTATCTACCCAAGCAAACTTAGAAGTAGAATCCTCAAATATTGACTATGGACAAGACCTCCCTGGGCCTCAGTTTCCTTATCTGTGAAATAAGATGTTTGGACTGGGTAGCATCTGAGACCCCTCTGCCCCCAGTTGTGCCACTTCAGTCCAGAAAGTTACTTGTGTGGTATGTGAGGTCATGAATGGAATAGACATCATTCATCTAGAAACAATTGGACAGTTGATTGAATCTTGTTTTCAGGATTACAGAATTGGAAGAGATAGTGGGAGGAAAGGGTTTGGCCAGAAGGATAGATGGTGGTTGAGGTTTTACAGGTGGCCTGTGAGAAGAGGAAAGTGGAGGAAAACATGTCCAGGGCTTTCCGTTAATAGCGTTTTAGGAGGGGCAGTCACTAGTTCAGAGGAATGATCTGTGAATGAAGAGAAGGGGATAGAATAGAAGAATGTAGAAATGGTAAGATATGCCAGCTGATTAGATATTGGTGACTGGGTTTGCCACTGATTCATGTTGTTGGTTCTTAATTGACCCTTCTTTACTTCATGGTGATTCTTTTCTTATTGACTTTCTGTCACATTGCCTGCAAATCTCCTCAAGGCCAGTAGGTTATCTCTTTTCTCTCCTCTCTCAGCAGAGGGCAGTGCCTCTGACTTTAATGAACAAAATGGAAGATAAGTCTAATGAGTTCTAATATTTTCCTTACTCTACATAGCAAAACTCCTCTACATCTAAACCCACTTCTCCTTTGCTTCAGTGTCTGGGAAAGATCCTTCTCCTTGCTAAGACTACTCATGCCCTTTATTTCTCCTCTAGGAGTTTGCCCTATTGCCCATTCTCTTTGTTATCTTAGGCAGTTATCTTCCAGTTCATTCTTTACTGGCTCTAATTGTCTCTTAAGATCAACTACAAATTCAGCTTGACATTTCAGCTCCCTCAACAATCTGGCTTCAGCCAACCTTTCTGGCTCTATTTCCCATTATTCCCACTTCATGTACTCTATGTTCCACTTAAACTGGACAACTACCAACTGTGTCCTAAATCACATTCATTCTACTTTCTCCTTGCTATCCCATAAATCATCTCCCAAGCCTGAAATGCACTGCTTCCTCTGCTCTGCCTGTCAAAATCCTAATTTGAGAAGGCAGGCTTGAAGGATCAAGACTCCTTCAAATTATTTTTTATTTTATATAGTATACTACAGTGGTTCCCAAACTTTTTTGGCCTACCTCCCCCTTTCCAGAAAAAATATTACTTAGCGCCCCTTGTCACATACTTTCACTACCCCCTTACAGTTATTTACCACCCCCAAATGCACCTGTGTCCATCACCGCCCTCCTGGATCACTGCAGCACCCACCAGGGGGTGGTGGTGCCCACTTTGGGAATCACTGGTATACTATGTCCCACTTCTCCCACCTCTGCCCCTCCTCCATGTAGGCTTCTTGAGGGCAAAGACAGTTTTCTTTCTTTCTTTTTTTAATGCTTGCCTTCTGTCTTAGAATCAATAATCACTATTGATTCCAAGGCAGAAGAGCAATAAAATATAAGCAATTGGGGTTAAGTGACTTGCCCAGGGTCACCCAACTAGGAAGTGTCAAAGTCTAGATTTGAACCCAGGACCTCCTATCTCTAGGTCTGGCTCTCTATCCACTGAGCTACCTAGTTGTCCCTTTTTTTCTTTTTATAATTGCTTGCTTAGTACCTAGCATGCTTAGAGTGCTTAATGAATGCTCATTGCTTAGAATCCACATTTTAGTTGTATCACATTTGATCCCTGCTATAACTCTGTGAAATAGGCATAACAAATATTATTATCTTCATTTTACAGATAAAGGTGCTGAGTTAAAAGTGTTTTGGGAATTTTCTTAAGTGATTTGCGTGTTTTCTTATAAGTATTAAATGTCAAAGGCAGGGTTCAAATTTAAGTTCAAACTTCCTGACAAATTCCAGGGTTTTTTCCACTACATCCTGGTCACATGAGTAATTAAGTGCCAGAGGCAGGATTCAAACTCAGGTATCTTCTGACTTAAATTCCAAGACTTTTTCTTCTACATTGCATAGCTTTAGTTCTGTGTGTCATACTTTAATATTGACTTGTCAGATAATCAGCATTTATTAACATCTTGAATCAGGCATTGTGCTATGCTGTGGTACAAAGAAAAGCAACAACTAATTAGTTAAGTACAGGAGATATATACAGAGTAGATAAAAGGAAATTAGAGAAGGGAGGCATTAATGGGGGGTAGGGGGAGTTGGAAAAGGCTTCTTTCAGAAGGTGGAATTTGACCTGAGTCTTGAATGAAGACAGAGAATCTAAGGAGCAGAGTTAAGGGGGCAGAACATTCCAGGAAAGGGGGACAGACTGTGCAAAGGAACAGAGAGAGAGAAAAGAGATAATGAAGTGTGGTATATGAACAAACAAGTAGGTGAGCATCACTGGATTATAATGTGTATAGGGAAATAAAGTAAAAGAATATTGGAAAGGCATGAAGTTAGCTCAAATCAGCAAGCATGCATGTATTATGGGGTCAAGCAATGGAGATACAAAGTCAAAAAACAGCCCCCCCATTCTTGAGGATCTTATTGTCTAATGAAGGGACCACTCTTTAGAGGGCTTTAAATGCCATACAGATGACTTTGTTTGATTTCAGAGATAGTAGAGAGCAATAGGAGCTCACTGAGCAGGAGTGTAACATGGTCAAACCTCTGCTTTAGAAAAACCACCCTAGCAGCTGGATGGAGAATGTATTATAGGGGGAGAGAATTGAAGCAAGGGGAACAGTTAGAAAGTTGTTGTAGTCTAGGCAAGAGATGATGAGGACCTGAACTAGGCTGGTGTTGTATAAATAGAGAGATATAAGAGGGGAAAATGGGAATTATTATGGTTGGACTAGATATTTAAGGTTTGGTAGCCAGAAATCGATTAACTCAATTTCAAAATAAAATAGACCCAGGTCAAAGATGGCTTTTATAGTGGTTTATTTACAATTAGGAAGGTTGATAGCAGGGAAATTGAGAGAGAGAAACTCTGGCCCGGACCGGAGGCCCAAAACCAGGTAGGATTCAGAGCCCCTAGCAGAGGAGCACAGAGGTTAATTAAACAAGACTTCTAGCCACAAGGCCTCTTCCAATAAGAGAGGCCTCCTTGAGGGTAGAGCTTCCAGAAATGCCAAGGGAAAAGAAAGAGAGTCAGCCTAACTTACCCACGTGACAATTCAAAGGGAAGCACACCAAGCTCCTTCAACACCAAGTTCAAAACGCCAACAGCTCCCCATAGGAAGTTACCATCATATTTAAAAGATAGCATCTTTTGTCACTTCCTTCATCTACCTCCAATTTCAAGTGGACAAATGACAACCTCAATTCTGTTTTGAAGTGCTTAGGGGGCAGTCCCTTGTTTTTGATTTGCCACTTACTATCATGTGTGGGTCACAGACCTCCCCCTCCCCACTTAATTCTAAGTTGGGTGGGGTGACATTATTTCTTGTGGCTAAAGTCTAAAAAATGAATGAGGGTAAGCTAATTCCATTTGCACAGAGAAAGGCACATGAATAGGAGAGATGTTGTGAGGATGTAAATCAGAAGATTCGACAGTGGTTTGGATTTGTGGGGAGAGTGAGAAACTGAGGATGACAGAAGTTATGAACGTGGGTGACTAGGATGTGGTCTTGTGTTCTTGATAGTGATAGGAAAGGGGGATATATTGAGTTTTAGATGCCTGTAGCAGGAGACCTCTATGGTTAGTGTATATGAACTGGACAAAGATCCAGAAAAGGAGACCTCAGGAGGAAAGGGAAGGTCATTGACAATGGCAGGCATTTCAGAGACAAGAAGAATTATGAAAAGGCTATTAGTTCTGTCTAAACCTTAGATTTTGGAAAGATAACGGTTTCTGTTTTGGATATGTTGAGTTTGAGATGCCTAAGACATCCAATTCAGAATGTCCGAAAATCAGTCAAGAAATTTCTTGCTGGAACTCGGGGAGAGAGTTGACATTTTGTTTACATTGTAGAGAGATTTTGGAAAACACTGAACAGGCATATTCAGATCAACTTGAAGGGTCTTTTTGTTTTCTTTTGTTTTTTAGAGTTAGGGAGGCATGAGGGTTTGTAGGCAGAGAGAAGGTGCCAATACATAAGAAAATGAAAAGAGGGATTAGGGATGACAATTGGGGGCAATTTGCTGGAGAGGGGGATGGGATCAAGGATTTTATAGAGGAGTTGACTCAGCTAGAAGGGCCACCTCTATTTTGGAGGCCAGAATGAATGATGGCAAAATCTATTACTGAGGAATAGAATTTTAGTTTTGCTGAAAGCTGAAAGATTTGGAGGAGGCTGAATAAAATAAGG
Organism: Gracilinanus agilis; assembly: GCF_016433145.1. NCBI lineage: Eukaryota > Metazoa > Chordata > Mammalia > Didelphimorphia > Didelphidae > Gracilinanus > Gracilinanus agilis. The sequence continues at coordinate 194,374,160 of NC_058130.1, forward strand.
ACAGGCCTTGAAACTATATCATATAATAAATAAAAACGTTATTAGAATCATAATGGCTCTAAAGCTGGATAAAACATCAGAGGCCATTTAAACCAGTCCTCTCATTTTATGGATGAAGAAACTAAGACCCAAGGCAAATAAGTGATTTCCCCAAGGTTACACAGGTACTAAGTGTCAGGAGTCTAATTTGAACTTAATTTCTTTGACTCTGGGGCCATTTCCCCCCATTCTACCACATTAACGCTTTCTTATAGAGCTTTAGGTTTTGCAAAACATTTGCCAGATATCATCTCAATTGAGCATCATAGCAATTTTTATCACAGTAATTTTTAGAATTCAAGCCCAAGTCTTTTGACTATTCAGGGCTTGCTCTTCTCCACAAGAATCTCTTGAAGAAACAGGGAATTTTTAATTTGGCAAAGAGATAGGACTAATGTGTGATTCCTACCTTAAAGGATTTAAAGGACTGTAATGAAATGTTCTCCTGGGTCAAAACTAGGAGCTGTAACTGCAAAATGTATAAAGGAAACTTCTTACATACATTTCAAATGGTTCAGAATTTAAATGAATTGCCTCTGGAGTTAGCAAGCTCTCTTAACTTGCTCAAAATCTGTCTAACTGAAATTTCTTTAAAGATGTTATAGGGAGGATTATCATCTCAGATATTTTGGGGATTAAATGAACTTTGAGAACCCTTCTAACTTTTGAGTTTCTATGATTTCTGTGCCCTGTGACCATATGGGCTTAACCAGGAAGTAGAAATAGGCAGGTGTATATCTTATTGACTAGAGAGTAAAAACAAAGATACTGTGATACACTGTAATGGTCATTTCCCCCTGGGTTTCTAGGGGCTGACATTGAACAGGGGAACAAAGGATCAAATAGTATTCATTTAGAGGAAAAAGAATTTGCATAGTTGCTGTTTTGTGAGGAAATTAATTAATACAATAGTTGGACTTTTAATTTTCCATATTAAAATACCTTATTTCTGCCTTTTCACAATGATTTCTAGAAACTTGTGTTCTTAGAAAACTTTCTATTCAAGTCATACTAAAATTATTAGCTTATGCTATTTTATACAAAAGCAACTTTCACTAAACATTGGCCCAGGGAATATTTTACCTTGTAATCTTGGAAAGAATATTGGGCTGAGAAGTGAGTCCTGGCTTTCCTAATGACTTATTATATATGCTCCTGGTCAATTTATGTAATCTCTCTCAGAAACTGGAATAACAATACTACTTCTCACCTACCTCACAGGGATAATTCAAGGATGCAATAAGATGATTTATTAGAAAGCACTTTAGATGTAAAAGAAACTATATAAATGCAAGGTATTATTTCATCGTTAAGCCTATTATGAATAATTTCCATCCATTAAGTCTATAGCAATGGCAGTGTTTAATTCATCATTTGCTTTCATATCCTTTGTTTTAGAAAATGAAGGAATTCAAACCACACTGAAGTCAGAGATAGATTTAGATACATATTCACATCTGACAATCAAGATTTGAATTAAACAAAAAAATGTGACTGACTCCCTTAAAGTCTTCCTTTAGTGCTTCAGTGTGTGTTATGGAGCTAACTCTGGATTCTTGAGAGGCCTAAACTCAGCTACCAGGGCAGTGCTGAGAAGACTTTAGCATGAGTCCCAGCATAAGTCACATTAGTTGTCTGAGGGCCAGCCTGCCGACATTCTAAGAAGATCCATTATAAGTTTGCCTACAGATCGATTGCATTTTGGGGCCCAGCAACTCTTGAAGCCATCTGATGAATTGTAGTGGAGTTCATAGATGTAGAATTGAAAGAGGCATTAGAGGCATCTTCTCTAACTTCAGAAATTGAGACCCAGGGTTAGTTACACAGGGATTAAAAGTAGAAAAGCTTGGATTTGAATCATAGTCCTCTGGCCCCAAACTTGGTGATCCTTCCACTGTCTGGTGCTGCATTTTGATCTTTATAGACATCATAGATTTTTGAAGTTTTGAAAGAAAAATAATAGCTTTCATTTCATAAAACTTTAAGATTTGCAAATCACTTCATATATCTCATTTTATTTTTATAATAACAAATTGAGAGGCAGATCCTATTATCTCTATTTTGCATATGAGGAAACTGAGGCAGGTGAAGGTTAAGTGACTTGCCCATGGCGACATAGCTCATGTCTGAGACAGGATTTGAATTCCCATCTTCTTTACTCCAGTTTCAGCTTCCTCTCTACTGTGCCACCTAGCTGCCTCAGCTGGCTGAACCTAATCTCCAATTAAGTTTGTATTTCTTATGGTCTTTGATGAAGAGGCCCAGGATTGTATACCTGCCATGAAAACTATTAACTAGATTCAGTATGTTTCTTTGTATTTGTTCAAAATGAATGATTTGGATCATTTGTTACTTCTAAGAATGCTATAATTAGTTGGGTTTTGGTCACTACCACTTAAGATGCTTGAAGATAAGTTCCAGAAAAATTTACATAAAGAACATATGAATATCAGTCTCTCATTTAATACATTTTTGAACAAAGGTCAGTAGTTTGTCTTCTTTAAGAATCTTTACTTGGGGCATAATACCATACCTGTTAGACGAGTTCTTACCTATGACTAACTCTTAATGAATACTTATGAAAACATGCGAATCTTTCCTTATGACACTACTTAATTGACATTAAGAGTAGGGATCTTGCATTCCATGTTCCTTATACACAGCTCAGCCCAAATTGGTCATTATTTATTAGTGCTTGTTCCTCTTTATATTTGAACGGATGCCAGAATGTAATTGCAAATCCATGAAGTATATGTAAATGACAAGACTCATTTTGTTAAAAAAGATATTGCTTAGCAGTGGTGACTTCTTTCCCTCCAAATTTACTTTATCTTTATTACTTTACTTATTTATTCTTTTGTGCTTTTTTTAATCTACAACTTTGTTTTTAACCCTTACTTTTGGGCTTAGTATCACTTCTAAGAAGAAAAACAAGAGCTAGGCAGTCAGGATTAAGTGACTTGCCCAGAATCATACAACTAGAAGTGTTTGGAGGCTAGATTTGAATCCAGATCCTCTACTCTAGGCTTGTTGCTCTATCCACTGTGCTACCTAGCTTCCTCTATAATTTTTTAAAATGACATTCTTATCCTGATGGAATACAAATGACCAGATTACCCTCATTGTTACCACTTACTTAATAATCAATAAGGGCTAGGAATTGGGCCTGTGGCCTTAAAACTCTAGGGTGAGGAAACTCCCTTAACCAATGTAGGTTGGCACTTGCTTTATAGTTTTTAATCTTAGAGAGTTGCCTATAGTTTTATATGATTGCATGTAGCACTGAGAGAGATCAAATGACTCATCCAGATCACACAACCAGTATATGTCAGAAGTGGTACTTGAACCCAGGTCTTGCTGTTTTTGAGCCTGGCTTTATATCCACTGTGCCTTACTGAATTCCACTTAATGTGAGTCAGTCTTAAATATGGAAACTCAAACTGAAGAAAATATTGAGTCACAAAAAGTTTATTTAGGAAACTTCAAAAGAACTAGGAATAATTTTCATCTATAAGTTGGATAAAAGGAGCACCAGACAATTAGGTTTTATGATTTTGATTCAGACTGACATTTATTCATGAATTGTGTGACCTTAAACAAATTATTTAATCTCTACTGGGCCTCCAAAACAAGAGAGGTAATAAGTGCCATCACCCACTAGAACAGTGATGCTGAACTTATGGCACGAGTGCCAAAGGTGGCATGCAGAACACTCTTTGTGGGCATGCTGCTTCCCCCTAAGAGTTCATTACTGGAAAGGCAGAGGGACTTGGGTGGAGCTTTTCCCCTCCCCCCTCTCCACTGTGCCTGATGACATTTTTTCATATCCCTTGCCTCTCTGCCCAGCAGCCAATGGGAGCCCAAGGGGGAAAGGTAAGCAGCTCATAGATGGCAGAGCTGGAGGGGAGCAGAGCACTTGGGCCACTCCCCTCCCCCTCTCTACACTTGCTGAGGACATTCCTCATTTCACCTATCCCTCTGCCCAGCAGCCCAATGGGAGCTTTCTCCCTTCCCTGTGTGGGGTGGGGGCTGGGGGTGTCTAACACTAAGTGGGGATGGGGGAACAGCACTTGGTCTTGGGGATAGTGTAGGGGTGGAGCCCAGCACTCCATCTCTAAAAGGTTTGACATCACTGCACTAGAATATTCTAAGAGCAGCAAAGAGAATTATTTTAAAGTAATGTGAATGTGATCTATGCATTCAATGTGATGTTATCATATATATAATATTATTTTTATTGTAAAAATATCCATGTCCCAGGTAACTTTATCTTAAGGACATATGTTTTATAATAGATTGTGTAAACAAAAACTTATTTCGGGAGCCACCTGATCAAAGTGCAAATTGGTCTGATTAGCATATTTATATCCCATGCATATGAAGTCACTAGAAAATGACATCAGTCAATCAGTAAACATTTACCTAGAAGTCACTATTCAGCAAGCCATGGTATTTAAAGCAGGGACTTTGAGTTCATCTCTGACCTGTGCCTATTACTTATATTGACTCCTCAGGCCAACTACAAGAACAGTTCTTTTCACTGGCTGCTGCCTTCTTCCTCCTTCCTTCTTACATGAGAATTGGTTAGAGAGGTTTTCTGATAGGACTAGAGATGTCCGTAACTGATGGTAGCTTCTGAAGACCAAGTCTTATCATTGATATCTCCTGACTCTAACACATCTTTCTCCCTCCAACCTTTCATACTGGTTACTCCATATTGGCCAACTCTTTTCCTGGTTCCTAAAATGAAATCCTTCAGTCTTAACCTGATTATTCAATGAATTGTTATTGAACCTTACTTCAGCCCTCTGTATAAAATAATATTTTACTTCTGGGTATAAGCTCTTTCCCTATACATCCAAGTAAAATAAGAATGATGGAATAGTAAATTAGGAAGGAGCCATTTTAATACTTGTCTCTTTTCCCTTAGATTTTGTGCAGAACTACATTCTGTTTGACAGTGGGCCTCCTCTCAAAAAGGTAGATTGTAGTAGTAAAAGGGGAAGAGTAGGCCAGTCCTTGGGCTTAGAGAAGTAGAGAGGGATATAGCTGAAGAGTGGGCCAGGATTGAAAAGTGTTGGGGTGGTGGGGTGCTGTTATATGTGACATAATTCTCCTGGAATTCCCTCCATAGTTTTATCAATTGACAAGCATTTCAGTGCTTACTATGGCTGTTAGGTGGCCCAATGGCTAGTGTGCAGGGCATAGAGTCAGGAAGATCTGAGTTCATATTCTACCTTAGACACTTAACTGCTCTGAGACCCAAGCAAGTCACTTAACTACCTCAGTTTTCTAACCTGTAAAATGTGGATAATAATAGTACCTACCTCTGAGGTTTGTTGTGAGGATCAAATTTTTGTACAGTACCTGACACAAAGTAGGTACTTAATAAATACTCAAGTTTCCTTCCTTTTCACTATATGGCAGGCACTTTATTTATTCTAGGGCTGTGATGGGCAAACTTTTTAAAGAGGGGGCCAAAGGAAAGGAAGTGTTCATCTGTCAGTCTGTTTCTAAGGCAACTCTTTCCAAGTTTCATTGTATTGTGTCCTACTCATTGTATTCGTCAGATTAGGAATAATGTCCCATGTTGGGTTAGAACATTTCAGGGGGCCGCATCTGGCCCACCGTAGTTTGCCCATCACTGTTCTAGGGGATAGAGAGACAAAAATAAAATGATCTCTAACCTCAGTAAACTTTTATTCTATTGGAGGAGACAATGTATACATAAATATGTACATACAAAACATATAAGATTCTGAGTGTGGTTGTATACCCTGTAATTCCTATGGTTGTTGAGCAGTGGTTCCCAAACTTTTTTGGCCTACCTCCCCCTTTCCAGAAAAAATATTACTTAGCGCCCCCTGTCACATACTATCACCGCCCCCTTACAGTTATTCACTGCCCCCAAATGCACCTGTGACCATCACTGCCTCCTAGATTGCTGCAGCACCCACCAGGGGGCAGTGGCGCCCACTTTGGGAATCACTTTTGTTGAGGATTGCAACATATAACCAATAAGTAACTCAAAAGATGTACAGAAGTCAAGGATGTTAACCAAGAATTTTATGACAAAGAAAAAATGGGCCAATCTCACGAGAGTGAAGAATGGCAGCCAGATAGCCAGATTAGAGTGCTCTGCTGATAGTCTTGTAGTGTTAGGAGAAGTCAAGGCTGGCCACCAGCACACTGCTTAGAGGTCCTGGGGCAAATTCCTAGGGAGCACATGGAAGAGTTGTCAGATGGGCAGGATGAATTCTCATCTGCATTTTGGTGGGAACTACAGAATTGATGAAATTGTAGATCCCTGAAACACTGCTGCTACCTCTCCTGTTTCCTAGACTTTCTTGATTTCCTTCAGAAAGTGAAGGCGGCCAGCTAAGACAGTACTATGGACTCCAAATTTCTACTACACTAGAGTTTGTTCTACATCATTACCAGATCATGATATACTGGAAAGGACAATAACTCTGTAGTGAGAGGATCCATTCATATTCTACCTCTTGACATTACTTAAGTCTCTGATCCTATATCCCTTCTTGTAGGTTCTACCATTGTTTCTGCAACTGACTTTCTATAATTCCTAGGCTTTTCCTGCTCACCTTGTAGGCTAGTCACAGAAGTGTTGGGTAAAAATTCCCTGAAACACTGATAAAAGGGGTGTCCCAAGAAGTCCCCTTGTTAAGGGACGGCTAAGTAGCGCAGTAGATAAAATACTAGACCTGGAGCCAAGAAGATCTGGGTTCAAATATGGCCTCATGTGACCATGTGACAAGTCACTTAACCCCCAATTGTGTAGCCCTTACTGCTCTACCACCTTAAAAGTGATATCAATCCTAAGATGGAAGTTAAGGGTTTAAACAAAAAGAAGGCCTTGTAATTTGATTATTCCCCATATTCCCACTCTTTAGTCTGAATTTCTCATTTCTTCCTGTGCTATTTTAAATTTTAATTGACAATATGTCTCTACCTTCTTCCACTTTCTTGTCCCTCAGGAACCATACTCCATTAACCACCTTTTCTTCTTAAGATTCACTACAGACTTAATGTTAATACATGGACCTCAACTCCCACTAGCAGTGAGATTTTACCTGGGACTATCCCACAGGTTTAGCTCCAGAAGCCAGGTACCTAAAATTCCAGAAACCCAGAAGTGTTGTGGGGCCTTGTAATTACTTTGGATTGGATGAAGGAGGCTGGAAGGGACAGAAGCCTCCTGGAATTATGGGACATCCAGAAGTTCTAAGTGTAGAACCACCTGAAAATTGGAGGCCTAAAACTGGAGCAGCCATGAGAGTTGGAGGGCTGGTCGAGCAAGTTCTTACACTTTTCTTGGCATTGCCAAGTTTCTGAATTTGAGGGGCTTTTAGATAGAATTGCTCCTATGAAATGTTTTTCTCTACCACTTTCCCAAAATTCCAATCCCAATATCTTTTTATTTGAAGTGAAGCTCCTTTAGAGCTGAGAAAATCCCAGTTCCTAAGTGACCTGGGAGTTTAGGAGGAAGTCCCTGATTCCATTGCAAGGGGAGGGGGAAACATGTACATCACAGATTGGCACTTTAGATGACTGTTTCCATGGAAACACTTTTGCACATGGTTGTTAAGATTTCATATTTCACCCATCTGGTACACTCTCCACTAATGCCACTCATTCTGCTCTACTCTGTGTAGCATTGTTTCTATAGGAAAACATGTGTGAGTTCAAAAAAGAATTTATATATTTAGCATAGGAACATTTGAAATATAACCCATTCATAAGTTGAAAAACTTACTGTCCCACCAAAGACTGGTTTTTGCCTTTGTAGAACTTATTAAGCTAAACATATTTTATTTTGAGTCTTAAGTTAGCCAGTCTAGTATGAACTTAAACCCAAACAGCAGTTCATAGGACCCGGTGCTTTGCCATTAAACATTCTCTAATTTATGAACACTGGACTAATGAATGACTCATATAGGATCAGCCAGTCATCAAATACTTACTAAGCAAGTGCCGTGTGCCAGGCACTGTGCTAAGAGGTGGGAATCCAGAAAAAGGCAAAAGACAGCCCCTGCCCTCAAGGACCTACAGTCTTATAGGGGAAATAACATGGACATAAATATAGGTATCCCTTCCACATAACAGGGCTTAGGGGCATGGTGCCCCTTGCAATAATTTTTTTTGACCCTTTCTTTGTAACAGAGAAGTAGTCTGAATTTTTCCTTTATCTTTTATGGAGTATTTATCTTATTCTAAAATTTGGTTTTAAGTATTTGGCCATAGGCTATATAGTTTCTAAACTTTTTGTGTTGTCCGCTACTTCCACAAGACTCAAAAAAATTCTCATTTAATTTCTTATATGGATCTGCAGTATATCAAAACTGATGGGCAAATTCACGATGTGGAAGGAGTACCTAGATATACAAAGCAAGATATATATACAAGTTAAATAAGAAAAAATTAACACAGAAAAAGGCACTTGAATTGAGAGGAGTTGGGGCTTCCTATAGAAGGCTGGGGTTTTAGTTGTGACTTAAAGGAAGCCAAAGAAATCAGTTGAGGGGGTGGGTTGCACAAAAATGCCTGGAGCAGAAAGATGGAGCGTCTTGTTCATTAGTAGAACAGCTTGGAGACCTGTATTACTAGTAGCCAATAGTTCTTAAGGACTTTGAATGATTAAGTGGAGCATTTTTTATTTGCACCTGGAGGCAATAGGGAGCCACTGGAGTTTATTAAGGGAGTGTGGAGGAGAGACATGATTGAACTTGCACTTGAGGAAAATCATATTAGAGGCTGATTAGAAGATGATTTGTAGTGGGGAGAGACCTGATACTGGTAGACCCACCAGTAGGCTAATGTCCAGGTGGAAGGTAAATTAAAATGGTAGTTACTAACAAAGCCATACTTTATCACTGATATCCTCATTGAAAGTGTTCACATAATAAGCACCTAATGAATGTTTTTCACTCATTCATTCATTCATTCATTCAAGAACCTGCATATATTTGATGCTCACTGATTCTAGAACCCTTTTCAAGCAAACTAGACATCTCCAAAATTATTTTGCTCCAAAACACGTCCTTCCTACTTTCTTCTAGATTTATCTGATGGTGGTTAATGACGCCATTTTTTCAGTCTCCTAAACTTGAAGCCATGAAATAATTTTGGACCCTCTTTTCCCTTCACTCCCCACATCCTAGGTTCCAACATTTTTATTTCCTTTATATACTTAACATTTTTACCTCCTCTATTGTCACTACTGTCCCCCCCAATTCAGGCCTTTGTCTAGAACATTTCAATCAGCCTCTTAATTTGTCTTTCCTGCTTCTGTGTCGTCGTCCCCCCCCCCCAATTTACCACCTAGGACAACTAGGTGGCGCAGTGGATAGAGTGTCCATCCTAGAGACAAAAAGACTCAATTTCCAAAATTCAAATCCAGCCTCAAGACACTTTCTAACTATGTGACTCTGGGGAAGTCATTCATCTTCGTTTGCCTCAGTTCCTTATCTGTAAAATGAGTTGGAGGAGGAAATGGCAAATCTTTGCCAAGAAAACCCAAAATGGAGTCACAAAATATTAGAGCCAAAAAAACAACTAAACGACAACAGTACATCCTACTCTTACTCAGTATTATCATATGACTGATCTTGTCACCTTCTTTTTTGAAAAACTTAAAATGTTTGCCCATTACATATTAAATGATTTAAAACTTTTTTTAATATTAAAGGACCTCCATAATGAGACTCAGTATTCCCTTTTAAACTTATCTCCCACTACGGTTCCCCATGACACACTGTGCCAGCTAGACTAGACTGTTTGTTGTTCCTTAGACATTCTCCATTTTTCTGCGGTTGCTAATGTTTCCTCAGTCTGGAATGCTCTTTCTCATCCTCCTCCAATCTCCTTCTACTCTCAGTTTTTTGCTACCTATTGCTATTCATTTTTAAGTTCCACTTGAAATACTTTCTCCTGCAGAAGTCTTTTCTTGGTGTCCACCCACAAGTAATCTTTTATTCTTTTGAACTCATTTTGTTGCTTCTCTTACTACAGTTTTATAGGAATACGGTGGCAATTATGTCACCACAGTGAATCAGGAAGATAGGAGTTCAGATCCCAACTCAACACTATCTATATGACTCTGAGAACTTCTCTCAGCCTCCTTTCCCTCATCTATAAAAAGTTAGGATTATAGTAGCACCTAAACTAGAATTGAGTTAATATATGTAAATCCTTGGGAAAAATCATTCTATAAAAGTTAGTCTTACTATTATTATTATTATTACACTCTGATCTGTATTAACAAAGTATATGTTTTCTCTTCTTTAGAAGACTGTATATTCCATGGTATCATAAACCATGTCCTATTCTTCATGATATCTCCTCAAACCCTTATTATACTATCCTGCAAACATAGTATCCTCTCAGTAAATATTTATTTAATAAATATTTGAGTGCTTACAACTAATAACATCACATGGATTGAGGTTTTATAGAGAAACGGCATAATTTAGTGTATATAGTACTGGTTTTGGAATCAGGAAGACCTAGCTTCAAAACGTACCTCTCATGATGACTAACTTTGCAAGTATGAGCAAATCACGTAATCTTTCTAAGCCTCAGTTCCCTTTTCTATAAAGTGGGGATAATAATGCCTGTAGGAATCCCCCTCATAAGGTAGTTGTAAGGATCAAAGGAAATAACATAACCAAGAACATTTTACAAAACCTAAAAAGCTATGTAAATGTGAGCTATCATTATATGGTGACTATTTCAATAACCAAGATAACAATTTAGTTACCATACAGGTTTTTAATTGCTCAACTGTTCAACCATATGGAAACTTTATATAACACTTTGTGGAAATGGCTGATTTTGGCCAGAAAGTGATTGATACTGCTTTTCTGTATATGAAACAAAAATTTGACTCAATTAGCCTCTTTATGATGAATTGGACAAAATTCACATGAGATGATGTCAAACCTTAGAAGAGTTTCTGTCCATTAGTTTATTTGGGTCATTGTTATTGTCTTTTAATAGCCTTTCAAAAGGAGTTAGAATCAGAGTGTATAAATTTTTGGATTTCGACTCAAGAAGAAGAGTTTACATCATTAGTTCCCAAACTTTTTTGGCCTACCGCCCCCTTTCCAGAAAAAATATTACTTAGCCCCCTGGAAATTAATTTTTTTTTAAATTCAGTAGCAATTAATAGGAAAGATATATGCACCCGTGGCCATCACTGTTCTCCTGGATTGCTGCAGCACCCACCAGGGGGCAGTAGCGCTCACTTTGGGAATCACTGGTTTAGATCATGCTTTGGACATCATTAGCTAGTGACCTTGGGCCAATCACAGCCTCAGTTTCCTTATCTAGAAGATGAAAATAATAGTAACTATCTCATAAGGTTGGGGAGTTAGGTAGTAAAGTACAGTGGATGGAGACCTTGATCAAGTCACTTAACCTTATTTGCCAATGTTTCTTCATATAAGGTGAGGTAGAGAAGGATATGACAATCTGCTCTAGTATCTTTGCCAAGAAAACCCCTAATGGAGCCAGGAAGAGTCAGATAGGACTGAGTAACAACAACCTCATAAAGTTGATTGGAGCATCAAATGAAGTAGGATATATAAAGGGCATTGTAAAACTTAAAGTGCTACATGAATGCTAGTTATATTTTTATTGAACAATCACTTCCTCTTATTAGTTATTCACTGAAAGTATTGAGGGAAAAAATGGAAGAAAGTTTAAAAAAAGCTAACAAAAATCACAAATAAGATATAAAATATGAGCGAAATATGCTGTCCTGATATAGAATTAAAGAAAATATGTGAAGTTTAATTTCAGCAGGCTTATGCAGAGAAGAGAGGAAAACAAGAATAAAAAAGGATCTAAAGAGCAGATAACCAAAGAACATAATAGAGAAGAAAAAAATCTATATGAAAGAGAAATGTTAATGGAGCATAAGAAACTAAAGTATTTCTGGTCCTAACAGCTATCTCTTTGATTAAATTTCATTTCACAGTGTTTTCATACTGTATTTTAGACTTAAATACCACTTTAAATTGCGCCAAATAGAGTAGTCGCCTGTTTATGTGATAGAAAGGTGACCTACCTTTATATCTGTAGGAGTAGAATTTTGAACAAAAAGGAGAAAAGTTTCAATGTCAGCATAATTGAGAAGTGCCTTCTGTTGAAAGAGAATGGCAAAAATGTTTCTGATTCATTCTTTTTTTATCAAGGATTTCCCGCTATTAAGAAGACATCTAAAGAGAACTGATAATACAAATAATCCCAAATGGCGAAAGAAACCCCCCTTTTAAGTTCTATTTGGGAAGGCACTTTCCTTCCACTGACCTCAGGAGTAATCTCCTTGGGGTTTGTGTCTAGAATCTCTTCCTAACTGGTTATCGCCCTTTCATTGAAAATGCGGCTTAACTTTCCAAACACGCTCTCTCCTTGGTGAGCCTTTGGAAACAGACAAGAAAGAAGTGCACATTTCCGTGTACCAAAGTGCTCTTTGTGGAAATTCAGAAAAACCTCTCTCACAATTTGCTCTATATATTTCAAATCAATATTTTTATTAGTTTTAGGCTTTGCTACTTTTTGAAACGGACAACGGCCATATCTGAAATTTCTATCTTCTAGGAAAACTATGAATTCTCTAAATGAATATTTTTAAAGCAGGCTTTTTTTCCCCTTAGCCTTTTGCCCCAAAGCGTGTCTCTGCCTGTAGGCAGGTGTAAATACCAAGTCTTCTCTGAGAGGCTGCTCGCTTCTTGTAATGATTTTAAAATCTTTGTTCATGTGGGCAGTTTGCTGTGCTGCCAGAATAAAATCGCCAGGGAGGTTTATAGGCATAGGCTCTCTCTGTGTAATTACAAATGACAATAGCTGCAAGATGCATCCTGAGATAATAGGCCTCTGTTCTAAGGGACTGTAACTTAGTTGCTATTCAGCCTTTGGATAGAAATCCAATTGTTTTTATTGTTGCAGATGTTTTTGTTGTTAAAAGATTAATGCAATAATAGAGAGGGAGTTAAAACACAAACATAATACTACTACCTTTTGCTTCATAAATAGAAAAACCCACATTTTAACTTGTTAAGGAAGATAGTAAGACTAGGCTATTCTGATTCTGTTCCATATTTTTGTCTTTTCCCCTGTTGCTCTTGGTGTTTCAAGGATTTTCAAAATCTTTTGATGATTTTGGAAGGGAGCTAGGAGAGTGGAAAGAAGCAATTCTTTTGGTTTGTAATAGAGATCACAGTACCAGAGATTTAAAACTGGAAGGGATCTTAAAGATAATTTATTCCAAATCCCTCATTTTACAAATAAGGAGGCTGAGACCCAGAAAGGTAAATTGACTTGCCAAAAGTCAAACTATAGATTGAATCCATGTCTTTTAGTTACAAATTTGCTGATGTTTTCACTAAACCACATACTTTGAATTTAATATTGGGTTTAAAAAAGTTGGGTATAAATCAAATACTAGTAACAGTCCATTTAATACTATACAATCCTTTTGTAACATAAAAAAGCATTTTATAATATGTCTAATCAATCCTTAATTTTTTACACTGAAGGATTTTCTGCAAATGTTTGTAGTTACTGTATATTTTGGTTTACCTAAAAATGAGGAAAGTTCTTGTTCTCTGTACAGCTTGAACTTATAGTTTAAAATTGTTTCTGATCTATCTATTTATATTATGACTGGTTTATTTGTGAAAGAATAAAATATAAAAAAATAGTAAGACTGACTGACTTATCCAAATAAGGTATTTCTGAAAGTTATAGGCATCCAAATTATCACTATTCAGAACCACCAAAGGAAAACATTTGGGTGGGGTGGGAATTTTTCTAGAGTAGAATTCAGATCTTTGGTCACACATGTGTTCTTCCATTTAATCACTTTTGTGACTCTTATTAGATACCTGTTTTCCCACAATTTTTTAATTTTATCATTTTTTGGTCATTTTTCCAGTTTTGTAGGCATAGAGTGAGATGTTAAGATTGTTTTAAAATTATATTTCTTCATGAGGAAATTTGAACAACTTTTATAAACAATTCATATTTCTTCTAAAATTGACTTTTTGAGTCCTATGATCAATTCTCCAATGACAGATGTGTTAATATTGAAAGTAAATAAATAAGTCTTTATAAATTCTTGATGGGGAAACCTTTATTTTATACATTGAATCCAAATAGCTGTGTCTTTTTTATTTTAAAAATACGGACTGCTATAAAGCAAAATCTTTTTCTTCTTATAAATTCAAACTCATTTATTTTATTAATTTGTTTGCTTCATAAACATGTTCATATTCTCTGTGATTAAGTATACTCCTTTCAACCTGTTTTACATTGTATTTACACATTTAATCCAATTTAAGATTTTACATGATTGATTCATTTTATTGAATGTGTTATGAGATTTAGAATTAAAACAGTTCTCATAATTTATAATATGCTTCAAAATCATATAAGGCTAATTCCTTTTTGACTATACCTTTTTTCATACTTCTTCATTATATTCCTGGCCATCTCTTTTACCATATGAATTTTGTTATGATTTAATTGAATTCTCTATTTTATAGTAATGGTATTGGTTGTTAATTATATTCAATTTACAAATTTACTTGAAATTTTTTAAATATTTTTACATAGTTTACTCAACTGAAACATGGAGAAAGAGATCTTTCCATTTGCTTAGTTCTTCATTAATTTTTATCAAGAAATTATTTTGAAGCTAAGTTCATATGGATCTCCTGTATGTCTTGAAAGATTCATACTTAAATATTTTATTTTTTCTGATTATAAATGGTATTTTCTTTATTGATTTCTCTTGATTAGAGAGATATATGTATACATACTTCATGGATTATGTTTTATTCTTCTCTGTTTTTTTTTAGTTTGTATATCCTAGATTTTGAAACATGTAAACATATTCTCTGTAAATAGAGCAATTTCTTATTACTAGATATTTATTTCTTTTTCATGCATAGTACCTATAGCTAACATTAGTAAGACTATCATGTCAAAGTGTCATATAAAAGCTATAACTGGAATGGGCCACTCAGGGATTTGCTCCAGAACCCACAAATGTAAAAGCTATTGAGAGTACTTTCAGACTTTTAATAGCATACAGAGTGATTGAAAAATCTCTTGATGCTTTGTGTGTTCAATTAAATAATTTAAATTATTACCAAGAATTTAGTTGTTTACCTATTTTTTATATTGTTTCTAATAAAACATCTGTTTTAAAAATATCTCAGAGTTTCGTTTAATGCCACATTCCAAGAAAAAAGAAGTCAGTGACTGACCAATATGTTTGCCTTTTTGTTTCAATAAAATTTCCATAAGCATAATCCATACATTCATCAGGGATGTGTCCTTGATGTAAAACATAGGAAAGATATAGGCAAATTTTCACAAGCAAGACAGTTTTCCACGGCTGCCACTGACTTAGATAGTCAAGTTAAGATCCAAATGTGTTTATTTTTTTCCCGAAAAGTATTTGATTTAATCAAACAAAATCTTCTCTTGAAGCTTTCCAGTGTCTCCATTAAAATCATCTGAGTTCTATGATGGATATATCTACAATTTTTTTCCCTAAACAATCTCCTGTGCTTCAATATCAAGAAAGGTGTTATGTGGGCTGGAAAGCTATTTCATGGCACATGTCCTATATAAAATCCAAAGAAAGGAAAAGTTCCCTATTGATGATGTTGTTCTATAAGTACTTTTTCCCAATAATATTTTATTAACTTCATCAAGCCCTGTAATATTGAAAAGCTTCTTCAGTGATATTCAAAGCAGTGCAAATTAAATTGATACAGTCATTCATTTTGCATAAGTAGTATGAGATAAACACATTTTACCCAGGTCACATTATGCATCCAGATGGAGAGCACTGACAAATAAATACATCAATATGTGGTCCTTGGACAGATATTGTAGCTGGACAGTGTTTTCAGTGATTCTTAATGGCTTGCAGTTACAGAAATGTATCTCTTCAATATCAGTATTCTCTCAATGGTATCCTTTAACAACATGGTCGTTACAGAATTTAGTTAGAAGTGATCTCAGAATCCATCTAGGCCCAACATGTACTTACAAGCATTAAAAATGCACACAATCCAAAGGGCAACGAAAGGACACAAGTAGAATATATTACATATAAAAAAAAGAGAGATAGATGTCCATAAAATTTAAGTCTTCTGTACTCAGGGTGAAATGTGATGGAATGCTGATCTATATTGGTGTGAGGGCCATCATGGAATCATCAAAGCAGATTTCATGTAGCAATGAAAATTGACAGTTTATTTGAAGGGGGAAAAACATTCAACCTTATTCAGATACAAAAGAAGTAGTTATAAAGTATGCTGTTTCTCCTTTCACCTTTATCAACCAACTATTATTCATAAAACCTTATTTTACTTGTAAGTTCCTAAGTATCAAAGAGATCTTTCCCTTGTAAAATTTCTCATCCTTTTCAGTATGACTCCTTTGCAGTTATATTGTAATGCATTGTTATTTGTGTAGATGCCTTTACTCTCTGAATTTATATATTTCTTTCTTTGATGGTGGAGACTATCCCTTTTTTTAAAAACCCTAATCTTCTGTCTTAAGAATCAATATTAAATATTTGTTCTAAGTCAGAAGAGAGATAAGGGCCCAGGCGATTGGGGTTAAGTGACTTGCCTAGGATCACACAGCTAGGAAGTTTCAGGTCAAATTTGAACCCAGGTCTTCTCAACTATAGACCTGGCTTTCTATCCATTGAGCCACCTATCTGCCTGGGTCACTTTTTATATTTGTATCCCCAGATGCTACATAACACAGTATTCTACTTGTAATAAGTGGTTAGTAGATGTTTGTTGTATTTAATGAAATAAACATACTTTGTCTTTTCTCTACTAGTCACTTTTATTTGGTTAAAAATGGAATTTTGCTATTTACTTCCTCAAAATAAATAACTTTTATTGATCTAAATCTTAATTTTTAAAGAATCCAGTACCCAAAAGCAATGCCTTTCACATAGTAGATGCATAGTAACACTAGTAATAATAGATAGCATTTGCTTATTGCGTTAAGGTTACAAAGTGCTTTCAAATATAATCTCATTTTATCCTCACAGCAATCCTACGAGGTAGGTACTATTATGACTATTTTAATAAATATTTTAAAATTAATTTTTCAGCATCCAAATTTAAAATGTTCCACTTGCAAAATATACTCCCTTTTATTGTTTTGTTTTGCTTTTTTCACCTCCAGACTTCTTTTGGAGTTTGAAATTCAGGAGTCTAGTACCATGAAAATTTAATGGAAATCAGGAATAATATGACTACCTCATCTCTAAAGTAGAGATTATGTTACTGTTTTATTTAAAACAGATATTGAAGGACTGAGACAAATTTTTTAAATGCTGTTTTCTATGTTAGTACCACTTATGTTATAGTGGTATATGCCACTTTCTGTCAACCTTATACAAATCAAGAGTATATGGCTTGAGTTTCTCCCTTTCTGGGGAAAAATTCCACCAGAGATTTTATCTTAAGTATATGTAAAAGTTAGATGTTTGGACTACAGAAAATACATCTCTAAATTTCCTTCCATCTACATATATGTCACAGCTAAGATTCTTAAGGCTTTAAAAATTTTTTTTTTACATTTAAATTTATTTATTTGTTTATTACTTTAAAGTTCCCATGTTATCTCCTTCCCTCCCTAACTTCCCTGCTCTAGAGTTAACTTAAGGTTAATCAGCATATGTTGTTGTAAAAACATGCTCAATTACAAATGTAGACAAAGGCAAAATTTCCAGCCATCTTCTTTTCCTTACACTGACAATTCCTAGAACTTATTTTCTGTTTTCACTGTTCATGTCTGTGGAATTAATTTCCTTCTTTAGTTTGGCAAAATGTAGTTTTAAGAAAAGCAAGTGGTCATAAATTTCACAAGTTTCAAAAATAGCACAGTGATTTTCAAAAATAATGAATTCTTTCCCCTATTCCCAGTCTCTACTCACAGACATTTATTAAAGAATAAAATTCCATTTGGCTTTAAGCACTTTTCTTATTAGGGTAATCACATGAAAACTGCCCAACATAAACAGTCACACTTTCACAGAAATTTACACCATTCTCATAGGGTAGGTTTCCATAGCAGGCTTTTTTGTTCTGCCATTGATCCAACTCCAAAGAACCAGCTTCCAAACTGTGGAGTTGGGTTTTATAAAATAAGGTGAATATTTGCACCTCAGTTGTATGTCAGAATAAATAGAAAGACAACACTCTGTATAGGCTAAGAGCCAAACCAAATTTGGGATTTCTACTCAGAGAGACTTTTTGTGTTTGAGTCCCTTTTGTATTCCTTATTAGCTGATTGACTTTGGGAAAGTGGCTTAAGCTCTCTGATCCCATTTCCTCATCTCTAAGAAGGGTAGCAGTGATCCTTATATTTTCTTCTTCACTGACTTGTGAAAAAGATTGCTTCTCATTTTCTAAATCTTAAAATTATTTATAATTATGAGCTATTCCAGTTGTTTGGCTCACATGTTTTTATTGCAGTGAAACTACATGCCATGGTAACATTGATATGAAAAAAATTGTCATATCCTTTTCCTTTCTGTGTTAGAGCAATAAGTACAATATTTAGTAAGAAAGTGAGGGAACAAAGGTAATTGGTATGAAACTCAAAACAGGGGGCTACTAAACCATATGTAAGAATATCTGTGAGCACATGTTGCCCTATAAAACCACATATTAACATTATCTGTGTTCTGTTGCATTTTATTTTGTCAAATATTTCCCAATTAAATTTTATTTTGTCAAATATTTCCCAGTTAAATTTTAATCTAGTCCCAGGGGGCAGTTAGGAGAGTTGCAGGCAGCAATACATCTTTTGATACCTCTGGTTTAAATAATCATAGAATGATTAATTTGGCCATGGAAAGCATCAAACCCTTTCATTTTGCAGATGAGGAAATAGTGACTAGGAGAGGTTAGAGTAACTTGCCTAAGATTACAAAGTTAATAAGTTTTGGAATGGGATTTTTACACTGGTCCCTCTTGAATCCAAGTCCAGTGCTCATGAAGAAGAAATCTGTTCCTGGATACTACTTGGCAAGCTATATAGGTCATAACTACCTGAGGTGCTGCCTCTTAAAGAAGTACTTCACCTATAAAAATATCATTTTTCAAAATTTATCTGTGGGTAGATTGCTTAGCCCTTGAAAGCATTTCTGATAGAATGAATGTTACCTCTGGTTATTAGGTTCCTGTGTCAGGCCACAAAAGTCTAGGTAACCCATAATAATAGTTAGATTCACTGGCATTAGAAAACTTATCTTTTTTTTTTTCCTTCTCCCCAAACCCCAGCCCCTATTCGGCTGCTGTCACTGTGAAGGGAATCCGAAATTTGTTGGCATGAGAATTTCTCACAGTATAATGAATAAAGCACCAAGTTTGGAATTAGAGACCTGGATTTTCATCTGGCTTTTGCTACATAGTACATATGGACACATTGGACAAATTAGCTTGTTTTTATGAGTCTCAATTTTTCTCATCATCATATGATCTCTAATATCTTCTCCTTTTCTAAATGTTTTAAATCCACCCCACTATTAGCAATCTACTCAGCTCCAAACAGCCCAAAGCCAGCCATTCATATACAATGTAAACCACTGTTCTTTACAATTTATGTTTGCATTCCTTACAACAATCCTGTGAGATATTTGATGAAATATTATTTTCCCTATTTTTACAGCTAAGTAAATTGAGGCTCCAAGAGGTATAAGGGACTTGAAAAATAAGTTGTGACTGATGAAACTGGGCCTTCTGACTCCAAATTTAGGGACCTCTCCACTATATCAAGCTTTCTCTCTTTATAAGTCAATTTTGAGTGAAAGAATGCCTGAAAAAAATTGAAATAGATTTACATTCAAATAGAATAATAACTTCCCAGCATAACTTTTAGTTTTCAAAAATGCTCTTGAGATATCTTTGAATAAATTATAAAACTCTATCAATTTTTTAAAACCATAAAACATCAAACTTTACTCAAAAGCTTTTTACTCTCGGATTGATTTCCAAACTTTCAGGTTTCAGTAAGGCATCAAATAATCTTCTAAAGAATTTCCCTTTCTTTTATGATGTTTTTCTCACAAGAAATAAGTAGGCTAAAAAAAAAAACTGTCATGTCATCTAGCACTTATTAAACATATACTATGAGCCAGGCACTGCTAAATACAGGGATACAAAGGAAGGCATCAGACAGTCCCTATTCTCGAGGAGCTCACAGTCTGATGGGAGAGACAAGATGCAAACAACTATGTATATTCAAGATATAGACCAGACAAACTGGGGGTAATCTCAGAAGGAAGATACAAAGATTAGGGACTGGGAAGGTTTTTTTCAGGAGACAGAACTGTAATAGACTAAACTATCATTACACTAAATCTAATTAGGTAGATTTCCCCTCCTTAAAGGGTCAATGGTGCTTTGGGATATTTTGAAAGCCTTATGTTTCCAAGGGGAGCTTTATCCTTATTTAACTCTGAGGTCAAAAGTACTAACAAAACCTAAATCTGAAATTTGAAAACAAAGAGGAAATAAAATTTGAAAATCATAAGATAAAATTCATATCTTTTCCTTCAACACCAATCCTTTTAGCCTTGCTTTAAGCATTCTTTCACTTTAAAAGGTATTTTGTTTTTGTTTTTCAGAGATGAGGAACTGCTGAAAAAAAAGTTTTAGGACACCCAGATTACAATGGACTTGGCCACAGAATAGCATGGTTACTGTAATTTCTGAGATTCTCAAAAATTAATGAAGGTTGCCTAGGGTAGCAACATATTGGGATGCAGTTGACTGGAAAATGTTTTTTCCTTCCTTATTTTAGAGTGAAAACATTGGGGAGGAGTTAAGGTTGTGCTAGCAGGAAATGTTTTCAGAATTATAAAAATCACTTAGCCTTTTTCAAAAAATGTCTAATCTCATTTTAAATAGTCAACATAGTGTTTTATTCACATTTAATCCACTAGAGCCTAATTATGATGAAGCATTTAAAAGATATAGAGAGGAACCATATTAAAGGATTTTTTTTTTATTTTAAAGCTAGAATGGAATTTAGAATTAGTCAGAACCCCTTCTTATAGGGGAAAAGGAATAGGCATTTTTATAGCACCTGCTATATATTAGGCCATGTGCTAAGTGCTTTAAAAATATTATCTCATTTGATCTTTATAACAACTCTGTGCAATAGATACTGTTATCCTCATTTTAAAATTGAGGTGACTGTGGCAAATGGATTAAGTGACTTTCCCAGGATCACATAGCTAGTGTCTGATAATGTCAGTTCTTTTTCTCTCCAGGCTCAGCACTAGCACTCTACTTTACTACCTACCTAGCTCATAAATATATGGATATATCCATAGATATAGTCCTTTGTACATAGGGGAACTGAAGTCCAGAAAAGTTAAATAACTTCCAAGATGAAACAAAAACAAAAAACTAGTTAATGAAATAGCTGTGTCTAGACTTCTAGAATATCTAGATCTTCCACTTCCTAGCCAAATAATGACTCTCCTATATCCTGATAATGAAACCTTTATTGCTGGTATCCCATTTCATACCAAATTATAGGTGTGCCCTAATTTATAGTTATCAAATGCAGTCTATCCCTGTTGGGACTTATGATTTATTACTAGAGCTAGACTGAGCAAAAGAGAAAGTATTAACTAGTAGTGTAATCTTAGCTAACAACTTTAACCTCACTGGGTCCCAGTTTCCTCCTTCATAAAATGAGAGGAATTAGACTAAATCATTTTAAATTCCTTTCTTCTCTCAGGTCCTCTTATTTGGTGTGGTTTTTTTTTTTAAACAGAGCATCTACTTTTCTGTAACTGTTAAGTTTAGGGCAAAGAAGTACTGGCAAAGTACCAAGTATAAATTGTTTTCATACATTTCAGACTTTAAATATGGGTCTTTAATCAATATGGATACTCTTGGGCAGCTGGGTGGCTCAATGGATTGAGAGCCAGGCCTAGAAATGAGAGAACCTAGGTACAAATCTGGCCTTAGACACTTCCTAGCTATGTGACCCTGGGCAAGTCACTTGATCTCCACTGCCTAACCCTTACCACTCCTCTGTGGTACATAGTATTGGTTCTAAGGCAAAAGGTAAAAGTTAAAAAAAAATATGGATATTCTTTGCAACAGTGCAACTTACAACCACATGCTTGGTGCTTACTAAATGTTTATTGACTATCACCCATATTTGCCTTTTCAATCTGTACAAGACCCTGAATCTTCCACAAAGAGTTTAGATAACATAATGGAAATCTTCCTCTATGTAGTTCAATATCTTGTGGGTATTAGTGAAGCAGGCAATATTTATAGGCATGTATATGCACACCCCTGTATATAAATATAAATACCTTTATATACATATATGAAGTACATGTATATATAATATATAGGTCTCTAGATCATTTATCCTGCTTTCTGCATGACCCACCCACTTTAAGTAAATGCCAAATATATAAAAAACAAATACAAAATTATAAGTACTAGGAAAAGATTGGGGGGAGCCTTGATGGGGAAGAGGGAATTAGAAAATCCTTACACTGGAGAGGGCACTTGAATTGAATATTGATTCCCTGAGTCCTTGAAGAGGGAATGGGGAATAGACAGACTGCACAAAAACATGATGGCAGGATAGATTGTCATATACAGGAAATATTAAATAGGCCATTTTAATCTGTAATGTCAATATAGAGGAGTAAGTAATGCAAGATGTGTTTGTAAAGGTAGCAAGTATTCCTTATGGCTCCAAACACAGGTGTTTGTATTTTGTTTAGTAAGGAAAATGGATCCTCTGGAGCTTGTTGATTGGGTTATGATAAGGTTAAACCTGTGCTTCAGGGAGATCAGTTTACTATCCTTGTGGTGATGAATTGAATGGGTACAGACCAGTGGCAGGAAAGCCATTTAGGAGGCTATTAAAGTAGTTGGGACAAAGGGTGATGAATGACTAAACTATGGTTTGTGGCCATATAAATGGAGAGAAGGAGAAAAAAAAGAATGAGGTTTTCTTATAGGGTCAAACCCTTTAGTTAATTAACCATTTTTCATTTTGCATCTCACCTAGGTGGTTTTGCACTGTTTTAGGGCTTGATGAAATTCCAAGTCTTCTGAAAACAAGAGCATGAAGGACTCTGACATTTATAGGGAATCCACAGATTTGTACTCTGCACTGGACATTCTCCATGATAGTGACAAACACTCTATTTATTTCTTGCTATTAATAATAATCATAAGGTCATTAAACTAAGTTGTGTCACAGTGGATAGAGTAACCAAGCCTAAAGTCAGGAAGTTGTTGATCCTTCATGTCTGACACTTCGTGACCCTGTTTGGGCATAAAAAAGAATGCTTGTCACTGGCATGGACGAGATCTAGTACAGAGTAAGAAATTTCTTTCCTTGCCAGATGGAATTAGAAATGAAGATCATTTTTAAGGGGTTATTTTTTTAATAACAAAAATACCTCAAATTTATAGAATTGTTATAAGGACCATGGACATCATCAATACCATCAACAGTATGCATATTTTCTAAAAGTGAACATCCAAATTGTAATTATTAGTAATTATGAGGTATAGCCTAGATAACTGAAACTGTTAGGTCATCTCAATTATCACTTTTTCCAAAAGTTTTCTTTTCCTCTGTTTGATTTATCTATTAAAAGTTTCTTACTTTTGAATTTTATTACATCTCCTTTGTCATGCTCAACCTCTTGGATGCACAAAGGAGATATAAAAGACCTAGCCCAAGGATGATAATTACTCCCCTATACACAAAAGCTCATATATACGCATACACACAGTTGTTGCTGGCCCTATCCTTAATATCAGTGATAGCTCTGTTGTCTGGGTGAAATACTGGCAAGTATAGAAGGTAAAACTTCCCTTCTCACTTGGTGTAGGAACTCCATCTCACCTGCTTTAGAACTCTTCAGCTGACATATGTTTATTACTTCCCCATCCCTAGGTGAACCTAGGAATGGCTGTTTCATAATTTGCCTTGGATTCCTGAGGCCATCTTTCCTGGCATAAAACATGGAAAGGAATTTGCACTTTGACACACCTTTTTCAAAGTGCCAACACCTGATTTCAGTGGTTAAGAAATTGGGTACTTAACATCTTAAAGGATTGACTGAATTGAATTATTTTTTATATTAATTACTTGAAACTGTCACTTTTTTAACTCTGCTTTTAAAATAATTTGATAAATGGATACTAGAAATGAGGATATTTTAAAGTGTACCATAAGTGCTTTTACTTATTGATAATGATTGAAGTGCTTTAAATTTACATAATGAGCTTTTCCATAGACTTTTAAATGGTCTGATTCTCCTTTCCTTTTATGTAAGTATAATCTCTCAATGTACTATTTGTCTTTTTTTCCTTAAGAGAATAAATGCAAAGCTTCATGATGGAGTGTGTCAGCACTGTAAAGAAGTTCTGGAGTGGCGAGTAAAATACAGCAAGTACAAACCACTGTCAAAACCTAAAAAATGGTGAGTTAACAGGTCTCAAGATTTAGTTCATTTTAGTTCTACAAATATTTATTATGTTCTTGCTGTGTGCTACATACTGTGAATACAATGACAAAAATAATCCACTCCTTGACATCAAGGAACCTATGCCTTATAGGGGTTGGAGAAGGGAGGATAATCGCATTCACAGAGAATATAAATTAGTCATCTAAAGCTAAGAGAAAGTAATGTCAGAAATGCAAAGTGTTTACAATTTTGAGGGCGGGTTAGTAGTTGGAGAGGGAGAATGCTTAGAAAAAGCATTTGAACTTAACTAAGAACAGAGGAAGGGATTAGGAGAGTATTGTTCCAGGTGTTGGGGTCATGGAGCTAGGAAGCAAGATGTCATAAGTCATAGCAAGTTGCCAGCATGCATCCAACAAGCTTGACTGGAATGCTGAGTAATATCAGAGAGTAATGGAAAATTAGTCTGGAAAGATTTGTTGGACTGGACTGTTGACTGATGTTGATACAATATCTGTTGTATTGCTTCTCACAATTTATTATTGAATCTTATTTTGAAAAAGGACACTTCAGAAAATGGATTCAGTAAGTAGAAGTGTAAAGAGGGAAGCATTTATTAAGGGCCTGTTGTAAGTCATTGTACAGCACTGAGTCAGATTAGAAACTGGAAATGAGGAAGTTGTAACTGCCAAATTGCCTGAAGTGAATCAAAGCACTAGATATTCAATATTACCAACTTTTATTTAACATAAATTATGTGCAGAGCACAGAAAGAAATATAGATACACTTGACAATTTATCCTTATAAGCTAATAAGAAAAATAATAAGCTAATAAGAGATTAGACATGAATATAAATAACTTAAAATCATATGCAAAAGAAAGGCCCAGTTCTAAGCATGCTTTTTGAATAATTGCTGGTTAAAATTTGGTAGGGACCTCAGAGATACTGCCCAGTCTATAGCTGACTCAGAATCACTTTTGCAACATACTTGATAAGTTGTCGTGTAGCTTTTGCTTGATGACTTCCAAAGAAGAGGAATCTCCTACTTTCCAAGGCACCATTCTACATTTAGATTGCTTTAATTATTGCTAGGGAATTTTTCCTTACATCAAACCTAAATTTTCCTCTTTGCAAATGTGCCTAGTTCTACCCTGTGTGGCTATTCAGAGTGTGTCTATTCTTTCTTCCATGTGACAACCCTTTATAAATACTTAATGGCAGCTATCGTGCTTCCCATAAATCTTCCTGTCTCCAGTCTAATTATCACTAGTTCCTGACAGCTTGTCTTTGTATACCTTCATCTGAAGGCCTTTATCCATCCTGATCATATTCATGTGGATACTTTCATACTTATCAGTGTTGATCCAAAACCATGGATTTTTAACTAAACCTTGTACTTCAGACTCTAGATTTGACCAGGACAGAACACAGTGGACCTATTACTTCTCTAGTCCTAGGTACTATCTCTTTCTTAATGCAGTCTAAGATTATTGTATTGACATTTTTACTGTCTTTTCACACTGTTGAGTCTAGATTGTACTCCACTTAAACTGTAATCCACTAAAAAACTTTAGCTATCTTGCTGTCTAAGCTTAAATCCTGCATTTTGTACTTGAGAAATTGATTTTTTTAAAGCCAAGGTAAAAATCCACATCATATCCATTAAATTCCACGGTATAAGATTCTGCATAATGTTTTAGCTTGTCATAATCTTTGTAGTTCTGTTTGATCCATTGTGTTAGCTATCTCAAGAAGCTTTGTATCCTCTGCAAATATGATAAACATTAGAGATAAAATGTTACCATTGTAAACATAGAACAGACACTTATCTCTGGCAAAGTCCAATAAATTTGTCTTTCCAGTTGACTTGACTTTGAATCAATAATGATTACTTTGTAGGTCAAGCCAATTTATCCAGTTTCTTTTCTAACTAATTGTGCTGTTGTCATATCACTCTTGCCTACAAGCTGGAGAAACTTTGTCATGTTTTGCTAAAATTTAAGTAAATTGTATCTCCAGCATACCTCTGATCTACTTACCTTGTGAGAAAGGAAAATGAACTTAGTTGTGTTTTTAATGAGTAAAGAGCTATGCCAGTTCTTCATGACTACTACCTTTTCTGGATGCTTACCATCCCTGAAATAATGCATGTTAGACATTTAATATGAATTAAAGCTAAGCTCACCAACCTAAATAATTTGCAAATAACATTTTCTTCCCCATTTTTAAAAATTGGGACTTTAACTTTTAAAGGACAGCTGGGTTCTCAGTACCACTCTACTTATCTTGAGTATCAGCTCCCTATTGATTATTTTTGTTCTGCCCTTTACAATCCGGAGGTCATTCTCTTTACAAGTGAAAAGGAGGCAAAATAAAAATTCTGCCTTCTACCAGTTTATCATCTTCCCATCACTTCATGCAATAGTCTCAACTCTTTGAGGCTCCTTCCTTTCCCCTCCCTCCCTATAAATCTCTTAAAAATTCAAAATCTTCCAAGAATTATAGATAATCTTATAGTTTTCAGAGAACTTTGTGATTGTGCATTTAACCTTTTTTTGTGCAAAGTATTTTCATGTCCCCTTCCCTTAGAATAATAACTATTATAGACTGTCTTCCTGTTGAATATTTGCTGAATAATTCATAGGGAGATTGAAAGTATTTCATGTAGACCTTTGGATTCATGATTTGCAGGTGAGTCTCTGGAATGACTTAAGTTGGCTACCACAAGCAGTGTATCTACACTGTACCTCTTAGCTGCCCAACTCACTCAGTCCCAAATCTTACCATTTTTTGAGTTCCATATATGACTATAAATTTGGGATTCTTACTCATGTTTCTCACAAATTCTTCCAAAGAGACAATTCAGGACTCCCTGGAAATGTTCCTTTTATTCTTTTATTATCTTAAGTTTGCCCATGTATTCCTTAGGCTGTCAATCTTTTGTTTCTTATTTTTAGTACATGATCATTCCATCTTCTTTTCCAGTATTCTCACTGATACCTTTTTTGACACTTTTCACATGAATATCAGTATTAGCAGTGGGCTTCATGCTATTTATGTCTGTTCTTAGTCTTCCTGTTCCCTTATGTACAGAAGTAACTTTAAGAGTTGTAGTATTAGATAGTTCACAGCTACTTTGGGACAGTATTCAGATTAAAAAGGTGGCTTTTTGCAGTAGTGAGCAGCTTTTATAGAATCATAAGATTTAGATCTTACAGATCATTTGATCCAAATCATTCATTTTCCATAACAACCTACTCTGACCGATCACCTAGCTGAGCCAGGATTCTGTGGTAGGAAGTACAGTTTTCTGAATGTGATCCTGTCCTACTTCCTTACTCTTTTCAGTTTGGAGCCCAGTTCACTGTCCATCTCAGCACTTGTCCTATCTATATCTAACTTCTATATTATAGATATTCATATATCTGTATCCCTATGTGCATGCAAATATAGCTGTCGCTATAGCTAGGCTGACTTAATAAGTTACCTGCCCTTCTGTACAATAGATGTTTTTCATCTGCTTGCTCCACTTTGTTTATTTTTTCCTGAGGAGACTTTGTAGTGTTCCAGACTTGAAGCCTTATCATTCAAGGGGTATCCTTCTCTTGTGTGGGCTCTGAGAAAAATATTATCTATAACATATATTAGGTGACCATATTCCTCCTTGCTTTATATCTTACTTGATTGTACTACTCGTGTGTTTCATTGAATAAAAATAAATCCATAGTCACAGCTGTCATAGTACTTTTTGTCATTTGAACTTATGTGTGGGAAGCAGCTTGTTTAAGCAAGGCTGCATTTTGATCTACTGAGTCAAATGCATTTAAAGAAAAACAAGAAACAAAAGAAACAATGAGATCTTTTGTTCTTTATACCTTTCGTTCATTTGAGTGACTTTTGTTCTTTTGTAGAAAACTGCAAAAGCCCGCTTATGCAGTTTGTCAGTCAGTCAACTTGTATTTATTAAACACCTGTTATGTGCTAGACACTTTACCAAGCTTTTGAGAACACATCATTCAAAAGGCTATGTACAAACAGAATACACACACACACACACACACACACACACACACACACACACACATCTATCTATTTAGTAAATTAGAGATAATCTTAGAGAAAAGACATTAAGATTAGGAAAAAATTATTAAAAATTTCTTGCAGAAGGTGAGACTTTAGCTGAACCTTAAAGGAAGCCAGAAAGCAGAGATGAGGGGTTTTCAAGTACATCTTCATTGTATGCTCAAATCATTCTCAGAAATTTTGCAATCATGAACAAGTCAGCATGAGTCAGAACTTCTCCTCTTACTCTCCAGTACTTTTTCCCACAAGGAAACAGATGCCAGAGAATCTAGAGAATGTTCACTGTCTAACATTATCAATAGAACAATTTCTGTAAAATATACACATTTCAAATTGATATAACTGAATTAGCTGTGTTCATCATTGTACTTAGGTCTAGTTTTGCTATGGGCCATTAAGTTTAATTTTTGGAACTTAAATAAATTTTTAATATTTTCAGTATTTCAAATGAATTAAAAACCCTCTCTGAGGGGGCAGCTGGGTAGCTCAGTGGATTGAGAGTCAGGCCTAGAGACGGGAGGTCCTAGGTTCAAATCCGGCCTCAGACACTTCCCAGCTGTGTGACCCTGGGCAAGTCACTTGACCCCCATTGCCCACCCATACCACTCTTCCACCTATGAGCCACAGAAGTTAAGGGTTTAAGAAAAAAAACCCTCTGTGACTATTTTCAAATTGTCATAATCTTAACATCTCTTTGTAATGTTATTTCCTAAAATAACTTCAAGTGTATCAATTGCACATTTTTATAGTTTTAACTGCCACAGCTAGTTAATAAATGATAAGCCATATCACAGGAAGTAGATGTATAAAATGTGCTAGCCCTATTTATATCACTTGCATTTGACTCTTTTCCATTAATACATTTTCCAGTCTTCATGTTTTTGTCTCTGTTCTGACTGTACACAGTGAAAAAAGGTGTTACTTCCCATAGTACTGCAAAAAAAAAAAAAACAGAAATAAAGATATTGGCAGTTGTTGGAGAATTCATGGACTGATTCCAACGTTTGAGAAGACTTGTCTTTTTCTTCCTTCTGAATCCAAGAAACCAGAAATTTTAATAGGTGAGCTATGCCTAATTACTTTGTGTAGTAGTAATGCATTATAGAGGCAAAAGACCAGAAAAAAACTGACCAGACAATGAGTTCATCATAGCCAAAAGAATAGGTAATTAGTGTGAAGAGTAATGTTTAATAACCATATTTCTGAGGAATTTTAATGTGCAGCCAAATATATTCATTGTCCATACAACCCTGAAAATTCATTATTACTCATATTGGCTAAATATAGCTAATTCTGATATATCAGTTACATATTGACAAATATTAAATAAAAAATTTCAAAAACTGAATACAAATACTGTACCCTGCCACAAGCAAACAATCAAATGCGTAAACACAGATTAAATATTTGACCTTATAATACTTTCTCGCTTTCCAGTAAAAAGACCTAATTTGATAGCTGTCTATCTCTCATTCCATATCATCTTTAAGTAGCTAGGTTGCAGAGTGGATAAAGTGCTGGACTTGTAGTCAGGAAACCTGAGTTTGAGTTTTGCCTTAGACACTTAATTACTCTTTTGACCCTGTTCATTCACTGAACTTCCTAGCCTCAGTTTCCTATCTATAAAATGGGGATAATAATAGTACCTATTTCATAGGGTTTTTATAATGATCAAATGAGATGATCTATGAAAAGCACTTTGCAAACTTTAAAGCATTCTGTAAATATTAGCTCTGTTGATTTGCATATGGCTAATTAATGGTGAAGCCTAGAATAGGACCTACTTCCTAAATTCCTGTTCTATATTCTTTCCACTATATTTTACTTGTATCTAGATTTTCATTCCTAATGTTTTCTTCTATCTTCCAGATTTTGTGGTAATTACATGACTTAATTTCCATTTAACTTAGTTTTTCCTACATACTATTAGAGTTGAACAATACTTTAAATGATTTGAAACATAAATATTAAATATACTGATGGAAATAGAAATCATTTTGATATTTAGAATGATTTTCCTTACCTAATTGCTCATAAATTGTATTTAAATTTCATTGGGGGTGGTAGTTGAAATTTTAAACTGAGTTTATCTCAATAATAAGCATATCTCAAGACTAAGTATATATATATACTTTCACTTGTTTAATGTTTCATTTTTCTTGAGGACCAAAGCTAACTGTTAGTCAAGATTTTGACTACTGCTTTTCACCCAATCATATTCTGCCTCCTAAGTGTTCATTTTCATGATGTGATAAAAAGCAGAAATCAGAGGAAGTCTTAAGAGGGGGAGAGCTAGCATTTTATAGTAACATTTCTTAAGGAATGAAAGAGTATTGTTCAGACTCCTGTGAAACTTAGAGCATTCCTCTCCCATGTTACTATTTGGCTGCTGAACAACCTTTTCTTTTTTTTTTTTTCCTTTCCCTGTTTCTTTTGAGAGGCAACATAGCCATGCATAATTGGCACCATTCCATGGCCCCATAGGTTTTAATGCTTGCCAAAAGCTAGTCAAGAAAAAAAATATGGTGTCTTAAGTTTCTTAAGTGGTGCTTCATCACTTAGGAAGACAATGATATTCTCTGTTCTCTTCAACAAAAACATTACATGTTTCTATTTTTACCTTTTTCATGAAATAACATTTTTTCTACTATTTTTGTAAGTTCTTTCCCCATCAAGTCACTAAAAAGAGGTGATGTGTCTAATCACTGAAAATTATCAACACTAATCAGCAAAACTATTTTAAAAATAAATATCTGATTTAGTTCAATTTGTGGAGTTGACTTAGGATAGAATTGAAAAGGAAGAGAAAGGAATGCTTTAAATTAGTGATTAATAACTTGCATGAGCCTGTGTAATAGATCTGGAAAAGAAAGCTGGAACCTAGTTGCAAAGGGCTTTCAAAGCCAAAAAGAGAAGTTTGCATTTTACCCTAGAGGCAATAATGAGCTACTAGAGCTTCTTGAGCAGTGAAGGGTCATAGTCTGATGTGGACTTGATAGCTGTGGATTGGAAAGGGAAAGTCTGGGTAAAGTTAGTTCACTTACGAGGATAATCACAATAATTGAGGCCAGTGTATGTCTAAGTGTTTTTTGTTTGTTTGTTTACAATTGCCTTACTGGATCCATGTTGGATTAGCCACTCGATCTATCAATCAGCAAACATTAAGCTCCTTTATTTTTATTTGATTTAATGTACCAGGCACTGTGCTAAACTCTGGAGATTCAGAAGAAAGCAGAAGGTAGTCCCTGCCCTCAGGAAGCTTATAGTGAGAGATAACATGCAAACAAATATATACAACACAATCTATATACAGGATAAGTAAAAGAAATGATTAAAAGAAGCAAAGTACTGGAATTAAGAGGTGTTAGGAAGTCTTCCTTTATAGAAGGTAGGATTTTAGTTGAGACTTAAAGGAAGCCAGGGAGATCAGTAAGAAGTAAATAGAACATTCCCAACATTAAAGACAGTCAGAGAAAATGCCCAGAGCTAACAGTTGAAGCATCTTGTTTGTGGACCAGCAAAGAGGCCAGTGTCACTGGACTAAAGAGTATGTATGGGAAAGCAGGTACAAGAAGATAGAAATGTAGGAAGGGGCTGGGATATGAAGGGCTTTGAATACCACAGACCGTTTTTGCTCTTGAAAGCAGTAGAGAATGACTGGCGTTTATTGAGAGAGGAGTGACATGATAGGATCTGTACTTTACAAAAACCATGTTAGTGACTGAGTAAAGAATGGATTGGAGTGGGAGAGGCTTGTGGTAGGCTGACCCAGCAGCGAGCTATTGCAGGAATGAAGGGCAGTGTCAGAGGAGAGAATGGGGAGTTCAAGAGATGTCGCCTGAAATTGACAGGCCTTGCCAACAACTTGGATATGGCTGGGGGCTGGGGGGGGGGGTGGGATAGTAATGGATCTTGGGTGATTCTGGTGTTAAGAGCCTGAGGAATGGGGAGGACCAGAGTGCCCTCAACATAAATGAGAAAGTAAGAGGCAGGGAGGGTTTGGGGGGAAGGTTCATGGGTTCTGTTCTGGATATATTGAGTTTAAGATATCTACAGAATTCCAGTTTGAGATGAATGAAAAGTAGTTGGAGATGTCAGATTGGAGGTCAGCAGAGAAATTAGGTGAGCAAAGGTAAATTTGAAAATCATCAGCATAAAGCTGGTAATTAAATCTGGAGCTGATGAGAATAACAAATGAAGTAGTAGAGAGGGACAAGAGAAGAGGGGCCAGTACAGAACCCTGAGGGACACCTGTGGTTGGAGGGCATAATCTGGAGGGGGACCCAGCAAAGGAGACAACAGAGAGCTGTTGTATAAGTAGGAGGAAAACCAGAAGGTGGTGTTGTGGTGTCTTAAAAACCAAGAGAAGAGAGTATCAAGGAGGAGAGAATGATCAGCAGCTGCAGAGTGGTCAAGGAGAAAGAGGACTGAGAAAAAAAAAAAACATTGAATTTGGCAACTAAGAGATCATTAGTAACTTTGGAAAGAGCAATTTCTGTTGAATAATGATAAGATCAAAAACCAGATTGTAAGAAGTGAGAGGAAAGAAAGTTGGCATAGCCTTATCAAAGAGTTTTTCTCCAAAGGGCAGTAGGACTGTAGTTAGCAGGGATGGGCGTATTAAGTCAGAAATTTTTTCAAGATAGGAAGACACGGGCATATTTTGTAGACAATAGGAAATGAGCCAGTAAACAGAGTTTGAAAAGAACGGGATGACAGAGGGCAATCTGCTGAAGGAGGTGGGATGAAATGGGATCACTTGAACAAGTAGTGGGGTTCACTTTGGAAAGGAAATAGAGCTGTTTCATCATGTGAAACAGGTAAAGGAAAGAGAACGTGGCAGAAGGCTCCTGAAGGACAGGAGATGAGAAAGAGGAAGAAAGAGGGAAGTCCTGGCCTCAATTAATTCTATAAAATAGGAGGCAGGCTTCTCAGCCGAGAAAGTGGGGGGAGGGATGAAAAGGTTTGGAAGAGCTGCTGTGGAGAGTGGGATAATGACTTGGTAAGGGAGGGATAGTAGTATTGTCTAGTAGCAGGGAAGACCAGGACAGTTGATTAGTCAGAATGGTTGAATGATTTCCCCACTTCTTTTCAGTTGTGTAGGCAACCTGTGGTGGGAAGGCTCATTGTGGGAGGGGCCAGAGGGAGAAGCGTAGTGGGGGGAGGGGTGTTGTGTTAAAAGAAAAACCCATAATTGGAAATGATATATAAGGCCGGGTGCAAACTGTCTTCCCATCCATCTTGATCAGATACTTCTTAGGGTCATTCTACAGCCTCTCTTCAGCAGCCCCTGTTTTGGATGACTGGAGAAACTGAACTACTTCAATTCTATCATGTAATTATTTATTAAATATGCTGTGTATCAGACACTGTGCTCAACTCTGGGGATACACAAACTTGAAAAGTCATACTCAGATTAACATTGTTTTTGTAAATGATGCAAGAAGATATGAAACAGTTACATCTAAATGTAAGGATGTGTCACAGGTTCTCAGAAAAATAAATGAATTGATGGCGTTGATTTCATTTATGCTCCCCAGGGCAACAAGAAACATCACTTCCTGGAATATTTGAAATACTTGCTTTGCCATGCTTATAAGGAATAAAAGCAAATAGACCTTCTTGAATTTGGCTTAGATACTATTGCAGAGCATGAAAAAGTAGAAAATCTTTATGAAGAATATGACAGGATTCTCTGAAATAGTGGTGTCAAACTCAAAGAGGAACAGGGGTCATTAAATCATACATAAATATCCTCATAGGCCATATATTGACTTAGAAAACCACATGTGAATATTGTTTTGGTTCTTTTGTATTTTTATTTCGTTAAATATGTCTCGATTATATTAAAAAAAATTTTTTTTTGAACTGTCACCTTCTGTCTTAGAATCTGTGTGTTGGTTCTAAGGCAATGAGAGTTAAGTGACTTGACTGACACACAGCTAGGAAGTGTCTGGGGCCAGATTTGAACCCAGGATTTCCCATTTCTAAGCTTGGCTCTCAATCCACTGAGTCACCTAGCTATCCCTTCAATTACATTTTTTTTTAAACCCTTGTACTTTGGTGTATTGTCTCATAGGTGGAAGATTGGTAAGGGTGGGCAATGGGGGTCAAGTGACTTGCCCAGGGTCACACAGCTGGGAAGTGGCTGAGGCCAGGTTTGAACCTAGGCCCTCCTGTCTCTAGGCCTGACTCTCACTCCACTGAGCTACCCAGCTGCCCCCCTTCAATTACATTTTAATGTGGTTTGACAGCAAGGGCATCGGTGAATGTAGCAAGTCCCCATGCTTGATATCTCTGCTCCAAACCAAGTCAGTATATGTCTTATGGTCATTCATCCTCCCTGTGAAGGCTTAAGGGAATTAGTGAAGAATATTTCAGAGAACAGGATTTGAGTAAAAGAAAATGAAAGACACCAAAAGCATTTAAATTACTCAGAAGCTATATACCTCAGCACCAGAAGTGCTTCCTTGAAGACCAATTTATCAAGTAATTTTTTCAATAATTTGGAAGATAGTGAATATGGTAAGTATTGATCATGACAAAAAATAAAACTGAATATATCTAAACAAAGAGAGAATGAATGTTTACTAATGTAGGAGCCATTTCAGAATCATTTGTTTCTAGCCTGTCATATTGATTAGTTGAGCAAAGGTTAAAATCAATAGCAAATTAGAAGAATAAACTGAAGACACTGCAATGAACTGCATCTCAAACCTGACTTGTGTGGGAAAAAAAATCTGTGAGACTCTTAAAATGGGCAGTGGATAAAAAATAATCATTGATTTTCAGCATTTCTTAGTAAAAATCAACTGATTGTAAAGCAGGCAACATACTGAAGAGGCCAGAAGACCTTGGCAGCTGCCCTAGCCATGAAACACTTGATCATTCCTTGCCAAGAGACATGGTAGCCAAACGCAAAGATGGTTTAGCAAAGCTCATGTTCTTTTAAAAATGTTGTAGAGGGGGCAGCTGGATAGCTCAGTGGATTGAGAGCCCGGCCTAGAGGCCTGGGTTCAAATCTGGCCTCAGACACTTCCCAGCTGTGTGACCCTGGGCAAGTCACTTAACTCCCGTTGCCTACCCTTACCACTCTTCTGCCTTGGAACCAATACACAGTATTGATTCCAAGATGGAAAGTAAGGATTTTAAAAAAAAAATGTTGTAGAGAAGGATGGGGGTTAGGGGAATGAGAATTATGCATAAAACAGTTAGTTAAATGACAATTTAGGGGCTGAGATTGAAGTATAGGTAGTATTTCAAAAGAATAAAACAAATAGACACAAAATGGGACAGAATTGCTAACTTCTTTGTAATGATCTGTTGTCATTGATAACAGTGGAATTACTGCATTTGGACTCATAATAACTTAATACCCAGTTTTTATGAGAAAGTGACATAACTAATAGCTTTTACCTAATTTCTCATCTTTGTTCAAATTTATGTACCTTTTCTCTGAATAATATTTTTAAATGTATAAAGTAAAATAAATATGATTATAATAAGAAACCAATTGTCTTGAAATAGTTTTCAAAATGTTTAGAAACAAGTTTACAAACTCCTAGTCTATAACAATTTTGAGGGTAGTTTTAATGAAAATCAAAAAGTGATTAAATAGATTACAGTTTCATTGTCATATTGTCGACTAAGAGTTATAAACAATACAATTGATTTCAAAATGTTTGGGCAAAGTTAATTTCACCTGCTGTTTAAATTAGCTATGCATATATTCCTTAAGAGGTATACTCAGAGAGCCAATTTAGTAAGCAATCCTCTGAGAATCGGTATCAAGTTAGATATGAAACAAGAATTGACTAAAAATGTTTACCACCTTGATAGAGGATGTCTGAGTGGAATTCCAAATAAAGGAGAGATTTCTTGTAGAACACGAGTTCCTCTAAATGCTTCTGTTTGTTGATGACATTGCACTGTTAGTGTGTTATGTTACATCAAGCTTCAGAATACATCGTTTCCTCAGTGCAATCCACAGCCATTAAAAATAGTGGTCAAGAGTCAAACCTGGTACATAAAGCCTACATATTGCTAAATTTATGGTATAGAGTTGGCCGGGCAGCCCTTTATTAGTCTGTGTCTTGGAC
Organism: Gracilinanus agilis; assembly: GCF_016433145.1. NCBI lineage: Eukaryota > Metazoa > Chordata > Mammalia > Didelphimorphia > Didelphidae > Gracilinanus > Gracilinanus agilis. The sequence continues at coordinate 194,410,919 of NC_058130.1, forward strand.
AGTCACTACAGGTAGACCATGACATGGGCCCCAGATTGAATGAGAAGAGGAAAGCAGACTGAATGCAGTTCAGAAACAGCATAATACTATATAACCTGTATTTTCTGTGGTGCCATCTGCTTCTGAATTTTTAAACACTGAGGCCTCAGGAGAGTTAAAGTTGCATGTGACCCATATGTAATTAAAAGACATGTAGTAGATAGAAGTGGACTTTTGCATAAATTAAGTTTTTCAAGGGCAGATGTGACTAGAGTGGCCCAGTCACGTAGCAAGATAAAAGCATAAAAGATAGATGGCCCGAATGTTGTATCTGTATCTACAATTATTTTTATAACCCAGAGGATGCCCTCCAGCACATTTGGCAGATTTTTCTGTGGAACCTTTATGGAAGGACACGGATAAGAATATTGTGAAGAAGTATTGATGAATTGAAATTTGTGCTTTTTGAGTGAGTGCCTGCTCATATTGATGAAGTCATTGTCTCATTATTGTCTTCTGTAGGCAATAGACAGACTTATTAATGAAACTTTTTAATCAGGAAGATTTTTGCTAATTAGTAAATCTTTGAAAATTAGAATTTGATATTTAGTTCTTTCTTGATCTCTTCCCCCATCTGCTCTCCAGTGTAATGATTCAGGCCCTTGCTCCCAGCAGTGCTGCTACATTGTGGTAAAGTGTATTGCTGTATAAACTGTACCAGTTAAAGATATCTTTTCTACAGAGCCAAGTGACAGATCACTTCATTTCCTGGGCCTCTCTCTGGCAGGGCAGCAAGACTGAACTTCATCCATTCTTAACTCTTGTTTGTTCTATAGCCTGTTTCTTAATTGAGAATCAGTACAATCTGTGTCAGACTTCCAGCTTCCCCACCCATTTGAACTCTCTTTCTCTTTTGCTCTGCTTCCTCCTCCTAGAGATTTGCTACTGTTCAAGTTCACATCTCCCTTGTGATCCAGATCTAGATAGCAAAGTTTTTATCGAATCTGAATGACAGGACTTTTTTTAAAAAATTCTTTAAAGTCAACTAGGTGGCTCAGTGGATTGAGAGTCAGGCCTAGAGATGGGAGGTCCTGGGTTCAAATGTGACCTCAGACACATTCTAGCTGTGTGACCCTGGGCAAGTCACTTAACTCCCATTGCCTAGCCCTTACCCACTCTAATGCTTTAGAACCAATGCATAGTATTGATTCTAAGATGGAAGGTAAGGGTTTAAAAAAGAAAAGAAAACCTTTATTTTAAGGTAATAATTGTGGCAATTGCCTTGTTAGCTTATTGTTAAAAAAATGTTTAAAATGTTTATGTTTTTTTAAAACCCTTAACTTCTGTGTATTGGCTCCAAGGCAGAAGAGTGGTAAGGGTAGGCAATGGGGACCAAGTGACTTGCCCAAGGTCACACAGCTGGGAAGTGTCTGAGGCCAGATTTGAACCTAGAACCTCCCATCTCTAGGCCTAACTCTCAATCCACTGAACTACCCAGCTGTCCCTAAAATGTTTATGTTTTACATTGTTTAAAATGTTTATGTTAAAATATGTGTGTTTTAAATGTTTAAAAGCTTAATGTACTAGTTGTGTGACCCTGGGCAAGTCACTTGACCTCAGTTGTCTAGCTTTTACTATTCTTCTGCTTTGGAACTGAGTATTGATTCCAAGATAGAAGATCAGGATTTTTTTTTTTTAAATTATTGTGCTAGAGGCAGTTAGGTGGCTCAGTGCATTGAGAGCTAGGCCAATAGATGGTAGGTCCTGGGTTCAAATTAGGCCTCAAACACTTTCTTGTTGGTGTGACTCCGGGCAAGTCACTTATCCGCCATTTGCCTAGCCCTTACCACTCTTCTGCCTTGGAACCAATACACGATATTGATACTAAGATGGAAGGTAAGGTAAACAACTTATTTTGTTTAATTTTTTTATCTGAATAAGTATAGGGCATAATGAGAATCTAGAATAAATTAAGAGCAATTTCAGTTTAAGTAGTGTTTCTATAGTCCTAATTAGCTCAGAAATTCATTTGTAACATCAATAGATTTGGAGATTATGACACTATATTTTGTTTCCTGATAATACTGAATAAGTTACTCTCTGGGGACATGACTACTTTAATGCTTTCCTTCTAAGTATATAAATTCACGGTAAGGGTTTAGTATAGCATCAATATTATGTTCTCAGTCATTCAAGAAAGCTAAAATATTTCCATTAGCTATCATGAAGCATCATTTAAAACATAAAACTAATTAATATTTAATGAAGTTAAATTTTTGTTACTGTGAGTCATTGTCCATTGTTGAAAATGAGATGCTTTAGTGCGCGAATTTTCCTTTCTCTACTTTAGTCAATTAGCATTCATTTTTCTTGCCTGTTGAAAGATTATTTAATCATCAGAGAGGTACCTAAGTCCTTCAGATGTGGTTTTTTTTTGTTTGCTTGGTTAACCATAAAAGAAAAGGTAGCTTATATGACTGGTGGTTTCCAGTAAGAGCAGAAAAGCATGACCAAGAAAAATGTTATCACCACCATTCCTTTTTGCATGGTCACATTAAAGATCACTTTAAAACCTAGAAGACTGAAGTAAATTACACATAGTAAGTTGGGAGTGGGGCCTGAGGAGGTAGAAGTGTCATGGGCTAGTTTCTCTAAGGCCACTCATAACCACCTAACTTGCCTGTAGCATGTGACACTGCTTACCATTCAGTCATTTTTGAACCTGAATCAATTGACAAATCAGGCAGAAATACTTGGAATTGGATTTTTCTCTCTGGTTTGTTTGTGGTTCAAGGCATGCTCTCATCTGTTAGCTCATTATGTACATCAAAAGAGGACTCTCTCTTGCCCCCATCCTCACTCAGAATGTATGAACTAATTAAAAGAGTGGTGCAATATTTTCAAATTCTACCCCATTACTCAATCCTGGTGAGAAGTTATGGAAGTATAGTTGGCAAATATAAAGCTAAATAAGTCTTCCATTAATTTTCCTATCTTTTCAATTAGTATAATTTATTTTTTCTGTGCTCTGATTAACAGTGCTAAACCTGTAATCAAGCCAATCAGCATGAATTAAAGTCTTACTGTATGCCAAATGCATGCTAAGCACTACAGATACAAAGAAATGCAAAAGATAGTCCCTGCTCTCAAAGAGCTCACTCCTTATTGGAGGAGACAGCATGCAAGCAATTATATACCAGCAAGTTATAAACAAGATAAATTAGAGATAGTCATGGACAGAAGGCACTAGCATAAAGAGGTATCAGGAAAGGCTTTTCAGAGAAGATGGAAATTTAGTTGGAACTTAAATAAAGCCAGGAGGTAGATGAGAAAGGAGAGCATTCCCAGCATGGGGGACAGCCAGTAACAATAAAGTCAAGATATTGAATGTCTTTTGTGAGAAACAGCCAAGAGAGGCCTGTATAAATAGATCCCAGAGTACATGGAAAGGAGTAATGTGTAAGAAAACAGGAAAGATAGGAAGGGTCCTCAGTTTGTAAAGGGTCAGATGAGATTTTTATATATGAAAATGCAGTTAATAGGGAGCTGGTAGAGTTTATTGAATCGGGAGGCAGCATGTCAGACCTATGCATTAGATAGCTAAATGGAGAATGGACTGTGGCTGAGCCTTGAAACAGGGAGACTAACAAGCAGACTATTGCAATAGTATGAAATGATAAGTGCCTGCACCAAGGTAGTGGCAGTTTCCAAAAGAGAGAAGATGGCATATGTGGGAAGTATTTTGAAAGAGAAAAGAAATGAGGATAGCATGGAAGTTGGCATCTTGGGTGATTAGGATCATGGTGGCAAAATTGACAGTAATAGAAAAGGTGGGGAGAGGAGAAGGCTTGAGGATTAAAATAAAAGTTCAGTTTTAGACATGTTGAGTTTAAGATAGCTATAAAAAAATTCAAGGTGTCAAAGAGGCAATTGAAAATACAGGATTGGAACTAAGGAGAGACATTAGGGCTGGTAAATAGAATATGGAAGAACCTTTTAATCTCCTGACAGCAAAGGTAAAATATGGTATAGTAGAAACTGGACTGAGAATTGGGATATCTACATTTTAACCCCAATAGCCAGCAATGCAGCACAGTAATTAGAGTGCTGGATTTTGAATCAAATCCAATCTTCAGACACTTACTAGCTGTGTGACCCTGGACAAGTCACTTAACCTCTGTCTGCCACATTTTCCTCATTTGTAAAATAAAGATAATAGTACTTAATTCCTAGGTTGTATGAAGATCAAATAAGACAGTGTATGTAAAACATGTTGCAGACTTTAGAGCATTATGTAAATGGTGATGAGAATAATTGCTACTATTATTATTATCAGCACCATTCCTACTACTACTACCACTATTACTGCTGTCTCAGCTACATGACCTTGGGCAAGTTGATCACTCACTTTGCATCTCTGGGCCTTGGTTTTTTCTTCTGTAAGATGAAAGGATTGAATTAGATTCAGTTCAGTTGACAAATACTTATTAAACTTCTGCTATGATCAGATACCTTCTGGGCCCTGTGGCTCTAAAGACAAAAAACAAAAATCTTTGCCCTCAGGGAGGTTATAGTCTTCTGGTTACCAACTGTTTGATTCCTTAAACTCCAGCTCTTATATTCCTTGACTCTGTTATAACATTATGCAGTTCTACTGCAAGGGTAAATATGAGATAGAAGAAAAGCAGGTACTAGTCAGCTATAGTATTGCCTATGATGCCAGGGCTGGACACTGAAACCTGGAAAGGAAAAGCAACCATGGGGCCTCTCTCTAAAGTCCTTATGTGTGTAAGGGGAGAAGAGGGTTTTTTTCAGATATCAATATATTAGATGGTGGTCACCAGAGGATTGAACAATTATCAATCCTCAATTAAGAATAATCTCAAGTCAAAATTGACTTTTATGGAAGTTTATTTATAGTTGAGAGGAGAGAGAGGAAATGAGGAAATAAGAATCTAACACAGTAGGTAAATTACTTCGATCCTCTAATTAATCCAGGTAGATCTAATTAACTCTCAGCTGAGAGTCAGAGGGCCAGAGGCCAGGGAGTGAATGAAGCAAAGCTTCATTTACAGAGTCTGTTAAAGGGAAGTTCCTTAAGAGTTCAGGAAGATTCAGTCTTTAAACTCACCAAGTGGACTTCTAAAGAAGATATTGAAAGCAGTCTCACTTAAGGTCTCAGCGTTCCAGCCAGCACTCCTCCACGATCCAGGAAAACTAGAAGACTCCGAAGAGCTCCTTCACTCGCAGCCCTCTTCACCAGAAGACTTCAGCTGGCTGAGGACCTTCTCCTTTTAAAGGGGTTACTTATGTGTCACTTCCTGTGCCTCCCTCCTAATTTTCGTGTCCAATCACAATAGACACTTCTCATAGGACTGCCTAGGGGGCAATCAGTTGATTCTGATTTGTCAACCACTCTAGCACACATAGGTTACGAACCTCCCAAAATTGGAGGTGCTCTCACCTTTGGTGATTAAATCTAAAGATGGGCAGTGTAGATTTAATCTAATTATCACATGTGCTAGGTTAGAACACCAAACAGTTTACTTTCCTCATTCATAGAGCACCCGGGATTTGGAGTGGGGAAGACCTGAGTTCAAATTCCATTTCACTTTCTCATTAACTATGACCTGGCCAACTAATCTCTCTTAGTCTCAGTTTATTATCTGTAAAACAAGAATAATGCAAGTTTTAAAATTAATATTCAATGCCTCCAAAGTATGATATTTATAAGGATTTATTAAAAGCCCAGGGAAAGAGTCCCAACTCACCCTTTACCACGCCTTCTCCTCTCCCAAAAGCCACCATGACCACACCAAAACACACCTTACCAACTTCCCAGGAAAACCAACAACCAATAGGAAATGGCCTAAGGAATTATGGGTATGGTGAAAGGGAGTTTGAGTAATGTAGTTTAAAAGGGTACAAGATCTTTTCAACTTTACAAATTCCCCCCTGTGATCCTTTGGGAGACCAGTCTCCCCAATGGATCTTGAAAACATAATCAAATTAAAGTTTACAATAATTCAGAGATAAAAGAGAAATAAAAGGGAGAAAGAACAAAACCAATGTTTGGTACATTGACAAAAGCCATTTGGGGGCAGTCCCCTTTCTGGCATAAAAGGGTCCATTCAAAATAAATACATTCAACCCCACCAAGTTCAAATTTGCCATATCTCAAAATTCACTCTGGCTCTTCTGGTGCAGTGTGGGGTCTCTGCAGGCATCTTCATGGCACCTTCTGGATTCTGGGAGGTAGTCTTCTGTTCTAAATTGGGGTCAAATTCAAGTCCAAATTCATAGAAATAATATAGTCCCCCCCCAGAGGAGAACAACTTTACATTCCCCCTGAGGAAAATACAGGGATACACATGGGAATCACACAGGAATTGGCTTTTTGTCAGTGCGGCTAATTTTTATCCTCTTTTCTTTTATCCCCAAATTCCTGTAATTTAGAAGTTGACTATGTTTACAAGGTCCATTGAGAAAGACCAGTCTTTTCGCTGGATCTCTGGGGGGAATGTGTTATTTGGAATTTTGGGGTTCCATTGAGGGTTATTTGGGGTTCGTTTGAGTTTTAAATATTTAGATATATGACAAACTTCCTGTGAACATTTAGAGGACTTGGAAACTACATTTCCCATGATTCCTCTTGTAATGCAGGTAGACAGGAAGTGTGATTACGTAAAAGAACAGTATAAGACTCCTGAGGTCATTAGAGGCAGGCTCTTTGGTACAAGGGAACCAGGTGGGCAAAAGGTATGGTGGGCAACTTGAGTTAGATCTTAGCAGGTATGTGATCATCTTTATTTTACCAATATGGCCTTAGTTAAAATATTAATACTTCTTTTAATATCCATCTATATCAGTTTTAATCTTAATAATAAGGGGCCTACTTCATAGGATTGTTGTGAGGATCAAATGAAATCATATAAATTGCTTTGGGAACCTTAAATATAAACATTAGCTATTATAAAAGAAAATGTTTCAGAGAAGGGGACCACTAGAACAGAAAGTATACATGTTGTCAGACAAAGTTACTGTGTTGGTTTTGTGTATGTGTCTGTGTTTTGGTATGACTAAAATGAGACAACTTACAGTGATTTGCAAACTCTAAGAGCCCAATAGGCTCTACAAATGCTAGCTTTTACTGATGTAAAAAAAATAATACTAAATGTTTAGAAAGTCCATTCATTATAATTTTGTCTATTGAGTAATGGTTGTGATTAATATGATTTCAAAGTACATTTTGGTGTAGCAAGAACAATAAATGGCCTACAAAGTAAATCTGTTATCCAAAATAAAGTGCTTAGACTGGATGATCTCTATGATTTCTTCCAGCTTTAGAAATTTCATGACTTCTATCAGCTGAACAAATGGATGTCATGTCACAAAGGGACAGCTTTAAAGAGAATGGAAATAAGACTGGATCTGATTTTTACCTCATAAATCATTCTCTAACATCATCATAAAGAGAGAGGTTCATGGGAACCCATTGTAACAAACACTTGTATTTACTTTGTGAAATAGTCTCAAATATAGTTACTTCATCTGTTCCATTAGAATATTAGAAAATACTTAGAATCAATAACAAAAACAACAAAAAGTATATGATCATATCAACAGGTACAGAAAAAATAGTTTTTGCCAAAATATAATATCCATGTCTATTAAAAATACTAGATGGCATAGGAATAGAGATTAAAAAAATAATAGTAGTATCTATCTAAAACCAAAAGCAAGCATTATCTGTATTCAGGATAAACTAGAAGCCTTTCCATTAAGATCCACAGTGAAGCAAAAATGTCTACTATCACTATTATTATTCAATATTGTATTGGAAATGCTGGCTATAGAAGTGAGACAAAGTAGAAGGAATAAACATAGGAAACAAGGAAACAAAACTTTCACTTTTTGCAGATGGTGTAATGGTATACTTAAGGGAACCCAATTCAACTAAAAAATAGTTGAAATAATGAACAACTTCAAGAAAGTTGCAGGATAGAAAATAAACTTACACAAATCATCAGCATTTCTATATATTACCAATTAAACCCAACAGGAAGAGTCAGAGACATTCCATCTAAAATAACTTCAAAGAGTATAAAATACTTGACAAGGCATACATAGAAACTCAATTGCGAAGCATTCTTCACTTGCTTCCTCAGGACAAAAATCGAAACAATTCAAGAAATATTAATTGCTCATGGGTAGGGCAAGCCAATATAATAAAAATGACAGTCCTGCCTAAATTATTTTGCTTATCAGTGCCATACCAGTTAAACTAACGAAGAACTACTTTATAGAGGTAGGGAAAAAATAGTAAAATTCATGTGGAAGAGCAAAAGGTTAGTAAAACCAAAGAAATCAATGAAAAAAATAGGAAGGAAAAAGCCTATCATTCTTGGGTCTCCAACTATACTGCAAAGTGGCAATCATCCATACAGTTTGATACTAGATAAGAAATAAAGTGGTGGATCAATGGAATAGATTAGGTAAACAATATCTAGAAGCAAAAGAGAATAGGAATATGGTATTTGATAAATCCAAAGATCCTAGCTATTGGGACAGTGACTCACTATTTGACAAAAATTGCAAATAATCTGGTAGATACTAGGCAGAAACTAACCCCTCTCACAAAATACCAAGATATGGTCAAAATGAGTACATGATTCTGACATAAAGGATGATAGTGTAAACAAATTAGGCGAGATACAAATCACTGATCAAACCTATAGATGATGGGGAAGAGATCCATGACCATAGCAGTGATAGAGTTTCACAGAGGTAAAATGCATGATTTTAATTACATAAAATTAAAAAGGCTTTGCACAAACAAAACCTGTGTAGCGAAAATTTGAAGGAAAGCAGGAAAATGAGAAAAAATTTTCAACAGTCTAATCTGTTAAAGGTCTCATTTCTCAAACATATAGGAAAAGTGAACAAAATTTATTAAAATAGGAGCCATTTCCCAAAAGATATGAACGAGCAGTTTTCAGAAGAAATCAATGCTCTTAATAGTAATGAAAAAAATGCTCTAAATCTTTAATAGAGAAATGTAAATTAAAGTAATTGAGGTACCACATAATACCCATCAGATTGGCTAAAATGACAGAAGAGGAAAATGATAAAAGCTGGAGAGAGGGGATATGATAAAATAGGTACATTAATGAAATATATTACTGGAGTTGTAAACTAGTCTTACTATTCTGGAGAATAATTTAGGACTATATCCAAAGAGCTATAAAACTATGTATACCCTTTGACCCAGCAATATCACTGCTCAATCTATACCCCAAAGAGATCAAAGAAAAAGGAAAAAGACTCATTTGTATGAAAGTATTTCTAGAAGCTTTTTTGTGTGTGGTAGCAAAGAACTAGAAACTGGGGAAATGCCCTCAGTTGGGAAATGATTAACCAAGTTGTGGTATTCAAATAGGATAAAATTTTGTCATGCTATAAGAGAATATGAAGGGAACCATTTCAGGAAAACTTATATGAAGTGATTCAAAGTGAAGTGAATACAGCCAAAAGAACAATGTACACAGCAATATTGAAACAATATTGTAGTAATAATAATAACTCTGAAAGATTGGGCTACTCTCATTAATACAATCATCCATGATAGTTCCAAAGGAAGGACTCATGATAAAAAATGCTGTCCATCTCCAGCAAGAGATCTGATAGCTTCTTGAATCCAAATTGAAGCACATTTTCCTGTGGCTTTTTTCTTTTTCTGATTTTGTTTTTGTTTTGTAATATGGCTAATATAGACGTATGTTTTGTGTGATTTCACATGTGTGATGGGTATTGTATTTCTTGCTCTTTGAATGGGTAGAGAGAGATTGAAAGGAGGGAGAAAATTTGAGACTGAAAATTACAATTTAAAAAAATAAACAGGTTAAATGACTTGTCTAGTGTTTCAGAGCTAGTAAGTAGCAAAGGTAAGTTTGAATCCAGGGCTCTTAACTGTAGTTCAGAAGCCTCCCAACCACACTGGCCTGTTGACAAGAGCTAGGCAGCAGCTAGGAGAAAAAGAGCAATAGCATTCACTACTATGGAGAGAATAAAAAAGCCCATTGTGAAGTCTGGCCTTCTTGCCTGCATCTGAAACATGGATGGCCTGAACCCTGATGCCAAGGAGAGATTTATGTCTTGTACCACAATGCCCCTCTTCTGGTGTATAGTTCACCTTCCTGGGAACTCTGTATTTAACTTGTCCACTCTTTAATCTTCAGCTTCCTCTGAGACAATCAGGAAATCTCTTGATTGCACAGCAGGTTATAGGGTATTAACATTCTTGCCTAATCCCTGACCTGATCTGATTTTCCTTTTCTCATCCACCACAAGAAAGACAAAGAAATAAACAGGGACAGTGTTCCTATCTCAAAAATAGAAGACACCACTGCTCTTGAAGTACACAAAGCCAAACCCATCTGTCACAAGCTATTTCTGTCAGAGCTGAGGTTTGGCCTGCAGCATTTCTCACCTTTCCTCCTCCTCCTCTCGCTCCTCCCCACCCCTGATAGATTAGCGTGCTGTGCAGGCTGGTGGGCTGACTGTACTGACAGGCAACATAAGAGCAGTTCTCCAGATACTTGGAGGCAATTGATACCAATTTCACAGCCTCCTCTTTAGGAATATGGCAGGCTTAATGATGAGGGAGGAGTCGGGTGACCCTGGGCAAGTCACTGAACCTCTTGCCTACCAGAGAATGGACAGCAATCTATTCCAGTATCTTTGCCAAGAAAACCCCAAGAACAGTAATGACCATAGAATCACAGAGTCAGATGTGACTGAACAACAACAATGATGAACTTAGACTACTTAGTCATAGAGAATCCAGAGCCTTTGGATTTTGCTGTATTTTTGGTTCAGAAGCTAGAGCCTGGTCCCAGATCTAGGGATGTTGGTGCCATCCCACCCAGTGCTTTTGTGGCCTAGAGCTTCTGTGTCTCCGTGTGGGAACGATTGTAACTTCTTGGGACTGCAGCCATAAGATAGAGGGAATGGGGCAAGGCAAGAAGGTGTCTATCATATAATTGTGGTTTGGGGAACAGGAAAGAACCTGCTCTTCCTTGTTTGCTCTTTGGTGGTAGGTGTACACTAGGGCATGCTCGGGTCACAAAGGATCCTAGTCTGTGCAATCAAACAGTCCCAGGATCAGTGAACCAGGGCTTCATCCCAAATGCCTACTGTCGCCCTGCCATTACCTTAAGAGGCAGTGAAAAGTGAGGAAGGCAGCCATCTGGGGAAAGATCATCCATTTCAGTTCCTAATTGTGCCATCCCCATGCTCACACTCGCCCACCCGCTACAGAAGGCATGTTCTCCTGCCTGAAGATGACCAAATTAATGAACTATGGGTTGCAGCGGACAAATTGAGTAGTAAGAGGTGGTTGGATTACATATAAGAAATTGTTGAGATCTCTTAATGACCTCATATTGTTTGCTGCTACAGACTTCCATTTAACAATAATATTCTGCTAGGGATAGTATATAGTTGCTAGTCCATAGAAACATGTTCTTAGGAGAATATCTCAGATCATCCAAAGGAAAATAGAAAGGTGTTTATATTTGACAAGTTTTAGAAGTCAGTCTGTTTTCTGCTATTAGATTAAGCTCAATAGTAAATATTTTCATCTGTGATTGAAAAAACAGTTTTAAAAAAAAGAAAAAAATAAGTACTCTAACTTTTCGTCATCCCAGTTTTTTAATAGAAGTGTAACACACAGTAGTTCAATATTTAAATTAGGATGGATTTGGGATGGCTAAGTGATTCAGTGGATTGAGAGCCAGGCCTAGAGACAGGAGGTCCTGGGTTCAAATGTGGCCTCAGACACCTCCTTTCTGTGTGACCCTGGGTAAATCACTTAATCCCAGTTGCCCAGCTCTTACCACTCTCTGCTTTGGAACCAATACTTAGTATTGACTCTAAGACAGAAGGTAAGGGTTTAAAAATAATTGGTTAAGATGGACAAATTGGTTAAGATGAGTCTGTGTTTTTTTCCGGGTCATCCTTTTCATAAGATCATCATTAGTGATGAGAAATCTACTTTCCATGGGTCCTTCATTATCACATTTAGAAATTATATGTACATAGAGATAATTTCTGACAACAGGGAAGAACCATTAACTAGCACAATTATGATATATGTAAATTAGTTTCTTGATTTTATTCTTATTGGCATAAGCCAAACTCTACACATTGATAAAAGTAAAATGGCAGGACAGTAAAGAAGCCTTTGTACATTTAAAAGTTGCATTGTCTAAAGTTACGGGGCCTTTACTATATAATTATGTATATATAATTATGTATACTATATAACAATACTTGCCTTCTATCTTTGTATCAATTCTAAGACAGAAAAGTGACAAGGGATAGACTTGCTCAGGGTCACACACCTAGGATATGTTTGAGGTCAAATTTGAACCCAGGTTTTCCTACCTCCAGATCTGGCACTCTGTTGAATGCTAACATGAATAGGAACAGGATCTCCGATTTCATTCTAATATTCATACTAACATATTTATAGGAATTAAAATGTATTATTCTCTGCTTTTAAAGACTAAAAAAAAGACCAAATACTTTAATTTACATCATTTCAAAAGATTAGAATTGACAGCTATATGATTTTGGTCAAATCACATATCTTCTTTGAACCTTGGTTCCCTTCCTTTGTCATATAAGGATAGAAGTACTTGAATTGCCCATCTCCAAAGAATTTTTTGGCAAATGAAATAATGTTTGTAAAAGAGCATTTTAAAGCTGTTTTTATATAATAAATGACCAGCTACTTTATTTTTTTTTTATTTTACTTTTTAAATCCTTGCCTTCTGTCTTAGAATCCATACTATCAGTTCCAAGGCAGAAGAGTGGTAAGGGCTAGGCAGTGTGGGTTAAGTGACTTGCCCAGGGTCACACAACTAGGAAGTGTCTGAATCCAGATTTGAATTCAGGACCTCCCATCTTCAGACCTGGCACCCAGTCCACTGAACTATCTGGCTATCTTAGTACTTTAATTCAAATCATTTAAAAAGATTAAAAGTGATATATGTATGATTGGGGGCTCAAATCATTTGACCATTTGACCTTTAGTTTCCTCCTTTGTAAAATGAAGATAGTAGTTCTTAAGCTCCCTACCTCTCATGTGGAAAAAACTACAAGCCTCAACTCAACTCTCTACTATATGCATCATCATCTTTAGTTCAAGATAAATTCTGAAGTTACATAATCAGAATCTCAAACTTGTTTCTCAAGTTTGGATAAACACTGTAATGCAATGCCATTGCTCATTGTCCTGGATATGACACCTTTGTGATAAAAACTGTCCAGAAACATTTAATACCATACTCTATATAATTGGCTCTAAATCTTTTTCCCATAATCTTGGTTTTTTATTTTACTTACATGAACGAAGATGTAAATTACAGAAGTTAAGGAAAATACAGGATTAGGATGTGAGTGACTGCATATAATCAAATAAATATTGTCAATTTAGAAGTGGGAGGTGGGTAGGCAACAATATCCTTATTCAGATTAGGAGAAAATCAATTATAAAGTTCATTTCAAGAAATGCCATTTTGTTTGCTATTTGATTCAGATGAAAGTTTAATATAGGTTTGTTCTACTTTCTTCCTTTGATGAGTAAATAAAAAAATTTTGTAATTATATGGAAATGGTTATCTTAATGTGTCTCTCTATTACTTGTCTTCATACTTGGATGGATCCACCATTTTATCATTAGAGATATTTCTTCTGTATATGTAGATTTTAGCTTCTCTTTACCTCATCCTTCAGGCTTTGGGGGGGGGGGAGGGTGTCCATGTCCTAATAGACTGCAGGTTTTACCCTTATTTTTTAAGCATTTGGGGGATACCGAGGCACCACTGGAACTGCCTAAGGGCTTTTTCTTATTTTTGTGCCTTTCACTTCTTTTTCTAGTCATATTACTGCTTGAATTAACATCAGCAATTAAATATTTGGCTCTAAAACTTTAAAAAAATTTGAAAATAACCTTGCTAATATTCTTCAATGTATTTAAAAGAGAAAAAAAAAGCTTCTATCCAAATCTTATCATTGGAACAGTGAGGTGGTACAGTGGAGAAGTTAGGAAGATTCATCTTCCTCTGAGGCAAGATATGGCCTCAGACTTTACTAACTGTATGACCCTGGGCCAGTCACTTAATCTTGTTTACCTCAGGTCCTTATTTTTCAATTGAGTTGAAGAAGGAAATGGCAAACTACTATGGAACCTTTGCCAAGAAAGCCCCAAATAGGGTCACAAAGAATGACACACAACTGAAATAACTGAATAATGACAAAAATCTTATCAAATATCATTTTGTTTTTTATTTAGTATTGTGATGATTTTTTTGTGTTCTAGTTACAAATGCTGTTGAATTAATTGTTAAAGCACTTATGAGACTGCAAGACTTAGGTTGTATAGAGATACTGATGCTTCATCAGTCTGTCTGATCTTACATCTATCAGCTACTATAAAAGTTATAGATTTATTTTATTTCTAAATAGTTATTAAAGCCTGGTGTTTTGAAAAAGCATTTATTTTCAGAATCCCTCCCACTCCCAAGTATTACATTTATAGGTGATTTGGGGGGAAATGCCTTTTGCCTTTTATGTACTTTTCACTTTATATTCTCAGTCATCCTACCCAAACTCCTGACTTGAAGAACAGTTAAACTGTTCTTTGGAGGGAAAGGGGAGATATGGTAACCTCTGTTAAACTTATAAAGTAGAGAACACTTAAAAAGAGTCTATAACTTTTTCTAAACTCTGTATATATCCAAATTATCAGTTTCTAAGGTTTGAATTAATGCAACTGAATGTAACTCTAGGGGCATCTTATTACAGTTACCTGGCCCTGTTTCAATCTTATGAGCGCGCGCGCGCGTGTGTGTGTGTGTGTGTATACACATGTATACATATATATATGGAGTAAAATCAGGCTAGTAAGGAATACTAAGGGCAAAAAAAATCCACATGTACAGTGGATATACCCTTTATTTAAACAAACTCACATTAATTCAGTCCTCACTAATGTGGAATCTGTTTACAAACACTACCTCTGTATCCATGAGGCTACTAGGTAGTACAATGGCTAGAGTTAGACTTTTGAGTCAGGTAGATCTGAGTTTAAATCCAGCCTCAGACACTGTGACCCTGAGACTAAATCTGTACTCAGACCCTTAAAAGTTGTGTGACACTGGGCAAGTCTTTAACCTCTGTTTGCCTCAGTTTCCTCATCTGTAGAATGAGGATAATAATAGGCCCTACCACCCAGAGTTGCTGCAAGGATAAAATGAGGTGATGTTGATAAACACCTTGAAAACTTAAAGTGATAATATAAGTGCTAACTTTATTGTTGGATACATACAAGTTTATATAAAGTATATATAGCTGGTGCCAGAGTGTTAAGAACCAAAAAAGAGTTTCTTATGAAAAGGCCATGTTATGTTCAAGAGAAAGATCAACGAGAGTCTAGGATATGTGCTTGTAGTGAAAAAGATCATAATAAGGAATAAAAGAGAGAAGTCAAAACTATTATAACTCTCAACTTTATTTCCTAGCCATGGAAAAGATTTTTTTATTTAGAAAAACAAAATGAGAGTTAAATTAGGAATTGAAACTCAAGAAAATGAGAAGATAATAAGAGAGAACCTACTTCTGTCAGTGAGATCACTTCCCCAAACCCAGGGAACCTTCCCTTTGGGTTCCTGGGAGGGACTGGTACTAACCCTGATGTTTGCAAGATTGTGGCAGAGAGGGGACATGCTACTGACCTTGGAGGGCAGATGCTCAACTGATTTTTGAGGAAGGGAAGCTGAGGACAGAAAACTTGGCAAAATTCTATATGTAGCATTAAAGTAGATTAATTTGTGAACAATTAAAAATGGAAATAGTGGTCACTGAGAGCCAACATGATTTCTTCAAGAACAGGTTATTCCTCATTAAGCTAATTTTCCCATTATGCTAGAGTGGCAGTGGTAGGTAGGAGATTGAGGAAAGGCTAAAGACACACAGTATACTTGAAGTTCCTCCTCCTTCTTATGGTCAAGAGAAAAGGGAACAGGAAGGGAACAAGCATTTATTAAATGTCTACTATGTGCCAGGCACTGCACTAAGTAAGTTCTTTTACAAATATCTCATTTGATCCTCACCACAGGGCATTAGATACAATTATTATCCTTATTTTACCATCAAGTTCACCAAGGCAGACAGGCTCAGTGCCCTGCCCAGGGTCACCCAGCTTCTAAGGGACTGAGTACCGATTTGAACTCAGGTCTTCTGGGCTGTGCATGAGCTTCATGTTCCTATAGTGAGGTGCCTGGAAACAGCCTCAGAGTAAAATATTTGCATTATCAACATCATCCTGAAGGCATGTGTTCTTCAAGGAAAGTCTTGGGGTTCTCCCTGTGGCCTTGCACTGTTCAACAGTACCACAGTTGATGCGGACGGTGGCACCGATGGCGTGCCTGTCACTGAGAGGATGCTGAGGCTGGAGAATGAGTAGCACATCCTGGAAGACGAAGCCAGTGTCCAAAAACATTTCAGCAAATATACATGGGGAGAACATCATAAAATTTAATAAAGACAAGTAAATGTCACTAGAAGTCCAGGATAGGGAGGGCACCAGCCAGACAGCATGGGGCGGGTCAATGGCCAGGCCAGTATCTGTGCCGCATGCCAGCCAAAAAGCCCAACAGCGGCTTTGGGGGAGGTGGGCTATCCAGAATTAGGTGGTCAGGAGGCTTACTTTGGTCTGGTCAGACCATGATCTGGATGGCTGTATTAAGTTCTGAGGGTAGCATTTTAGGAAGGTTATGGACCAGATGGAGTATGTCCGAAAGATGGGGAGGGGACAGCTACCTTAAGAGCAACTGAAGAAGTCTAGGTACATTGTTTAGCCAGGGGAAAAGGTTTTTGAGTGACATGATAGCTTTCTTAAAATGTTGCCAGGAGGCTCTGAGGGATTTATGGTAAAGATGCTACCCACATTCAGAGGAAGGACTGCAGGAGAGGAAACATATAAGATAAACAATTGCTTGAATGCATGGGCTGAGGCGGACATGAATGGGAAATAGACCCTGAACAAGGACACATGTTACAACCAGTGGAAATGTGCATTGGCCATGGGTGGGGGAAGAGCGGGGGGGTGAAGGGGAAAGTAGGGGCATAAAGTATGTAAACAGGTTAAAAACAAATATTAATAAATGTCTAATAATTTTTTAAAAAGTATTATTAAAAAAAAATGTTGTCAGGAGGAAAAGGGATTATACTTGTTCTACTGGACTCCAAAGGGCAGAACATGGAGCGGTAGGCAATCTGGGAGAAAGGTAGATGTCAGCTTAATGTTTGGGAAAACTTCTATAATTAGAGCTACCCACAAGTGTGGTGGGCTGCATGGAGAGGTCATTTGTTCCCCCTCACTGAAGGTCTTCAAGAACACACTGATGACCATGTGTCAGAGGTAACTCTTGTTCAGTTTTGGATGGGCCTAGTAATTTCCAACTCTGAGATCCAATGGTTGTAAACAATATGAATTTCTGACTATTAAATATTGTTAAATGATATCTTGAGTTTATAGTTTAAAGACTTAATAAAAGTCATACCATGCCGGGGCAGCTGGGTAGCTCAGTGGACTGAGAACCAGGCCTAGAGACAGGAGGTCCTAGGTTCAAATCTGACCTCAGACACTTCCCAGCTGTGTGACCCTGGGCAAGTCACTTGACCCCCATTGCCTACCCTTACCACTCTTCTACCTTGGAGCCAATACACAGTATTGACTTCAAGACAGAAGGTAAGGGTTTAAAAAAAAAAGATATAAAAAAAAAAGTCATACCATACCATAAATTTTATTATGTTGTACAATTGGATTTAAGAAATAGGATTTCTTTTTCTTTTGAAGTTGGAATAACATGTTATTTTAATTTTTTAGGGAGAGTTTCCCCCCACTTTTCTTGGCAGAACTGTACAAACACCTGTACATATTAAAACTTTTATTTAAAGAGGCAGCTAGTGGATAAAACACCAGCCCTGCATTTGGAAGGACCTAGTTTCAAATCTGGCCTCAGATACTGCTTAGTTGTATGACCCTAGGCAAGTCAATTAATTCCATTTATCTAGCCCTAATCATTCTTCTGGCTTAGAATTGATACCAAGATAGAAAATAAGAGTTTTAAAAAAAAACAAAAAACTTTTGAAAGAATTTTCTGTTGGTTTTTTTTTTTTGTTTTTTTTTTTACATTTCACATACAACAAAGCATTTGGACATAAGTGAAATACAAAATATTATATATAGTAAAAGTTTTGTACTAGACCTGTGATTTCATTAATTCAGGGAACTCCAAGTGACAAAACTCTTATCTCCCAATGCAGATTAGCACCTGGGCCAGGAAACAGGAATTTGAACCCAGGTCTTTCTGATTATAAAGTTAGCTCTTAGACCACTGAGGCCACAATGCCTTACCAAAAAATAAAATATCCTCCAACAAAAACATATACACAAAAAAGTTTTTTGAGAAAAATTTTCTTTTGGAGAACAAATAACATCTAGGGAAATAAGTTGAATAATTACATTATTAAAACTTCTAAAACAAATTATTTTTTGGAGGGTGAAATCAGAACCATGATTTTTATTGTGTATAGGTAGGCTCCCTCAACCAATATAGACTAAAAGTTTCTCAAGAATTTATAGTCTTAATAGGTTAGGATACCAAAAAGTTAAGAAACTTGCCCAAAGATAACCAACAAGCTGAAAGAAGGCTTGAAGCTTGTATTTCTAGGTTTTCTAACCTTTAAATTGTATTGCCTCCCTTCATAGAAAACGAGAATCATTTCAATGGTTCTTGTGCTTGATGTTTTATGTATATTATACAGTACAATTCATATTTGTACAGTAGTCAAAAAAGTTTACCTCACCATTACCCTATACTATCCAAACATTATTTTTCCCATTTTCCAGGTGAAACGAATTGAGCTTTACAAGAGACAGTTCACTCAATATCACAGTGCTAATAAGCAGCCAAACTGCAACTTGAACCTAGGTCTTACTACTTTGAATGTGCTGCCATGATGTATAAGTTATGTATGTCATCATTTTTCCCTTTTGAAACACAGCTATCACTTAATTATTTAGTGTGTGTGTGTGTGTGTGTGTGTGTGTGTGTGTGTGTGTAAGAGAGAGAGAGAGAGAGAGAGAGAGAGAGAGAGAGAGAGAGAGAGAGAGAGAGAAACAAGTGCCTGACACTTTAGGTTGTTTTTTAAAATGTCTATTTTTTTATGCTGAACTTAAAAACACACAAAAACATTGAGCATTTTTGTATATGTAGGAAAAAAAGATTTTATATGAAGTATATGAAACACCATTTCATATTACTTGCTTTAAAATTCTACTTGCTACTTTAAAAACCTTTTCTTGATCATCTGTATTTTATTCTGAATTAACTTTTATTTTCTTTTGTACATTAAAAAAATATTTTAGTTCCTTTCTCTTTTTTTGGCATTAGTTGCTATACTCTCGATCCTCTTGCCCCCCAAATTAAAAACCAAGGAGAGAAAAATCCACCTTGTAAAAGATAAGCATAGTCAAACAAAATAAATCTACAAAAAGGCCTGGGCCAAAAATATATGCTTCTTTTTGCATATTAAGTCCATCACTTCTGTATCAGGAAATGGGTAATGTGTTCCTTGTAATCATGATCAATCATTGCATTGAACAAATTTCTTAAGTCCTTCCAAATCTTTGCACTGTTATTGTTGTTATTTAAATTGTTCTCCTGGTTGTGCTTACTTTATTCTGTGTTGTTTCATATAAATCTTCCCAAGTTTTTCCCAAATAGTCCTTTTCCTGGTCTTTTCCATCACAGTAGTAGATAATCTACTATCATTTATTCAGTCATTCCTGCCCATATCCTGTGTCTAACAGTTCTAGTGATTAAGTTCTGAGGATTACATATATCATCTTCCCATATGGAAATATAAACAGTTTAAACTTCTTTGGTCCGTTATGATTTCTCATTCATGTTTACTGTTTTCCTTTTGATTCTTGTGTTTGAATGCCAAATTTTTTATTCAGCTTTAGTATTTTTGTCAGGAATGCTTCTTTCATTAAATGTCCCTTTTTTCCCCTCCAGTAGAATTGTATTCAGTTTTGCTGGGTAGGTCATTTTTGGTTATAATCCTAGGTCCTTTCCCTGTGGGAATATCATATTCCAAGCCTTTTTTTCCTTTCTAGTCATAGCTGCTAAATCATGTGAGGTCCTGATTTCTGACTCTGTGGTGTTTGAATGTTTTCTTCCTGGCTACTTGCAGTATTTTCTTCCTGGTCTGGGAGTTCTCGATTTTGACTATAATATTACTGAGAGTTTTCATTTTAGTATTTTAGAAGGTGACCAGTGTATTCTTTCTATTTCTAATGTGAGCAATTTTCCTTTATAACTTCTTGAAATGTGATATCTAGACCCTTTCTTGGAGGCTTTGCTTGTAGATATTTTCAAATAATTGTCTTCTGTGTTTCTGTTTTGAGCTTCTATTGGGTAGCTATTTGTAGGCAGATTTCTTGACTTT
Organism: Gracilinanus agilis; assembly: GCF_016433145.1. Lineage (NCBI taxonomy): Eukaryota > Metazoa > Chordata > Mammalia > Didelphimorphia > Didelphidae > Gracilinanus > Gracilinanus agilis. Next base: position 194,431,484 of record NC_058130.1, read on the forward strand.
GAACTTTGTTAGAGTTGGACTTTACTTACTTTGGAGGAGCGCGGATCTAAGCTTAGTTTCTTGTCTTTTATGCTCTTCTGCTTCTTTTATAGCTTAGTCTGGGAATATGTATGAGAATATATCACTGCTTCCAAGGTGGTTTGATCTCTCTACAAATTCCTGGCATGGTTTGTATATGGTAGAGTTTCTGAGGATTGCTACTATACTTTGGTACTTTAATTGGTATGATACTGAATATGCAAATGAATTTAGGTAGTATCTTCTCTTTTAGTATATTGATTTGATCTGACTGTGAGCAATTAATATTTCTTTGGTTAATTTAGGCTTGTCATTTTTTTCTCATAAAGTTTGTTTTATAGTTGTATTCATATCAAAAATAATAGCTTTTGATCCTCACATTCACTCTGTGAAGCAGATGAGTTATGATCCTTATTCTACAAATAAAAAAACTGAGGCTAAGAGGTTATGTGACCACACAAATAATAAATATTTGGGGTAGAATATGAACTTAAATCTTCCTGAATCCATCAGAATTCTTACCCATTATGCTACTTAGCATAGTTTGCATCTTGATAGGGAGTCCTCTCCTCCAATTATTTTATACATTTTATAGTTATTTTGAATTTAATTTTTTTTCCTGCTGGTATTTCTTAATACTCCATTTCTTAATCCTCCAAACCTCTCTACTTTTTGAGGAACTCCCAGTAATTCATGTATCATTCATGATATGTGACTGACTGATGTACAAACTGAGGATGCCAGTGTCAATTCATATATTATTATTAAAGCTTAAATTATTTTTTTAGTACAAATACAAGTTCTAGTGTTTTATTGCAACACTCCATTGGATGATCTTTTGTACTCTGCTCTTCTGCATGCAATCCACTTTGGATATGATCTCTTTGAGGACCAAGCCTAGCTGATTTTTGCTTTTGAGGCCCCACTTTCTAGCATAGTTCCTGGGAGATACTAGGTACTTAGTTGATGTTTGTTGATTGATCAATACTAGAGTCGTTGCAAAATGAATAATGGATCTACAATCTCATGGATAAAAAGACTCAGACCCCCATTGTGGGTTATAACTCATTTATGTCCCTTCATCCTCTGCCGTTCCTGTCCATGTAGAAGCCTAAATCTTCCATAAAGCATAAGAGCTGGAGTCCTTCTTCTGGGCCTTTGGATAGTTTTTGTATAGCAGAGTAGCACTTGAACTCCATGAATGAACTATTTCCTATTTCTTTTTGTGGTCTTTTATACTTCTTTTCACAGGTAGTATGAATGATATGCTAAATACATAGTTTGCACGTACTAGACATTTTACTTGTAAACATTTTTTCTGATTTTAATTTTCATTCACTTCATCCATGCTTCTCACTGAACTGCATCCTAATAACCAAGCATTATTGTTGTGTTATACTTTCCAATTCCAGCACTCCTGTTTCATATATAGATGAAACTGTTCAAGGTTAATCATTGATAGGAAAGAATGTTGTCTCACCACATACCAGAAATATGAGTGTACTTGTTAGTGGGTTTTAGTCAGAGTGGTTTGTAATCACAGTTTATGTCAATGTAGTAGAACTGTAAATCCCACATTAAAATTTTACCAGGAAACTTGAATCTTAGTTATTTCAAAATAACTACATTTTCATTTCCTTAGTCAGTTGTACACCTATGTCTGGATTCTCCTTTTCTTTAGGATTAATTAGAGTTGTGAGTCCTTTCATTACAAGCTCACTTCTCAAAATGCCAAATTGAATTTTTTCCAAAAATAACCTTGAAATAAATATTTGGTCATTATTCCATAGCTGGCATATTTTAGGAATTATTCTAATTAAGCTTTATATTCCAGTAAAAAAGGAACTACAGATTCTAAACCAGTTTTGAAATACACAATTGATGGGCCAGAGAGAAAAGGATAGTAATTTCTTTGGATTCAAATTGTTTGGAGAATTAGAAACACATCTTAGATTTTAAAGCTCTGCCTTTTGGTCAGTTCACAGTAGATTTTTTGAAACATTAGTGGGTCAGATATGGCTCTATAGAGGATATTTTGTTTTTTGGTGAGGCATCGTGGCCTAAGTGGACTAAGAACTAACTTTAGAATCAGAAAGACCTGGGTTCAAGTTCCTTCCTCCTGCCCCAGGAGGAATATGCACTTAAAGTTCCCTAAACCAATGAAATCACAGATCTAGTACAAAACTTTTACTATATATAATATTTTGTGTTTTACTACATCTGAATGCTTTGTTGTATATGAAATGTTAAAAAAAAAAAACAACAAAATTTTCTTGATTAAAAGTTTGGGTATCAATCCTAAGCATACCACTCATCTTTGAAATCTTCAGTGACTCCCTATTGTCTACTGGATAAATTTTATACTTCACTGCTTGACATTCAAGACCCTCTACAACTTCGACCCATTTTACCTCTCCTGCTCTTTCTTTTGACATTCATTTTTTTTTTAAAATTTGAGTCCCCAATTTTTCTTCCCAACCCCTCCTCTACCATTAAGAAGGCAAGCAGAATGATACTCATTTTATACATGTGAAACATTTCCATATTAGCCATATTACCAAAGAAAAGAGAAAAAGAAAGTGAAAAAAAAAATACTTTGATTTGCTCTCAGAATTCATCAGTTCTCTCACTGCTGTATATTTCTCCACAAAATGAACAACTCTTTGTTTCCTGAACATGCACAGAGTCTCTTGACTTTGTGCCTTTGTTTATTTAAGTTGTTTCCCATGCCTTACAGTGTCTTCCATTGCTTCATTTTATTATTAATTTTTTTGTCATTCAATATTTTATTTTTTCTTAATTAAATATAGTCAATTTTTTCTAAAATTTTGAGTTCTAAATTCTCTTCCCCTACTTCCCCTCCCCCTCAATGTAGTAATTTTGTAGACTTTATTCATATGAATTATGAAAAAACATTTTCACATTAGTCATGTAAAAGAAGACTCCTTTAAAAAACCCACTTAGAAAATAAAGTGAAAAATATTATGATTTGATTAAACTTAAATTCCATTAGTTCTCTCTTTGGAGCCAAACAGCATTTTTCATCATAAGTCTTTCATAATTGTCTTGGATTATTGTATTGCTGAGAATAGCTAAGTAATTAATAGTTGATCATCATACAATATTGCTGTTACTGTGTATGATGGTTCTGTTCACTCAACTTTGTATCAGTTCGTGTAAGTCTTTCCAGATTTTTCTGAAACCATCTGCTTGTTAATTCATTTCTTTTTTCTTTAAAACCCTTGCCTTCCATCTTAGAATCAGTACTCTGTGTTGATTCCAAAGCAGATGAGTGGTAAGGGCTAGGCATTGGGGGTTAAGTTGACTTGCCCAGGGTCACACAGAAAGTGTCTGAGGTCAGATTTGAATGCTTGTCATTTCTTAAGCACAATAATATTCCATTACAATCATATGCCACAACTTGTTCAGTCATTTTCCAGTTATTGGGCATCCCCTCAATTTCTAATTCTTTGACCCCACAAAAAGGGCCGCTATAAGTTTTTTGTACATATAGATCTTTTTCCTTTTTATTTTATCTCTTTGATGTGCAGACCTAGTAGTGCTATTGTTGGGTCAAAGATGGCCAATTTAATTAATGAATAAGTTTTATAACCCTTCGGACATGGTTCCAAATTGTTGTCCAGAATAGTTAGATCATTTCACAATTCTACCAACACTACAAGAGTGTCCCAATTTTCTTATATTCCCCCAATACTTACCACTTTCATTTTTTTTTTGTCATTTTAGCCTATCTAAATGTGATGTGGTACCTCAGAATTTGATTTGCATTTCTCTGATCAATAGTGATTTAGAGCGTTATATCATATAACTATAGATAGCTTTTTTTTTTTTTTTTTTTTTTTTTTTTTTATTTTAAACCCTTAGCTTCTGTGTATTGACTTATAGGTGGAAGAGTGGTAAGGGTAGGCAATGGGGGTCAAGTGACTTGCCCAGGGTCACACAGCTGGGAAGTGTCTGAGGTCGGATTTGAACCTAGGACCTCCTGTCTCTAGGCTTGGCTCTCAATCCACTGAGCTACCCAGCTGCCCCCCATAGATAGCTTTGATGTCTTCTGAAAACTGCCTATCCTTTGACCATTTACTTCCTTTCTCTTATTAAATTTTCTACCCATTTTTTGAAGTCCAACTCAAAAACTTCTTGTTCCTAGAAACCTTTCATGGTCCACAGTTGGTAATGAAATAAATTCTTTCTCATCTATTGTTTTATTACTCTTGAATGTACTTACCATGTAATATTGAGTATTTTAGCTATATGTTTATATCTCAGCCCCTAGTAAACTGTATTTGTCTATTTTCCTTAAAATTTAGCATAGTGTTTTTACATAGTAGGCACTCAGTAACTAATTTGGTTTGGGGGTTAATTTTTATTGGTTTGGGATTTTTTATTGTATTTACATATATTCTAATGCTTTAAAAAATTCAAGTTAGTCTCTTTTGATCATCATTTTTACCATTAGATGAACATATTCGTTAATTAAATTTGTTGCCTTTTTATTCATATATGTTCATATATGTATATACTTATATCTATAATGTATCCATGAGAAATAGCATATTTGTGTTTTCCTTGAGCTTTTATTTTTTATTATAAATGTATAATCACTCTGCCTTCACTAAGTGACCCTTCTGTACATGACATTAGAAATAACTGTTCTTATTCCTGTATAGCTTCAACTTTAATATTTGTCTGCAAAATCTAGTCAAAATCAAAGATCATTTACCCTTTCGTAGGGATTGTTTTTGCTTAAAGGTTGGACAAACATGGATGTTAAAGATCTATTATTTTGTGGTAACTACACAAAGTGGCTAAAGACAGATGATTCAGCATTAGGTGGGCCTGCAAGATGTTCAAATCATGGCCATTTCTAAGGAAATTAAAATTAGATACAAATACTATTATCCTAGTGTATTTTTTTTTTAACCTTTGTACTTCGGTGTATTGTCTCATAGGTGGAAGATTGGTAAGGGTGGGCAATGGGGGTCAAGTGACTTGCCCAGGGTCACACAGCTGGGAAGTGGCTGAGGCCGGGTTTGAACCTAGGACCTCCTGTCTCTAGGCCTGACTCTCACTCCACTGAGCTACCCAGCTGCCCCATCCTAGTGTATTTTTAAGAGAAAATATCAATTTATTTTCTTCTTTTTTAAAAATATTTTCAATAAAAAATCTCTTAATTATGACTAAAAACCTAAAAGATATTTGTAAAGATGCTCCCCAGCTTTCATGACATATTAGGTTGATTGTGTGCCTGTCTTAATTAAAATGGAACTCTAGTGATCATGAATTAAGACTTGCTTGATGGACATTTCCATGAAGGATGGGGGGGTGGGGGGGGGGAATGGGACAGCTGGATGACTTAGTAGATTGAGAGCCAGACCTAGAGATAGAATATTCTGGGTTCAAATCTAGCTTTAGACACTTCCTAGCTGTGTGACCTTGAGCAAGTCACTTCATCCCCATTGCCTAGCCCTTACCACTTCTGCTTTGGAACCAATAACAGTATTGACTCAAAGATGAAGGTAGGATTTTTTTTTTTAATTCTGAGATAATTACTTGTGTGGAATTTCCATTATATGTAGTTTATTGAAAAAAGAGCTAAATTTGGAGTATAAGGTTTTAAGGTCAAATTCAGATTCTGCTTCTTAACTACTTTTGTGACAATGTCAACTCAGCTTAGCTGGTCTTGAGTTTACTTATCTGTAAAATGAAGAAGTTGATGTATGATAGTGGAAAGAATAGTAGACAATAAAATGGTCAAAAAGAGCAAAGTACCTCTAATTCTAACTAGTGTCATGACCATGGATAATTCACTTTACCTCTCTGATCTTCAGTTTCTTCATCTGTGAAAATAGAGATAATAGTACCTCCTTCACTGAATTTGTTGTGGGGATCCAATGAAATAATATTTGTAAAGCATTTTGTAAACTTCAAAGCATTTTATCAGTGCTCACTTGGATATTCAGTGGATTCAAGATTTTGTCATTGTAGGTATTTCTCTAATAAGACTAATCAGAGCCTATTCTTGCTTGCCTTTCTTGTGACTCATCCCTGTTGGCCCAGCATTTCATTACTAGGGCCCCACCACTTCTCCATCATAATTCCTCATTTGTACAGTGTGGCACCTGCACATCTCCACCTACTGTGTGCTCTTTAGGTGATCCTAAACTGTAGTTCTTCATAGACCCTTCCCACTTTCATGCTCTTCCAGCTTTGATCTGCTGGAGTAAATGGTCTTAATGCACAAAGCTGATCACATTACTCCCAAATTCGGAAGCTTTCAATGATACATTCCCCCTCCCTCCTTTTTTGTTTAGACCTGTTACTTCATATGGGGAAGGAACTCCCTCTGCTAGTGTAGTTCAGCAAGCCTGCTGAGACTTAGAAACCTTAGAGAGTTATCAGGAGCAGGAAAAGATAATTTGTCCCAGGATCACATAGCCAGTATATTTCAGAAACGAGTCTTTCTGATTCTGAAGCTATCCACTAATATTACTTTACCCCTCTCATTGGATGTTCCTCATGTGTATTAAAATTAAGGCCAGACTCTCATCCATTTTTCTAGCCTTCTATGAACTCTCTTTTCATATGGTTTCTCTCCAGCTGGACAGAATTACTTGTCATTATCCTCATTCACTCTGTCTCTTCACACCTTCATGACTTTGTTTGCATTATCCCCTAAGTCTGGAATTCAGTCCCTCCTTCTCTTCTTAACTTCATTTATGGAATGGCAGCCCTCTTTTGAAGGCCCCATTCAGACAACTTCTCTGCAAAACTTTCTCTGTCATTCTAGACAAGTCTTTTTATTTCTGTGGCATTCTCATATTTTTTTATTCCTTTGTGTTTACTATCTTCTAATTTTACTATTAATTAAGATTAGGATTAGTATTTTAGTGCATATTACTCCTCCACTAGTTAACCTTCCATGTGCTTCCTAAACATTTGTTGAATGAGGTTGGTGAAAATAGATTTCCTTTTTTAATTTTAACATTTATGAAGTTTCCTATTGGAAGGAGCCAGAAGAGGAAAACATTGGTAAGAGGAAATTCAAACAGCTAAATAAAAATAGTATCAATATTTTGCTTTGTTTTTTTCCCCTCTTTAGTGTCAAATGTTTACAAAAAACAGTGAAGGATTCCTATCATGTGATTTGTAGACCTTGTGCTTGTGAACTTGAAGTTTGTGCTAAATGTGGAAAGAAGGAAGAAATTGTTATTCCGTGAGTATTTCCATGAAAGTTTATTTCACTCTTCCAGTGCCTGATGCACATGAGTTTTCTTTATCTGAAGCATTCTGGTAACTAATTAGGGTTTTTATTTCAATATAAGTGTACAATGGACCAAGATTATAAGAGGATTTAGACTACAAAATTTTCAATAGTTCTTCCCCATATCAGTTTCAACAGTATCTTTTTCATGTCAATCAGCCCTAATAAGAATTTTTTTCACTTCTTATTCATAGCACAATTTCATTCAAGCCAAGCCTCCTTTAGAGGTCATTTTTCAGATTCAAGTAAAATCTGCTTACCTCATACAGAAAGGAAAATAAATAATTGTGAATTAGATATGATGCATTTTTTGCCTTGTTATAGTAAATAGAAAACCACATATCATTATTTGGAATATATTGGCTTTTGCCCTTGTATTATTCCTGTAATGGTGCCCCCAGGGATATAGACTAACTTAAAAGTTTTATCATATAAGCATTTGGCTTTATAAATTCATTTGCTACTTGTTGTACACTTATTGAGTGGGTGAGTCAATATGTATCCAAATCTTACTCTATTTTATTGTTCTTTATGCAACACTTTCCATCATCAAACCCAAGTACCCTTCATCCATTCTTCTGTTCCAACTTCCCTTTCCTGCTTTGCTTCCAGTCAAATGTGCTTTTCCATAGAAAGGTATTGGGCCAAAATTCCTTTGCAAAAATGGAAAAAATAACCAATCAGTGAATACATCTGTTACTCACCTATGTGATATACTTGGTCCTCTTTAAGCATTTTAAAGTGGAGCTTCCTTGTAAACATGCAGTTCTCATACTGTTTTTATTTGCTTTTAATTAGAAATTCCATTTTTCACAGTAGGAATCCATGAATCTGTCACTATACCAAGAGAATATAAAAAATGTTTTAAGTTATGAGTCTTAGACAATATGTTGAAAAAATCACTTTTAATTTTTAAGGAAGAAATTGTTATTCCATTGAGTATTTCCATGAAAGTTTATTTCACTCTTGCAGTGCCTGATACACATCAAAACAAGTCATCAAAACAAGATTTATATTGACTGTAGACAAAACAGAAACCTAAAATAGATTAGTATCAAGTTATTATAGTGGTTTCATGGTTTTGATTATTTTTATGTTAAGCAATTTTTCTGGACTAAATGTCCTATCCTAATTTGACTAGGTTCAGCATAGGACCAGAAACATTATTATTGACTGGACTCATGACTTAATCTTCAGGGACTTCTATTCATATTTGTCTCATTGAAATTACTGCTGATTGGGTCCAAAAAATGTGGAATTTTGTAGAAAAGGTTTCCTCTACCTTTACTGAATAAGTAAATAATAGAAGCCTGGCAAATAATTAGATTTTTCCCCTCCCTCCCCCAGGATCAATAACAGACTAGAGAAGACAGCAGATGTTGAAAGTGATGAAATAGCCAACTCCAAGAGAAGAAATGGAAGAATTGGAGAACAGAGCAGTGATGAATTGGATTTTGATTTTGATTTAAACGAATCAGAAGATGAAGAACTAAATAATCCTAGCAGCTATAACAAAAACAAATCTGCAAGTTCGAAAACCTAGCCAACTGACAGATCTTGTAAAAAGACTTATGCAAGTCTATACAAGAAAGTGAAAGCTCATTGATGTGGGTTTAAGGGTACCTGGGTTCTGATCTTGCTATTGTTATTAACCAATTATGTAAACATAAACATAGTAAACATGTAAACATAATCAAATCACTTGTATTCTTGGAGTCTATTTTTCTCATCTGGAAATGGTATCAGTAGATGACCTGAAATGTATTTCCTGCCCTAGTTTTCTATGATTTGTATTTCATCAGAAACTGAATCTATGTTTATTTAGAAATATTATTTAAAAATAATGTTTAGAAATAATATTTAATTTAAAAATATTATTTAGAAAGCTTACATGATCAGAAGTCATAAGCTTAAACAATATTCAGTATTAGTGGAATGTTTTAGTCTCGTTTGTAAAATAAGTTACTCTAATTAGGGTGAAGCTTAAGTAAATATTAACTGACTTCAAGTAGATAATTTACACTGAAAGCCACAATCTCATATTTTTCCTTTATTTTAGAAATAGAATATTGGGGTTAGAAGAACAGTGGCTATGAAGTTAGGAGCTAACAAAGTTCAAGTCCCATAATACTTTGTTGACAAGTCATTTAAACTCTCCAGGCTTCAAGTTTCTTGTCTGGGTAATGGGAATAAAATATCTTTTATACAGAGTTGATATAAAGAAAGCACTTTGTAAGCCTAAAAGAACTATGTGAGTCGTAAGTCATTCATAAGAAGTATGTAAGATTCTTCTTCTTGATAAGAATAATAATGATGCCAACTTATGTCCCCTGTTTTTCTCCTTCTTATAAAAAACTCAATTTATATTTGACATTAAAGAAGTGATAATATATTGTAAAAAGTCAGAAGACTTATTAGTCTCTTAAGTATCACTCAGTTCTATTTCCCAAGAGGTCTTAGATACAAATACTCTTATGATTCATTATACAAAATCCTTTTCATATACATTATCTTGTGTCATCCATAAAATAGTACTTTAAGGCAAGGAGGCCAGGTAATAAAATTGGGTTCTGGCTCTGGTTCTTCCACTTGCTTATCATCACATGCTGGTTAACTTAGTCTCTCTAATCTTCAATTTTTTATGAAGTAAGTGAGTAAGAGCTATTCTAATTCAAATCATGAGTTAAAAGGCACCTGAGAGTTCTTCTTATCTCATCCCTTTATTTTGCAGATAAGCAAGCAGGTTCATGGGGGGTGTAGTAAGAGTTACCCTTTGTTGCATGGAACCTATAGTGGAAGAACCAGAGACTAGGACAAAAGTCTTCTGAATTCTCCCAGGCTAATACTCTCAAATATATCTACCTTACAGAATAATTGTGAATGTAAAATTACTTAATAAATATGAAAATTATAAATTAAGAGCAAGTTTATGGAGCTATATGCCTAGCATTTTAAATGGAATAACATTCTTCCTTCTCAACTCTCCTCTATTCAGGCGTGAATATGTTTTAATGTGATGACTTTATATCCCAATAATTTAAAACACATGTAGGATATAATCCAATTTATGCAGTGTCTTTCTTTTTGCATATATTTTTTTAAAGAATGGTACCTCCTACACAGATTACTCTGCTGAAGGGAAGTTTGATATAGAGCATCACCTAGTGGATGTTCTTGTGATTGTAATTCTTTTAGTTTTATGCCATAGAACATTATCAAAAATTAAAGTAACCTAGAATTTATGTCATTTAGTTTAGTTGTGTTAATATAGGCTTTGTTTTCCTGGCCTAAAGCCATTTTCTAGAGTGTGAATCAGTGTGTAGAAATGGAGGGAAGGCGTTTTTTTTTTCCACAGGGATGGCTAAGCATTTATTTTGGTAGCTCACTATGTGGCCATATATCAAGGCATGTCCTAAAATTTCACCATAGTGCCTAGTATATTATATGACCAAAATTGATTATCATATGAAACTTTGATTTATAAATAATCAAGATTTAAAGTTATGAACTTAGCTGCCTGTATTATGCAAGACAGTGTCAAAACAATTCCAAAGAAAAAAAGCATAAAAATATAACAGATAAAAAAAAGACATCAATTCAACAAATTTGTATTAAATGAAAGTTGTCTAGTGCACTGTGCACAGGTCTTTTTGTCTGTGGTTTTGAAAACTGCCTTCATTTTATCAGAGGAGCAACTCATGAAATGTATATGCAAAAGGAATTCCTGACAGTCCTGAGAACTTAAGTCACTTATGTAAGGATGGGATTTGTGCAAGAGGGATGGGATCAAAGGAGCCAGAGAAGGCAGTGTATGACAGTTGCTGACAGTTGAGACCAGAGAGAATTCTGGGAATTTACTCGGCAGAGAGAGGAGAGGTACTGTAAGCGTGGGTTTTGTGCAAGGGGGATGGAGCCAAAGGAACCAGAGAAGGCAGAAGCCGACAGTTGAGACCAGAGAGAATTCTGGGGATTTCTCTGAGGAAGAGAGGACAGGAGAGGTGTTCAGGTGAAGGACTGGGAGGAGAGAGGACAAAGACATCTCAGCTCGAATCCAGTCCTGAGGGCTTTCTGAGGATCTTCTTTTGGAAATTAAAACCCTGATTCCCTAATCAAAGCCATTCCATCGCGTCTCACCCATCAAGACTTCAACCGTTGAGACAGCTAAGTTTTTAGACTCCATTTTGGGAACAATCTCTTGGTCTCCTTTACCCATTACCCAACCTTGTCGAGAGACCCTTTTCAGTTAAACTTAAAATTATAGAAAAGGATAGAAACAGAAAAATAGAAATAGAAATAGAAGGAGAAGGGGTGAAGGGAGAAGCTTAGGAGTGGGAACCACTAAGGTTCCCACCTAAGTGACGGACCCCATAGGAATAGTGAAGAAGGTACCCCAAAATCCCTCTGCCCCTCACCCCTTTCCCCAATCCCTGAATTGTAATAATAAAAGACATTCAACAGTCAGATTGTGTTCCAGAGTGCTTGAGAGACAAGGAAGAAGGGAACCACAGCTTGGTCTGGCTGCCTCCATCTCGAAGCCAGACCACCTGCTGTGAAATTAATTGATCAGGGAGAGGTTTGAGTAAACCCCATCCTTATTCAGGATCAGATTGGGGTACCACATACCTCTTATAGGGAAGTCTCACCCTCAACTCCTGTGGGGTGGCACAACCATTCAAATCACCCAGTTTCGGGGACACCCCCTTAAAGTTTCCCAGTGTATATTCGGCCCTGGGGGAGAGCTGGAAGAGAGACTCACCTCATAGACTTTCTCTATCTCCCGTCTATTAAACATCGGTTACTGACTTCTTAATTGTTATACTTATCAATAGTCACATAGGAAGTATGTATCTGAAACAATATTTTTTAAAATTTTATTTTTAAATATTTTTCCATGGTTACATGATTCTTTGTCTCTCCCTCCCCCTTCCCAGAGCTGACAAGCAATTCCATTGAGTTATACATGTGTTATCCCTTATACCTATTTCCATATCATTCAAGTTTTTTGTTTTTGTTTTTTTAACTGAAACAATATTTTAACCTAGCTCCAAGGCCAGCCTTTATTGGCCATATTCTCTTTTTTTTTTCTCTACATGCTTACTTGGTGGCCTTTTTATCAGTTCTTACAGGTTCAGTTATCATTTGAGTCCTTGATATATAGTAGGTAATTTAATAAATCCTTGTGTTTAGAAATGAGCATGTCACAACCTGGCCTCAACTCACCTTTTTAGTGTTGTTGCACACTACTATTCTTTACACATTTTTGTGGTCCAGCAGAACAGACTTTCTTGCTCTTCCTCACCCATAACGCTCCTGTTCTTGTCATTGTACACAAGCTCCGAGCTTGTGCTTTACTTTTGCCTCATAGAACCCTCCGTTTTCCTAAAGCCTCAGCTCAAGTGGTACCTTTTACGTGAAGCCTTTCCTGATTTGCTTCAGCCACTAATATTCTCCCACATCACCCCAATCACCAAGTATCTATCTAGTATTTCATATATCCCTTTCATGTCATCTTCCCTGGTAGAACTCCTTGTGGGTGGGGACTTTGATATTTGCCTTTGCATCCATAATACCAAGCACATAGACTTGAGTTTTTGTTAATTCATTAATTCCTCTGCATATGGAGGGTAATGTTCTTTATTTTTTTTTAAACCTTTAACTTCTGTGTATTGGCTCATAGGTGGAAGAGTGGTAAGGGTGGGCAATGGGGGTCAAGTGACTTGCCCAGGGTCACACAGCTAGGAAGTGTCTGAGATCAGATTTGAACCCAGGACCACATCTCTAGGCCTGGCTCTCAATCCACTGAGCCACTGAGTTGCCTCCTTTACAATATCTTTCCATTACATCATGTTAGATTTTTTTTTAATTATTCAACGTACTGATCCTTTCATTTTGATGCTTCCAGTAATATACTAATCCCTAAGAACAGAATGGTGAGACTTATGTTTCCAGAATTGTGGAGGGCTGTATTTATAATGATCGTTAAAGGTAACTGTGTTCTTTCTCACAGTTCATATACTGTGAATAATTATTTATATGTTTCTTATATTGTTTGTTACGCTGTTAATATATAGCATAGCCAGTAACCCTGATATTTATTTAAGCCTATGAGATTAGTGAATTCAGTATTTAGAGATGAACAAATGTTTATGGGAAAAGAGATCTCTCCAGTTTATTAAATATTTATTTTGTTATTTAGTAACATCTAATAAACTGATGAAGACAGTTCAGATTGATCATTTAATGAGAGATGGCACAATTTTAGTAATTAATGTAGAAATAATCAGCATGTCCTTCTTGATTACCTTAGGACATAGATGAGAATAAATAAGGAATATGACCTGTGACATAGTAGGAGGTAGAAGAGTGATTATTCTCAGATACACATGATTGGTTGGCCCTAAAGACCTGCTGTACTGCTTTAGACCTATTCTATATGAAAATCTTTTCATATAGAAAAATATGAAAAAAAAATATGAAAATCAGAACTAGTAAACTATACAGCAAGAAGATACCGTGTGACCATAAAAATATGATAATGTTAGCAAGAGTACAAAATTGCATAAGGAGGCCTTCAATTTTTTCCTTTATGTTCCCCTTTTGTCTCCCATTTATTTCAGCGTGGTACCATTTCCACCACAATGTCATGTCCCCGATCCCCATTTGGCACCAACCTTGGATTAATTCTTTATGACCCAGCAGAGACTGCCTGTCCCTGCAGTGTTGTTTCCTTCCTTTGGGGTTTTTCACTTGCTGTAGGATTTCCTGTCATCTTTACCAAAAAGGATGCAACAACCATTAGAGATTTCCAGTACAATTAGTCAGGGACATCCCACACATAAATCACTTATTTAGTAGGGCCTCCACTCTGGCAAGAACTGGATTCTGAAATTGTTTCTGAATCATTTATAAGAAACAGTTGTTTGTTTCTGTATTTGTTATTATAACCTATCAGTGGCAGTGACTCAGTCTATCTGTCATCTGTCAGTTGGGAGGCAATATCCCAGCATTGGAGCTCAAAGCAGGCTTTTCAGGCCTGACCACCTGAGGCCACTTGTTTCCTTTTTTTATCAGCCTGGATGATTCTAAGTATTTTGCAGACTTTTCAAGACTGCGTGATACAGAACACTGAACCTGGAATCAGAAGACCTTAGTTAACATCTTGGTTTCTTCAAGCTGTTTGAACTTCGCCACAGAGTTTGTTTCCTCATCTGTAAAATGGTGAAAGTGTTACATAACTTGTTCAGTCAATGATGGTGGAATCCCCACATCACCATCCCTAAAGTGCCTTTGACCCAAGGAGTAGGAAGGTTGTGAAAGGAAACAAAGATGGGGAGATTTGTTGGAGTACAAGCATATGCAATGGAAATCATACCACAGATGGCATTTTGGGGAGAAGTAAAAGATGGATTCTCAAGTTATCTGAAAGTGCTGATGCTGAACACTTGGAAAAAAAAATCATAGATCATGGAGAGGGGGAAAGACAGAGAGGGAGGATATATTAGTGCCTATCAAGTCATATGCTTACTTTCCCATTTTACAAAATTTTTTTGAAAATAATCTGTTTCTGCCTCAATGCCAACCAATATAGATACAAGAAAGGAAAAGGCAGACTTTCATAAATGAAATTTCACATCAGCCGACATCTCTACCTTCATACCACTGACCAAATGATGTGGAGATTATAAGATCTTACTGCTTATTGTCTATTATTTTAAAAAATGAATTCAATAGAGCAGAATTTCAGCTAACAGGTACTCCAACAAGCTATTTGCTGTGTATGTGTCAAAATTAAATAGAATTCCTTGAAAGTAGTGGAGATGACTATCTTCAATGATCAACTGATTAATAAAATACTATGAGAGGCATAAAAACAAGTCAGGTCAACGAGCATTTATAAAATACTATATGCTACAGACTGTGATGGAGGTATAGAAATAATATAATCAAAAAGACAATTCCCTGCCCTTAAGAAACCTTTTCTAGAGGAAGACAAGACATAATAGAATATGAATATGGAAGGAGAGGACAGAGAGACATACTGATGGATTAATGAATGAATAAATGCATGCATGAGTGAAGGAATGAATGAAAAAAACAGTTATTAGATGATTACTATATCCTTACTATGTTCCTGGTCCCATGGTAGATGCTGGAGATTTAAACCAAAAAGATCACTTGCCCTCAAAAAATTTACATTTTCTTATAGAACCAGAAAAAAATAATAAAGTTCATTTGGAAGAATATCAAGAGAACCAATGAAAAAAATGTGAAGGAAGTTGGCTTAGCTGTACCCAACTCAAATAATATTAAAAAGTGGTAATCCTTAAAACTATCTGGTTGTTGTTGTTTGATTGTTTTCGGTCATGTCTGATTCTTTTGTGACTCCATTTGGAATTTACTGTTTTGCCATCAGCTTATTTTGCAGATGAGGAAACTGAGGCAAACATAGTTAAGTGTCTTGCCCAGGGTTACACAGTTAGTGTCTGAGGCCTATTTGAACTCTTCTAGATTAGTTTTCCTGGTTCCAGGACTAGCTTTCTATCCACTATCTAGTTGCCCCAAGCTGACCAGACAAAATAGAGAATTACAAGATATAAAATGGACAATTTTGATATATCAAATTAAAAGTTTTTGCACCAACAAAACTAATGCAGCCAAGATTAGAAGGGAAAGCAGGATATGGGGGGAGTGATATTTATAAGGAGTTTATCTGACAAAGACCATTTCTCAAACATAGAGAAGTAAAAAGTATAAAAGTACCAATCATTTCCCAGTTGATAAATGATCAAAGGACCAGTCAGTTTTCAGAAGAAGAAATCAAAGCTACCTATAGTCATATGAAGAAATGTTCTAAATTACTATTTATTAGAGAAATGCCGATTAAAACAACTCTGAAGTGCGATGTCATACCTATCAGATTAGCTAAGATAACAGAAAATGAAAATGACAAATGTTGGAGGGGATGTGGGAAAATCAAGACACTAATGCACTGTTGGTGGACTTTTAATCTGATCTAACCATTCTGGAGAGTAATTTGGAATAGTGTCCAAAGGGCTATAAAACTGTGAATACCCTTTGACCTAACAATACCACTACTAGGTCTGTACCCCAAAGAGATCAAAGGAAAAGGCCCATATAAACAAAAATATTTATAGCAAAGAGATCATAGATAAACAGACTTGTACGAAAATATTTATAGCTGCGCTTTTTGTGGTGGCAACAAATTGGAAAAGGAGGGTATGTCCTTCAATTGGGGAATGGCTGAACAAACTGTGGTATATGCGGGTGATGGAATACTATTGTGCTAAAAGGAATAATAAACTGGAGGAGTTCCAGGCGAACTGGAGAGACCTCCAGGAACTGATGCAGAGCGAAAGGAGCAGGGCCAGAAGAACATTGTACACAGAGACTGATATACTGTGGTAAAATTGAATGTAATGGACCTCTTACCAGCAGCAATACAATGACCCAGGACAATTCTGAGGCATTTATGATAAAGAATGCTACCCACATTCAGAGGAAGGACTGCAGGAGAGGAAACATATAAGAAAAACAACTGCTTGAACGCATGGGTCGGGGTGGACATGATTGAGGGTGTGGACTCGAAACTACCACACCAATGCAACTACCAACAATTTGGAAATTGGTCTTGATCAAGGACACATGACAAAACTAGTGGAAATGTGCATTGGCCATGGGTGGGGGGAGTGCGGGGGGCAAAGGGGAAAGGAGGAGCATGAATCATGTAACCATGTTAAAAATGAATATTAATAAATGTTTAAAAAAACATTTATAGCAGCTCTTTTTGTGGTAGCAAAGAATTGGAAATTGAGGGGATACCCATTAACTAGGGAATGGGTGAACAAATTGTGGTTTATGATGCTATAAGAAATAATGAGCAGCATGGTTTCAGAAAAACCTAGAAAGACTCATGATCTCATGTAAAGTGATCAGAATTAAGAGAACTTTGTACATAGTAACAGCAATATTTTAAGGATGAAAAACTTTCAGTAACTTAGCTATTCTCAGCAAAAAATGATCCAAAACTATTACAAAGGTCTTGTGATAAAAAATGCTATCCTCCTATAGAGGAAGAATTGATAGAGTCTGAGTGCAGATTGAAGCATATTTTTTAAAAACTATTCTGGGCCTGGGGGGAGTTATGTTTGGTCTTCATTTTCTTTTGCAACATGGCTAATATGGAAATGTTATGCACATGAATAATCTATATCAAATTACTTGCCTTTTCAGGGTGAGGGGAGGAAGAGAATTTGGAATTAAAAATTTTTTTAAACATAAATGTTAAAAACATTGCAGAGCCTCCAAAATGAGATTCAGAATCTCATAATCAAGAATTAGACCTAACTATCCACATTGGGAAAACCAAATGAATGTCTGTTATCCAGACTTGATGATGATCTGGTTCATCAGTACAAATCTATCTTACTCAGACACTGGCACAGACAATAATGAGCTAGGCCATGAATATGTTACTGAATGTGGTAAGTTTTTTTTTTCTTATGATTCTTTTTTTATGTTTCTTTTGCATCTATATTTGGACATAAAATTTTCTGTTCATCTCTGGTCTTTTCATCAAGAGTGTTTAAAAATCCTCTCTTTCATTAAGTACCCATTTTCTCCCTGAAGGAATATACTCATTTTTACTGAGTAAATGATTCTTGGTTTGTAGTCCTAACTCTTTTGCCTTCTAGAATATCATATTCCTCTGATCCTTTGTTGTAGAAGCTGCTAAATCCTGTGTAATCTTTACTCTTGTTCCATAATGAAATTGTTTCTTTCTGGATGCCTGTAGTATTTTCTCCTTGGTCTAGAGCTCTGGAATTTGGCTAAAATATTCCCAGTAGTTTTTATTCTTTCAATTTTCTTGTTTTGTTAACTTATGCAGGCTTATGGATGTGTTTGGGGGTAGGTTTGCTGAATGGAAGCAATAAGTATTAAAGTTTGATGGTGAATCCACAGGGATTTCACCTTTTCCTTGTTCTGTCTTGGCTTGTAAATTTATCTATTACTTAGCCTAAAATCTGTACACATTTCTTTTCTCATATTGGTTAGGAGATAGGAAAAATTTATGGTTGTCAACTTCTTGACTATCTTACTTGTCCAGTGTTCCATTCACTATAGCCTTTTTCCTAGAGATTTTTTTATTTCAGAAACTTTTTCTAATGGCATATTATAAATTATTTCTTGTGTCTTGTCAACAGCCCATATTTTTGCTGTCCTTGTCCCTAAATAGCAGTTGATCCCATTTTCCTATTGTCAGGATTCAGTAGTAAACTTATCTTCCTTATTTCAAACCCTAAACCTTTCTGTAACTTTTTGGGGGAGAAAAGATGGGAGGGATTATACATGTGTGTATGTATATCTTGTGGGATACCTGTAACCAACAAGATGGAATACTACACAAACTTTTATTCAGAAATAACCTGAGTTTGAAGCTCTCTCCACCCCAAGAATGAAGTGGGGAATAAGACCATGAGTAAATAATTTCAGTTCTCCAGGTTTTAGTCTTTTTTTTTTTTCAGGTTTTAGTCTTCATATAAAGATGATGATAATTATACCTATGGGACACACCTCCTAGTGTTGCTGTGATTTTGAATAAAGAATATGTGTGAAGTGCTTAGCACACCTTAAAGCATGGTATAAGTGTCTCCTATTATTGCCTCTACTGTCACCATTCCCTCTATCACAATATAAGTTCATTAAATGATTACATTAATTGAAGAGCATGAAAAGTTGCAGAGTGAAATCACTGCAAAGTAGTTTGAGAAGTGTTGTTCTTTCAAACCTAGTATAATCTTCCAGATTAATCTATCTGCTTGTCATAAACTTGTACAGAATCCTTTTTTACTTGAATTTTAATTACTGAAAAACTTTTTTATTTCTTTGGTATTGAACGTATGACCAGGGACTCCTCTCAACCTCCCCCTTTCCTTCAGAGTAAGGAGATCATCTCATGTCAGGTGAGGTGAATTCATACTCAACAGCTTCACTGTCTTTCTTTAGCCCTCTTCCCTCATAGAACTAAGTTTCATTAGCTACTCTCACCATGTGACCTTAGGAAAGTCTCAACTTCTTAGACATCAATTGCTCAGTTTTAAGAAGAAAAGCTGACATTTACATAAAATAATGTTAATGGAGTACTTTATATCCATTATCTCATTTTGATCCTAACAAAAAACCTTGAAGGAATATAAGGCAATTTTCCCCTCATTTATGGAGGAAGAAACTGGGTAGCCGGGAAGTCAATAAAGAAGTATTTTTTAAAATAATTATTATGCTTCAGATATTGTAATGTGTTAGTGCAAGAGATAGAAAGAAAAGTAAAAACAGTCGCTGACCCCATAGAACTCTCATTATGTTAAATTAATTAAAGATATTCTCCCTTCTCCTCTCCTCTTCCCAAATCCCTATTACTCAACCCTCCTTCCCCCACCCCCCCAGTAAGGAGAGGTGCTGAACAGGCTCGATAAGCTACTTTTGCTACCAACCCTGCTGTGTGAAATCCTACATAAAGAATGTGGGTCCTGCTTTCTTTTTGTAAACTCTTACCTTCTCTCTTAGAATCAATGCCACATATCGATTCTAAGGCAGAAGAGCAATAAGGGCTAGGCCAGTGATGAAGAACCTGCCAAAGATGACACATAGAGCCCTCGCCCGCCAGAGTTGGTTACTAGAAAAGCAGAGGGACTTGGGCAGAGCTGCTCCCTTCCTCCTCTCCACCCAACCTGATGGCATTTCTCACTTCATCCGCACCTCTGTGGAGCAGCCCAATGGAAGCGCTTTCTCTCTCCCCTATGTAGGGTAAAGGGGGGGGGGGGCAGGGCACACAGTTTCTAAACAACGCTTCTTGAACTACTTTGCCATGAAAGATCTTCCAGGCAGATCTTCTGATCTTACTAATGATCCTGAGTTTGGGAAGTCAAAACTAAGGGAAAATGACCCATTTCTTCTCAGCCTTTCAGTAGGGGTTCATGATGGCAGTTTAGATGTTTCATTACATAGAATGATGGAGTTGGAGTCATGAATACCTGAATTCAAATCCTGCCTCAGACATTTCGTCAGCATTATGACCTTGGACAAATAACTTAATATCTCTCAGCCTCAAGTTTCCTCATATGAAAAATGGGGGCAATAATAGCATCTTCTTCACAGGGTTGTGAAGCTCAAATGAAGCAATACACATAGTTGTTACTGTTCAATTATGTCTGACTTTTCATGACCCCATTTGGAGTTTTCTTGGCAAAGAAATTAGAATGATTTGCCATTTCCTTCTCCAGCTTATTTTACAAATGAGAAAACTGAGGTAAATGGAGCTAGCTGACTAGCTCAGGGTCACACACCTAGTAAGTGTCTAAGGCTGGATTTGAATTCAGATCTTCCTGACTCCAGGTCACTCTAGCCACTCTAGCCACTGCTCTATCTAGCTACCCAATACATAGAGTGCTTCCCAAATTCTAAAGTGCCTCATAAATGCTAGCCTTTGTTTATCAAGAGATGAACTAGCTAAAAAAGACCAAGCACAGAGAAAATGCTTCATGGAACTAATTAGAACAAGAAATAAAGCTAAAAGGTAAGTAGCTCCTGATCCAACTAGAGCATTCAGACCTCCAAACTAGAAGCCCTAAAGACCCCTGGGCCTAAAAACCAAAGGGGGGCAGGAAGACTATTGTTTGAGGCCAAAATGGAAACAGAAATTCCTTTTTGAGAGTCTGGGAAGGGGAAGAAACTTATAGTCTTAAAAAATTTGTTTTGAGCCTTGAGAGATTATGTGATGTGCCCAGGGTTGCAATGGGTCAAATGCATGACTTGAACTTGGATCTCCTTAACTTAACTGGATCTCTATCCATTCCTCTCTCTAGATCCTGACTCTCTTGGTATCTCCCTTCTATAAAATGTCTGTAAATTGAAGATAGCAACTTTTTAATATCAAATATATATATAATCAGTGATCAGTACCATTTCTGGCACCTTTTAACTGCTTAATAAGTGCTTGTTGAGTTGAATTCAATTGGCCAGATTGATGGAGATCATATATGTGAATATGACTATACATTATATGATCATCAACTGAAGTAATCAGTAATGTTTATCCTGGAGAAGAAAAAACTCATGAGGGATCAGAGAGCTATCTTCAGGTATTTAAAAGACTTCTCACACAAAAGAGGAAGTAGATTTATTAATTAGTGGAAGTTTAATCAAATAAGGCTGTCAAGATTGGTTAAATCAGATTTAGGGAGGATTTTGAATGGCCCTCTAAAGAAGTTTGTGGTTTGTTTATCAATTTCAAATGGAAAATATTATTAGTAATCAATATTCCATCGCTTGACTCTATGATGCTATTATTACTATTGATGGTTTTGCCAACTCCAAGTATACAAAACATGCATCTCTTTATTTTAAAAAATTAGATATATGTGTGGAAACTACTTTATAACTGACAATAAAAGCTGATTTGTTACTTCTAACAAACATTGTTTCCATATGCAGCTCCCTTTCTAATTACTTTTCTTTTTTTGAGCACATGTTTTATTTCTAGTTTTTTGCTGTCACAAATGATATTGCTATGAATTTTTTTGTTCATATAGGGCTTATCTTAGTGTCAGTAAGTTTGTTGAGAGTGTAAGTCCAGTTGTAGAATCTCTGATCTGAAAGATATGAGAATTTTACTATTTTCTTGAATAATTCTAATTTTTTTAAAATGTTGAATTGAATTCCTACATCAATTCATAGTTAATTATTGTACCTTTTTTACCACAATTCCTCCAGGGTTGAGTTTTTTGTCTTCTATCATCTTGGTCAATTTGAAAAATTGTGAAATGATACCTGAGAGTTGATTTAATTTATATTTCTCTGATCAGTAATTTTGAACAGATTTTCAATTTTTTTTTGTTGATTTGTATTTGTTCTTTTAAAAACTATTCATATCCTTTGACCATTTTTCTTTTTTATCTTTAATAATATTTTGTTCTCCCCAATTATATGTAAAAATTATTTTTAATATTTACAAGCTTTTAAGTCTTGAATTCCTCCCTCCATCCTTCCCCACCCCTCTTCCTGGGATGGTAAGCAATTGAATATGGATTTTGTATGTGAAATTTTGTAAAACATTTTTCAATTTTAATCATTTTGTGGAAGAAAACTCAAACAGAAAAAATGAAGAAATGAAAATATAATATGCTTTGGTCTAGATTCAGACTTCATCGTTTCTTTCCCTGGAAGCAACTGGCATTTTTCATCATGATTCCTTTGGGATCGTCTTGGATCATTGTATTGCTGATAATAAATTATTACAGTTGTTCATGGTACAAGATTGCTGTTACTATATACAATGTTCTTCTGGTTCTGTTTACTCTCCATCAGTTCATGTAAATCTTTCCAGGTTTTTCTGAGCTCCTCCTCCTATGTCATTTCTTATAGCACCATAGTATTCATTACAATCATATACAACTTACTCAGCCATTCCCCAGTTTATAGGTACCCTCTAACTTTCCACTTCTTTGCCACCACAAAAATGCTACTATGAATATTTTTTGTATATATGTCCTTTTCCTTTTTGCCTTTTATCTCTGCAAGGTACAGATCTAGTAATGGTATTGCTGGGTCAAAAAGTATGTATGACTTTATAGCCCTTTGGGCATAGATTGAAATTGCTCTCCAGAATGGTTGAATCAGTTCACAACTCTGTCTTAATGTTTCAGTTTTCCCACATCCTCTCTAATATTTATCACTTTATTTTTCTGTCACAATAGCCAATATGATAGTTATGGGGTGGTACCTCAGAGTTTTTTTAAATTGTATTTCTTCTATAGTGATTTAGAGCATTTTTTGGATGATAGATAGCTTTAATTATTTTTTAAACATTTATTAATATTTATTTTTTAGAAAAGTAGCTTTAATTATTTTGAGAATTGTTGTTCATATCCTTTATCAATTTGTTGAATGACTTGTATTCTTATATATTTGACTCATTTCTCTATGTATTTGAGAGATGAGAACTTTACTAGAGACTTGTAAAAATATTTTTTTCATCATTATCATTGCTGTGTAGGACTCTCCTTTCTATTCCCCACCCCTGTTTATCCTATTCTCTCTCCTTTAAAACTGTCAGTTCCCAAAAGTGATTTTCTTCTGACGACTACCTCACACAATTTGCCTTCTTTTCTATCCCCTCTTCCCCATCTACTTTCTTTAAGGATAAGATAGACTTCCATGCTCATTTGAATCTTTTTCATTTTGAGCTAATTCTGAGAAGAGTAAGGTTCAAGTGCTTCCCTCCTCACCTCCTCCATTTTTCCTCTACTCTATAAGATCTCTTACATTTTTTATGCAAGATAATTTACGCCATTATGCCTTTCCCTTTCCCTTCTCCAAATGCATTCTTCTTTCTCATGCCTTAATTTTATTTTTTAAAATATCTCATCACATTCAACTCATACCCTTGCCCTTTGTTTATGTATACTCCTTTTAACTTCCTTAATAATGATAACGTTCTTAGAAATTAAAAGTATCATCTTACCATGAATGGAAATAGTTTAACCTTTTTGAATCTCTCATAATCTTTCTTTCCTATTTACCTTTTTATGCTTCTCTTGAGTTTTGTATTTGAGTCTAGTTTTCTATTTAGCTTTGGTTTTTTTCTTCAGGAATGCTTGAAAGTCCTCTATTTTATTAAATTCCTATTTTCCCCCTGAAAGATTATATTCAGTTTGGCTGGTAAGTAATTCTTGGTTGTAGTCTTAACTTCTTTGCCCTCTGGAATATCATATTCCAGGCCCTCTGATATTTTAATGTAGAAACTGATAACTGTTGTGTTATTTTGCTGTGACTTTCCATGAAACTTGAATTGTTTCCTTTTGATTGCTTTTAATGTTTTCTCCTTGATCCAAGAGTCCTAGAATTTGGCTATACTATTCCTGGAAGTTTTCATTTTGGGATTTCTTTCAGGAGATGATAAGTAAATTCTTTTTATTTCTATTTCCCTCTCTATACTATCAGGAAGTTTTCCTTAATAATATTTTTGAAATATTATTTTATTTTGATCCTTTATTTTTTTTGATCATGGCTTTGAGGCAATCCACTAATTCTTAGGTTATCTCTCCTGGTTCAGTTTTCCAGGTTAGTTGTTTTTCCAATGAAACATTTCATATTTTCTTATATTTTTCATTCTTTTGACTTTGTTCTATTATTTCTTCTTCTTGAAAAAGAAAAATCTTAACTTCCATCTTAATATCAATACTAAGTATTGGCTCCAAGAAAGAAGAGCAGTAAGGACCAAGAAATTGAGATTATGTGATTTTCCTGGGGTCACATAGCTAGGAAGTGTCTGAGGTCAAATTTTAACCGTGGACCTCCTGTCTCTAGGCCTGGTTCTGTGAAAAGGAATGTTTATTCTCATTGTCTATTTTAAGTTAATCAAGAATTTAAAGTACCCCTACTTAATACTTAATAAGTCATTAAGAAAGAAAGTTCACATCTAAAAGGCCACAAACACTACCCCTTCCCCCAGGCAGTACTAGGCAAATTGAAAGGCTGTGACTGATTCCTAAGATGTGATGAGGAGAACTGATGGGTGGAGGAAACTGTATATAAGTGGGAGCCTGAGAGGGATTCAAGAAGTTTCCTCTTCATTCTTGGAGGCATTCTTGGTGTCTCTCTTCATACTTGGCACTCACTGGATTCTTGGCTGTTTGTTCTTTGGCTCTTCATGCTGGGTGAGCTCTTGATTCTTGGCTCTTTGTTGCTTGGTGCATTCTTGAGCTCTTTTTTCGTGGCAGCCTTTATCCTAGGGAGTGTGAGCTTTGGTGGGAGTCTTGGAGATCTTGGCCTTTTTTCAGTGTCTTTGACTCTTTGGATTTTGGCTTCCTGACTTTGGATTCTGGTGAGATTCTCATTCAGATTCTTGTTTATGGTCTGGAGGATCTAGGAATAGGACTTAAGGTATTTTTTAGCTAGGTTATATTTTCTACCTCCTTCCTATATTTCTCACTTTAATATCTCTACCTTGCTGTAAATAAAGCTACTAACAGTCTACTGACTCATAGTATAACTAACTTTTATAAATAGCAACCACAAAAATTCTTTATTATTTTTGTCAAACCAAATTTCTAACTATTACATTTGGTCATCCAATTTTAATTATTACAGTTCTCTATCCACTGAGCCACCTAGCTGCCCTTGTTTTATTGTTTCTTGATGTCTCATAGAGTCATTAGCTTCCCCTTGTCCATAATTTTGTTTCTTTTCTTTTTTTTTAAGTCCCTCAGAATTGTCTTGGATCAATGTATTGCTGAGAATAACCAAGTCTGTCACATTTGATCATCCTACAATATTGCTGTTACAGTGTACATTTTCCTGGTTCTGCTTATTTCACTCTATCACTTCATGTAGGTCTTTCTAGCTCTTCCTGTTCATCATTCCTTACAGCACAATAGTATTCCACCACCATCATATATCACAATTTGTTCAGCTATTGCCAATTGATAGATAGCCCCTTAATCCCAATTCTAATTTTTAAAATATTATTTTCTTCAGTGACCTTTTGTGCCTCCTTTTCCATTTGGCCAATTCTATTTTTTAAGAAATTCTTTTCCTCAGTGAATTTCTGTACATCTTTTTCTATTTAGTCAATTCTGCTTTTTGAGGCATTCTCATCAATAGATTTTTGTACTTCTTTTATCAATTGATCTATTCTGTTTTTAAGTGTTATTTTATTCGATGTTTTTGTGCTTTCTTTAACAAGCTATGTGCTCTTTTTTCCTGACCTTCCTGCTTGACTTTCATTTCTTTTCCCAATTTTTCTTTTATCTCTTATTTGTTTTACAATCCTTTTTGACCTCCCCCTAGTCATTCTTTTTGGACTTGAAACCAATTCATATTTTTTTTTCTTTGGAGGTTACAGATGCAGCAGCATTGACTTTATTATTTTCTTCTGAGTTTGTGTTTTAATCTTCCCTTTCACCAAAATAACTTTTTATGTTGAGTTACTTTTTTGTTGTTGTTTACTCATTTTTCTGCCTTATTCTTATCTTTTAACTTAAAAAAAAAACTGTGGACTTTGTTGCTATAGTGAATGGGGCACTATCCCAAATTTCAAGTCTTTGAGTAATGTGGCAAAAATTCTATTAGCAAAGACACAAAAAAATAAAACTTAGTCTCCAAGCCAAAAAAAAAGAATAGATTTATTGAGTGAGGGTCAGTCTCACAATAAAGTCAGACTCTGGTCAAGATCAAATGACCTCAAGTCTTGTGAGTGGCCTCCTTATATACCCATAAGTTTGTTGCTAAAATTACATTGATGTTTCAAGATCAGACATGCTCCAAAATCAGGCATGCTCAGATATCAGGCAGAACAGTCAGAATTCAGTTCTACAGGAACAATCAAGATATTTGGATATGTGCAAACACTATAGGAACAGTCAAGATACCTGAGCATATATCCTATATCATGCTAAATCAAAAGAAAACAAGAGAATCAGTGGAAATACACATCAGGCATGGGTGGGGGGAGCTTGGAGGGCGAAGGGGAAAGTAAGAGCATGAATTATGTAACCATGTTGACTTTTTTAAAAAATAAATACTAAAATTGTGTTAAAAAAAAGAAAACAAGAGTGAAATATAGACTATCATGAATGAGTGGTAACTGATAATACAGAAACAAGTGGCTTATGATTATAATAGAGTAAATAAGAAAAACTGTGCTAGTCACATTTGCTTATGCTAGAGTCACTTTACAGCAAGAAAATTAAAAGTTTCTAATACTAAAATAATCATAAAGGAGGACAGAGGATTTCACATTTATAGTAGGTGCCTTTAGCTCTCAGGGTCGATAAGTGTTCAGTTCTTCTAAGTTAGTATGTTCTAAGGTGTATTTAATATTCTTCTGACCTGTGCCTGGTCTTTTGAGTGACCACAAGCACTCTTTTTTGCCCTAGAACTGTGACCAGGTTGTCCTGCTTCCCCGTAGCTACAAGCACTGGTGTGTGCTGATGCTCCTCCTCATCTTGGGACTCAGGACTATGATCTGAATCTGTGTATGGACAATGCAGCAGTCATGTAACCAAAGCTAGAAAAGGGACCCCTGTAATCTATTTCTGACCAGTTTTCTGACCCTCTTATCTTGCTAAGAGCTCAGAAATCTATTGCTGCCAATGCAGCCACCCTCAAGGCCTAGACAGGCTTGCTAAGTCAGGGCCTTATCAGTCTGTGCTCCACCCCTATCCTGATGCTTTAGACCAGTGGTTCCCAAACTTTTTTGGCCTACCTCCCTCTTTCCAGAAAAAAATATTACTTAGCGCCCTGGAAATTAAATTTTTTTTTAAATTTTAATAGCAATTAAGAGGAAAGATAAATGCACCTGTGGCCATCACCACCTCCCTGGTTCACTGCAGCACCCACCAGGGGGCAGTGGAACCCACTTTGGGAATCACTGCTTTAGACCTTTTGTACAGATCTTTTAAGTTATTTGAGCTGAAAAAAATCTGTCCCTTTGTGGGTTCTGCCACTTTAGAACTCATTTTGAGACATTAAACGAATGTTGTTTGGAAGATAATTTGGTAGAGATCAGACAAGTGTGTGTACTTTCTCCACCATCTTGACTCTGCCTTAATCATTTTTTTCAATGGAAGAATGGTTATTAATATTTCAGATTTATTTTAATTCTCTATAAGTTTTAGATCTTTAAATTTGATCAGTTATTTAAGGCAAAGTTTTGGGGTTTTATATCTTTCTTTTTATATTTATTTTAAAAATGTTAGAAAACATTTTTAATTTCGTGTCATTCATAATATTTGTTGCCCTCACCCCTGCCCCATGAATGGTTATGGATTTTTGTTTAGCTCATTTATCTACTTCATATTTATTGTAGCATATAATGTAAGATGCTGCTTTAAACCATTTTTTCCCACCAGTCTGTTGTTCAGTTTTCCTATTTTTTTTGAAATTGTAGAATAAAGAGATCTCTCATCTATAATTTGTGTTCTTGTTTAGAAGAAAAAGAAGTTCCCTATAGAAGGTATTGCCTTCTAAATATCTTTGTTGATATCATCATGCTTATTGAATCAATCTACAAAACTTCCTCAATGAAACATAGAGACACTCAAAAAGGAGTGATCTTTAAAAAAATTGTTTTAATTTGTATACTTAGTACCATCACCACCAACAAAAAAATTTAACTAAACAAATTCCTAGAAAATATTATTTGCAAGACCACATACTCCATATTGTTTGTTTAAATATATATAAATTCTATATGTATGTTAACATAAACATCCTCTGCTTTTGAGGTCCCTTGGATTTTTTATTTGGATATTTTTTCTCTCTTGATTTTATGACTATTATTTTTATGTAATCGTGTAATCAATAATCTTATTCTCTTTTCTTCTCTTTTTCACATCTTCATATACTTGCCTTATTTTCTTCATATTTCTAATATTTGTTATTTTAATAACATGCCATCCATTACATTCAAATATCAAAGTCTAATCAGCCATTTCTCCCATTCATTGAATTTGTGTTATTTCCAATTATTTTGTCATAATACCCAAGGCTTCCACGAATATTTTCATCCTAACACAGCTTTTTACTCCTCAATAATGTCCTTAGGACCTATCCCTGGTAATGGGATCTATCGGTCAATGAGCATAAAACAGCTTTATAGTACTTAGTATATAATTCCATCTTGTTTTCTAAAAAAAAAATTCACAACTGCTCTAGCAATGTAATATTAAGACTGTTTCTCCATGTTCCTATCAGAATTTAATTCGATCAGTTTAGGCCATCTGATTCTCAGTTAATATATGTTACCAGGAACCTTTGAGAGGTCAAATGAATTGTCCAATGTCATTGCAGTCAGTTTGTGTCAAAAGAAGGACTTAAACCAAAATCTTCTTGGCTTTGAGAATGGCTCTCCATCGATTATACCACAATACCTCATGATAATAACAACAATAACAATAATAATGGCTGACATTTATAGTACCTTAAATTTTGCAATATATAATTTCTAGGAGGAGGCAAAGAGAGGCAATTCTAGAGTTATCTACCCATTGGCTGTTCAGAGTGTGGACCCAGGAGCTAAGAGACTTAATTCTGATTCTGCCATTAGCTAGCTATATGATCTCAGGTGAGTAATTTCCTTTCCCTGGGCCTCAGTTTCCTCATCTGTAAAAATGAGAGATGAGGTGTTCAAAGTCCCTTCTGGCTCTGATAGGCCAATATTCATTATCCACATTTGTCCATTTCTATAATCAGATCACAGATTAGGAAGCGGATGTGGCATAAATGCCTTCCCCGTGTTCAAACTAGCTGTTTTGGTAAAACCACGCAATATTTCTAAAAATTACAGTGGCAACGAGGTGGCTCAGTGAATAGAGAGTCAGGCCTAAAGACAGGGCATCCTGGGTTCGACTCTAGCCTCAGACACTTACTAACTGTGTGACCCTGGATAAGTCACTTAACACTAGTTGCCCAGCCCTTACCATTCTTCTGCCTTAGAAGCAATACTTAATATCAGTTCCAAGACAGAAGGTCAAGATTTTTTTTATTATTACTGAATTTGTTCAAACTTTTGCCTGTTTAAATTTTTTTTTAAAGGCAAGGGCAAAAATAATTTAGAAACTAAGAAAGAAAAAAAGACTTTCGATTATTTTGTTGTTGTTGTTGATTTGTTTGCTATTTTCAAATTGCACTTCTGCTTTCTGTTCTTCTCCCTGATTTTAATTGCTCATCTTAGAGCATGGAAATAGACACCATATCCCATCTTGGTACTATAAGACTTTGATATGAATGAGTATACATTTTAGTGTAAACTACAAGTAGGAATTGTTCTCTAGTATTAATGAGAGAAATTCTTTTGAATGCCGAAACTTTTATCTTCCCTATTTTTACTATTTAAAATTCAGAGATTATAAAACTATTCACTCAATTAAGACTCCACAAAGTTATTTTAAATCATTTTAGGTTCAAATCCCATCTCTGATGCTATTCCTCTGACCTTGGCCAAATCATTTTATACCCTTCAATATCAGCTTCCTTATCCATAAAATAAGGGGCTGAAACTAGATGGTCTCTGAGGCTCCTTCCAATTCGACACCCATGATCCTCTGAACCCTCTCTTCTCCCACGTCTAATGTTGAAGTTATCCCAGGTTAGGGAGGAGGATTGGTGGGACTAGAGGCCACTGTGCCCCAAATCTCCAACCTGTTTTACTGCTGCTATTATTCTCAGGCTACATTTTATCTTTGGCTCTGCTGTATTGTGGCTTCATCCCAAGCCAGACTATCTGAGTCGGAGCCAGCTCTACCAGAAGAAAAGGGATAGGGCTAGTAAGGCAAGCTGGGCATGATGAATCAGAGCTTTTCAGCAGACTCCAATGCCCACAGGGCCTTTATGTTCTGTGTTTCCTGACTCCTTTTCTTCTGAAAACATTCCTACTGGAAAAAAGAAAAAAAAAAGAAATAAATATTGGGGGCAGACTGCTTTTGAAAGAACCAGGTGATCATAAAAAATACATAAGGAAGGGAAGGAATAAACAGAGAAACTTGTTTTAAGTTTTTTAAAAAACTAGAAATGATGCAGAAAAAAAACAGTGAATAATCAATCACCTTTAAGGGAGGTGATTTTGGACAGTGATTTTTTTAAAAACCATAAACTGTGACAGAGAAAATTATGCAGATAAACAAATATAGGTCACTTTTATTATTGTTAAATGTCAAGAGTATGTTTCATAGACTACATTCAGAGAGATAATGACCCAAGGACGATCCATTATGTAGCTAGAGATAAATAATACATTGGATTTCTATGGAACCTGTTTCCTTCCTCCCTTTGCGGTGCCCAGAAAGATAGGGCAGTATTCAAATCGTGAATCATTCATATACGCATCCAGTAGAGATAGACAAAATAAATAGCTAGCAGCAACAAGATAGACTCTGTTACATATACACCAGAGATGTGGCACATCTTTCTAATTGCCAGATGGGTATCTCCTGTTCCACTCAGTTTTTTTCAGCTCCCAATTGTTGTGTTCGTCATAATTGCGCACTATGTTGCCAGCTCTCTCAAGGCTCAATTATATGAACAAGCAGGAGAGAAAATTTGTGTGGGCCATGCAACATCTACCCAGGGACTTTTCTACCAAATTCCAAAGATATATAGAGGGCAAAAAAGACTGGAAGCAGTCTATAGAAAATGTCCCAGTCTGGGATGACTGAATTTCTTCTCCTTCCTTTAATGCTTTCCTTCCACCAGAGGGCAACATTCAGTCATCAGAGAAGCAAAATGACTATCAAACACAGAGCAGTGAGGCCTGCCAACAGCATCTGCAAGGAAGAAGCATCCTTGACAAAAGGGAATCAAGTGAAAAAATGAAAATCCTCTTTCCAGCCAAGGTGGGTAGGGCAGGCAGCTCACAGCACAATGGTGTCACAGAAGGTGCTGCTTTTTGTGGAGAGGAACCCATCCACAGATAATTGAGAGTTGACTATACAAACAAAACATCTTGTTTTTCAAAACTCAACTTCCCCAGACCAATTATTCTTTCCAAGCTATTTGTACATATGCTTAAGACACAAACCTGATCATTATTTTTGTTACCTCTAATTGATTTTGTCCCTGAAATCAGTTAATCAGTCAATCAACAAGTATTTGCTAAGTACCTACTGTTTACTAAGTACTACTACAAAGAAGGAAGGAAGGAAGGAAGGAAGGAAGGAAGGAAGGAAGGAAGGAAGGAAGGAAGGAAGGAAGGAAGGAAGGAAGGAAGGAAGGAAGAGAGAAAG
>NC_058130.1:194463911-194487480 GCF_016433145.1 Gracilinanus agilis
GGGAGGGAGGAAGGAAGGAAAAGAAGAAAGGAAACAAGGCAAGGAAGGAGGGAGGGAAAGAACATGAATCTTATAACCATGGAAAAATATCCTAAATTTATTAATTAAATAAAATTTTCAAAGGTAAAAAAATTTGTATATGTTAGCAGAGGTTACATATACCTATATAAGTACACACACACATCCAAGGGAGTTAGGGAAGGACAGCAGCAGTTGCAGGGAATAAGGAAAGGCTTTGTGTGTAAAATATTACGTGAACCCCATCTTGAAGAGAGAGAGGAAATTATGTGGAAGAGAAGAGAAGAAAACAACTTCTGGGTATGTGGGATGATTAGTGCAGAGGCATAGAGATGGGAGAAGTCATTCATAAGGAAAATAGATTTAGCCAATTTGGCTGGATTATAGCATGAGGTACAATCCCTGAGGAGTGACCTCAGGAAGAATCAGGCATTGCTCAGCAGCCATCACCAACAGCATTTCAAAAAACCCAAGATTAAGAATTGTTAAATCCTTCTGAAAATAAAAGATCTTAAGAATGAGGAAGAAAACCAGTTGATGGATGTCCCAGTTCTGGTGGAGGAAGACAAAGAAATTAAAAAGTTTATGAAAGAAGTAGAGAAAAACTTAAATGTTCAAAAAGGAGAAATGGAGAATTTAAGAAAACAGAGAATAGGGGCTGAGCAGACTATGAAAACTTCAAGATGAAAATCCATTCATTTTCAAAATTAGCAGTCAGTGAAAGAAGAATTTAAGCAGGCCTGTGTGGACACCCAGAAGCAATCCCCGCACCATTATGAGGGCAGGCTCATACAACATATGTGCTCTGTCCAGGTGAAGAAGGACCTGGCTAGAATAGAGAAAGAACTCAAGGAGAAGATTGCTCTGGTCAGAAGGATCTGCCCCAAGTGAAGAGAAATTAAGAAAACTCTCTCAGTTCTTAACAAATAAATTTCACCCCTAAGATAGAAGATATAGACAGAAAATGACAGTCTTAGGGACAAGGACAAGATCAGAAAGCCATACAAGGAAACCCAAAAGACCTAGCAGAAACTTGATGGCAAAGTGAAAAAATCTGAAGTTTATTAAATTACTGGATGAAGTCATGATGCAGATACAAAATCTACCAGTAGTTCAGAAGATGTCTCACCTTACAATACAAGTTGTATTTTGACAACCTGCTCTCCTAGCAGACCCATTCCAGGAAGATGCTCTTTGACCACAAGAACCAGCCATCAATGTCCAGCTTAAGAGGGTGTGAAGCTGTTTTTAGTGACATGCAGTCCCTCTCTAGTGGCGAACACTCTCAACCGCTTGCTTCATTCTGTCTTCGTGATCCTTCACAGAATCACCCTTCAGATTCTTGGATGAATTGCACGTCTTCATGGACTTCAATAGGAGAATTGCCATAGACATTATCTTCAAGATGGCCAACTCCCAGCACAACCGCTAGTTCATCCTACTCGTGCCATAGAACCTGAGCACTCTTTCCCTAAGCAGACTGATTCGAATCCTGCGAATGCCCTACCTGGAGAGAGGCCAGAGAGTCCTGTCTTACCGGCTGGCCAATCAAGAAGAAAAAGAAGATGGAAACCAATTTCTAATTGAATGTGATCTTCATATTACCTGCTTATGACACAGTTGTATGAATGTTCCTATTTTCATGTGTCTCCATGGTTGTGTGTAAAATGTCATTACTTTAAAGAAATAATATTTGATCATTAAAAGCATTTCAGAAATGAGGAAAGCCTCTTTGTTCTCCCAGTGTAGGATGTGTATCCCAGCTTTGAACTGTAAAGAGAACCCCTAATTCCATGTTTCTAGCATGTGGCTTTAAGAAAGTACTGTATTGACAGAACTTCCTCATTCCTAGCTCATCTCTCTTAGAACAATTACATATATATAATTAGAACAACGTATGAACATAGAACATTTATGTAAATATAACAGGAACATTCATACAACATATTATGTTATATATTGTTACAATTGTATATATAATTAGAACAATGTAATTACATTTGTTCTAGATTTAATGCAATTACAAATGTTCTAGGACAATTACATTGTTCTAATTATATATGTAATTGTAACACACATATAACATAATATGTAACATATATATATATGTTTGCACAAGATTTGTTTTCATTGCTTTTTTTTTCAAAATTCCATTAAATGTTAAAGAACATTAAAAAAACTAAATAGAAGAGGGGTATCTAGGTAGGACACAATGGATAGAGCACCAAGCCTGGAATTGGGAGGAGCTATATTCAAATTTGACCTCAGACTCTTCCTAGCTCTCTGACCCTAGATAAATCACTTAACTCTGTTTACCTAAAAAAAAAAAAAATTGAAAGAGGTTTTGGTTTTTTGGTTTTTTACCTTACAAGTCATAAAGAGCCAGTGAAATGTATTGTGCAAGCATAAATAGTGAGATCTGCATTTAATGAAAAATTGTGGAAAATGGATTCGATTAGGAACAGGCTTGAGGCCACAAAAGACCAATTGTGGTAGTCTAGGCAAGGGGTGATGAGAGCCTGAACCAAGGTGGTAGCTGTAGGAGCAGAGAAAAGGTTTTGGATGAGAAAGGCTTTGGAGAAAGAAACAGCAAAGTTTGAAAACCAATTAAATATGTGGAGGGAAGGAGGATGAGGAACGAAGAATAGTGCTAATTTTAAGAAATTGGAAAACTGGCAGAATGGTATCTTTCACAAAAATATGGGAGTTTGGGAGAGGACTTACAGGGGGAAAGAGAATGAGCTCTGTTTTGAACTTATTGAGTTTGATATGTCTCTGGGATGTCCATTTTGAAATGTTCAATAGGCATATGGTGATCCAAATGTGAAGTGGAGGGGGCTGACTGGAGTTAAATATATAGAGTTGAGAATTATTTATATGGAATTGATCATTAAACTCATGGCAATTGATGAGATCAGAAAGAGAGAAAGGATAAAGGATGAAGGAAAAAGAGCCCAGGATAGGACCTTTAGGCACAAAAATAATTAGCATTCATCATAGGGATGATGAACCAGCAATGGAGACTTAGAATTAAGAAAGAGTAATGTTACAAAAACCCAGAGATCAAAGAATATCCTGGAGAAGAGGGGTGGTCAGTAGTGTTATATTTAAAAGACAATTCAGCCACATGAGAACTGAAAAAAGACTATCATATTTGCCAATTTAGAGATCACTTATGTCTTTGGAGAGAGCAAATTCAATTGGGTGGGTGATGAAATCAGAAGTCAGATTGAAAAGTTGAGGAGAGAAGTGAAGATGGTGAGTATAGAAAGCTTTTTCAAAGTTGGTCTGAGAAAAGGAACAGAAATCAAGAATTAAAATATATAAAGCTTAGAAGAATGGGAAGGACCGGTGAATTTTTTTTTAAGGTAGGAGAGATTTGGACATGTTTAAAGGGAATAGACAAGGAACCCATAGATAGCTGAAGATCACAGAGAAGGAGGATGCCTGAAAGGGCAATCTGCTTGAAAGGATAGGATCCTTTCATAGGAAGAATCCAAGAGTCAGGCTGTTCTGGCTGTTCTCAGAGTGCAACTGTCACCAAAGCCAAGAAAAGAAGAGATGGAATCCATCCTTAGATACCAAATAG
The DNA here is from genome assembly GCF_016433145.1 of Gracilinanus agilis. Classification (NCBI taxonomy): domain Eukaryota; kingdom Metazoa; phylum Chordata; class Mammalia; order Didelphimorphia; family Didelphidae; genus Gracilinanus; species Gracilinanus agilis. The sequence goes on from NC_058130.1 coordinate 194,467,519, forward strand.
ACTGGAATGGGGAAGTCAGAATGTCCACCAAAGAAACAGTCAAATGATTCTGATAGTAATCAACTTAGGAAGCAATGGTCAGAGCAAGAGATGATTATCAAAATCAAACTGATAATAGGGTAGAAGCAAAGATTGAGAGTTGGAAGAGACCTTAAAGGTCCCTAAATCCCAATCCTTTGTATTACAAATAAAGAAACTGAGGTGCTGAGATTTTAAGTGACTTGTTCACAGTCACACAGCTAGTACGTCTCTGAAGTATGATTCTTACCCCAGTGCTCTATCTACCAAATGCCTTACATGCTGAGAAATAGAAAGAGACAGAGATAGAGAAAAGACAGAGAGACACAGAAAGAGACAGAGATAGAGACAGAGACAGAGAAATTCCAGACTTTTCAAGGAGCCAAGGAGAGGATTTAAAGGACATGAGAGCAAGCTAGGAAAACATGACTCTTTTTCCAATTTGTATCTGTGATTTCCTGGTTGTATGGAGTAATAACCCAACATCTGGTGATTTTGCATAACAGTGTACTGTTACTGGCTTACTACAAAGAGGGAAGTAATAACATTGAATGCTGCCAACAAAAGTAGGGTGCTTGTCTTCTATATGCTATCATCTAAGGAAGGGGATGTGATAACAGTAGCCAACGACAAGGTGGGGATGGCTGGATTGGTTCCATAATAATACAAGGTTAAGGTAGACAATAGTGATTAGGTTTTTTTTTCCCCCTAAAGAATCTTATCTGAAAATAAATTCTTCAGTTCCCTGACTGGCTAAGTTTTTATTTTAATGTTTCTTCATATTCCTGATGTGCCTTAAATATTAAGAGCAAAGCTTTTTCCTGCAGGGATATGCTTCAGGATATATTATTAAACTTAATGATTTTAAGCAGAAGAGAGAATGTCAGATGACTAATTCATGGTCATGTTGGAATTTTCACTGCACTTTAGGTGAAGCAGTCTTCTGAGAGATCTTAGGTTAAATACCGATATAATTTACACTTCAAACAGTGGGCCATGATAGACCTATTCAAATATTTCTCAAACTCACATATTTTTAAAATTCTGATAAAAAAAAACATACTTAACAATTTCTCATGCCAACTTTCTCATAGCTTTGTGGCCCTCAGTGATCTTCTTAAAGCTCTGACCATATCAGACATATACCTCCCCTGCCTCTTACCTCCATTCAATAAAATCCAGTAGATCTTTATTACCTCTACAATCAAACATAAAAGTCTTTGGTGTTCAAAGCTCTCCATAACCTGGCCCTTACCTGCCTTTCCAGTCTTCATGTACCTAAAGAGCCCTCTACCCCTTCCCTGAGCCCCATCCCCCAACCCCCTGCCCAAACTCTTCAGTTCACTGAAGCTGGAAAGCAAGTTATCCCATCTCCCAAAAGCATTTTCGCTGGCCTTTCCCCATGCCTGAAATGTTTATCCCTCATCATTTCTACCTTCTTGGCTTTCTTCAAGTCCCAGCTAAAATCTCACCTTCTAGAAGAAGCCTTTCCCAAATCTTCTTAATTCTTGTGCTTCCCCTGAGATTTTTCTCCACTTTACCCCATCTATATTTTATTCTTACATAATTGTTTGCAAACTTTCCCCTTTTATACTGTGAGCCCCTTGAGAGTAAGAACTCTTTGTATCCTTAACCATTAGCACAGTGCCTGGCACACAATTGGCACCTAATGAACATTTGTTGACTAATCTAAGGAAATAGTTTGCTAAAAAGGAGCTTCTGAAAAGGCTCATTGCAGTAATTCTTTGTAGCCACCAGATGATGCTGTGATGAGTAACTCTGACCAAGTTTAAAGGCCCTCTCTGTGAGCCTAAAATATGATGCTAAAGAATATTTTTTTCCATTTCAAAAACAAACAATAATTCTAAATATTATAAACTTATTTTAAAATTAATCTCCAAGGGGCCTAAAGGACTCCTAAATTTATAAACCTGTAAATCAATAATCTAATGAATATGATTGCCAGACAACTAATGGTCACATTTCCTTTTTTCTAGAGGAGAAAATTGAGATTTGGACTAAATTTTCTTAGGGGCATAGTCTTGAAGATTTGGAATAAAACCTATAACCTTTTTTGCTCTGTTTTCCATTGGGTAATACAGTTTGGTGCTTTGAAAAGCCCACTGGACCTGGAATCCAGAAAAACCTGAGTGTGAAGTATGATACTAGGCGAATCTCAAGCTGAGTTTTCTCATCTGCAAAATGGAAACAATAATTCCATGAATATCTATTAGACAACATTGTTATGAGATAAAATGAAATAATGTATGTCAAAGCAAGACAACATTGTTATGAGATAAAATGAAATGATGTATGTCAAGCAAAAAAAAAAATAGCACTATGTGAATGTTAGAGATTATTAGTGTTTCTGGAGCAGCATCTGACAGGAGTAAAGATTTCCGATAGGGAGTAAGTGACAAGTGCATGAAGTGTTCAGGGAGAACTAGCGCTTCTGATGCTTTTTTTTTTTTAATATTTGAAAATTTCATTTAATTAATATATTTAGGATATTTTTCCATGATTACAAGATTCATGTTCTTTCCCTCCCCTTCTCCACCCCCTTCCCATAGCTGATGCACAATTCCACTGGGTTTTACATGTGTCCTTGATCAAGATCTATTTCCATACTATTGATATTTGCATTAGGGTGATCCCTTAGAGTCTATATCCCCAATCATTTCCCCATTAACCCATGTGATCAAGCAGTTGTTTTTCTTCTGTGTTTCTACTCCCAGAATTCTTCCTATGAATGTGGCTAGTTTTCTTTCTTATAAGTTCCTCAGCATTCTTCTGGATCCTTGCATTGCTGCTGGTACAGAAGTCCATTACATTCTATTGTGCCACAGTGTATCAGTCTCTATGTACAATGTTCTCCTGGTCCTGCCCCTTTTCACTCTGTATCAGTTCCTGGAGGTCATTCCAGTTCACATGGAATTCCTCCAGTTCATTATTCCTTTGAGCACAATAGTATTCCATCACCAACAGATACCACAGTTTGTTTAGCCATTCCCCAATTGAAGGGCATACCCTCGTTTTCCAGTTTTTTGCCACCACAAAGAGCGCAGCTATAAATATTTTTGTATGAGTCTTTTTCCTTATTATCTCTTTGGAATATAAACCCAGCAGTTGTTTGTTTTAAATTCAAGGAAGTGTCTAACAGACACCTAAGGACATGTGGGGAACTTTGAAACTACATTTCCCATGATTCCTCATTGCAAACAGGAAGTATGATGATGTAAGAGAGAATATAAGACTCCTGGGTCAGGAGGAAGTCGCCCTCTTTAGCTACCTGAGCACATGATATGAAAGGTAAAAATGGCTGAGGCAAATGTGAATTCTTACAGGCGCATGGTCTAATGATTTTTATCTCTATCAGCATGGCCTTAATTAAACTACTAATTTCTTTTATTATATCAGTCTTTATCATTTTTTATCATAACACAATGCTATGGCTGGATCAAAAGGCAGATAGTCTTTTAAAGCCCTTTAAGCATAGTTCCAAATTGCCCTCCAGAATGATTGGATCAATTCACAACTCCACCAGCAATGCATTAAAGTCCCAATTTTGCCACATCCCCTTCAACATTTATCACTTTCCTTTGCTGTCATTTTAGCCAATCTGCTAGGTGTGAGGCGGTACCTCAGAGCTGTTTTGATTTGCATTTCTCTAATTACAAGAGATTTAGAACACTTTTTCATGTGCTTATTGATAGTTTTGATTTCTTTATCTGAAAATTGCCTATTCATGTCCCTTGCCCATTTATCAGTTGGGGAATGGCTTTGCCAAGCCCTTTTTGAAGGAATTCAAACGTAAGGAATCATGAGAGTTATAAATATATATTTAGGGGGCAGCTAGGTAGCTCAGTGGAGTGAGAGTCAGGCCCAGAGACAGGAGGTCCTAGGTTCAAACCTGGCCTCAGCCACTTCCCAGCTGTGTGACCCTGGGCAAGTCACTTGACCCCCATTGCCCACCCTTAACAATCTTCTACCTATGAGACAATACACTGAAGTACAAGGGTTAAAAATAAATAAATAAATAAAAAATAAAAATATATATATATTCAAAAGCTGGTTCCAATGAGCAAGGAGTTCTTGGGTCAGTCTAATGTCTTTATAATTAATTCACATGACTGATTTATACTGAATCCTTCTATCAGAGAAGTTGGTTTGGTGTTGAAATTATCTGGTTATGGAGGTGAACTTCCTATGACCTTTGAGAGATGGCAGGAGATGGACAGACATACTGCAAAGTTTCTAGAGATCACAAAAGCTTGATTCTATTATCTGATTAAGTAGAATGGAAATCCTGAGAGTCAGAAAGGATACTTGATAAAAATCAGAGACAGTTCTTGCAGGAAGTCTAAGAGACATTTTCAGTCATCTTTTATCACCTGACTAGTTGCTTTTTGTGAAGGAATTTGTAAATCAATGTTTAAAACATGTGTTGTATTCTTTCCTTTTGCTGATTGACTAGCTCTCTTTGATTCATTTACACTTAAATAAACCCTCTGGGCCACTGGCTTCTTTGAATCATTTTGGCCTTTGACTGATTCCACAACTCTGTGAGTCTCCTTTCTCTATGCACCTACAATTTCTACCTTAAGTTTTTCCCCATCATTTTTTTCCAGTCCTCAGCTTCCCTTCTAGGTCAGTAGAATCCGCATGTGTCTTGTTGAGGCTGGATCCCAACACTTTTCAGGGCTGCTCATCCACCTTTGGTGTCCACCTGTGGCTCCAAGAAGCTGTAGCCTGTGGCAGCAACCACAACCTGAGCAGAGGAGCTAACCAAGGTTAAGGATAACTGAGAGTCCTTAAACCCATTAGTGAGTTAAGGGGATGTCTACATACTACAACTAGGTGAAGATATCCCATGCCAAAATGGGAAAATGACAATGGTTTGTTCCAATGGCCATGAAAGCAGCGGAAGCAAGCATTGTGTAATGTTTAGAGCTTGGTCAGATATTGAAGAAACGGAGGCTCTCTGCTACATACCAGTCCATCACCAGACCTCTTGATTTTGGTTTTGCCACTGGAATTTGATGGCACTTGAAGAAAGAGTGAGGCTGATGCCTTTGAGCAACTCTACCTCACTTAAATCCAATTCATGATCTAGTCAAAACATCACCATTAATATTACTGGTCCTCTTCCAAAATGCAGGATGAACAACAAGTAACAAGAGGAAAGAAAAGAGGTGGAAGTGGTGCTAAGTATCATAGAAACCTTACTTTCACTAAAAGGCATGTGTTCTAATGGAAATTTTGTATTGGACTTGAGTTCAAATCTCAGCTCTGTACACATTACCTGTGTGACCTTGGGAAAATTTATTAGCCTCTCTGAGAATGTTTTATCTTCTATATTTTCGTAAATACTCATCCATATCACCTAGATTGCTATATTTATTGCCATATAATTGGGCAAAATAGTTTTTAATGATTGCTTTAATTTCCTCTTCATTAGAAGTGAGAGCTCCCTTTTCATCTTTAATACTGTTAATTTGGTTTTCTTCTTTCCTTTTTTAATTAAATTGACCAATACTTTGTCTATTTTATCTGTTTTTTCAAAATATCAGCTTCTAGTCTTATTTATTAATTCAATAGTTCTTTTACTTTTGATTTTATTAATTTCTCCCTTGATTTTTAGTATTTCTAATTTAGTTTTCATCTGGGGATTTTTAATTTGTTCGCTTTCTAGTTTTTTAAGTTGCATGCCCTATTCATTGATCTCTGCCCTCCCTAATTTGTTAATATATGCACACAGTGATATAATTTTTCCCCTTAGAACTGCTTTGGCTGTATCCTATAGGTTTTGGTAAGAAGTCTCATCATTGTCATTGTCTTCAATGAAATTATTTGTTTCTATAATTTCTTCTTTCACTAAATTATTTTGGAGAATCATATTATTTAATTTCCAATTAGTTTTTGGTTTGCCTCTCCATCTATTCTTACTAATAACTATTTTTATTGCATTATGATATGATAAGGTTGCATTTATTGTTTCTGCCTTTTTTGCATTTGCTTGCCATGTTTCTATGCCCTAGTATATGGTCAATCTTTATGAATGTTCCATGTGCTGCTGAAAAGAAGGTGTATTCCTTTTTGTCCCTATTTATTTTTCTCCATATATCTATTAACTATAATTTTTCTAGGATTTCATTCACCTCTCTTATCTCTTTCTTATTAGTTTTATCTTCTATAAAATAAAGAAATGTATTAGGTGACCAATAAGGTCACTTAAGGGTCAAAATTTAGCACCCAGTGATTTCTGCCAACTGGCCTCCAGGAAGGACTCACATTAGGGTGTACCTATATCATGTCACCATTATATAATAGAATAGAGGCTGTCATTACTTCCTGTTTTGTCTAACACGATGATTCTGGATTTTAGAAAGCTCCCCCTGAACTTCTCACCCCATCCTTGTATCCTCTCTCTCCATTTTGCATCCAAAATAATAACTTATCTATTTCCTTCCTCCTCTACCTATCCAGTCTTTCCTTTCCAATGGGGCCTTCTCTGTGAACATCATTTTCAATACAGTATGAAGCATTCACAAATATAAAGAACAAAACAAAACAAAAACTCACTTGATTTACTACTTATGATAGCAAAATAAATATGGATTGGATCAAATAACTTCTTAACTACAGCTGTGTTCAAAAGAATGTTGTGTATGCAAATGTGAGTCACGGATTTTAAAGGCTCAGAAAACTCTTCTGAGCTGATTCAGCCCCCTCCTCCCATCTTCAAACCAGGCAAGCTTATACCATCCCAGACACAAAAATCTATTTTGTTTGAAAAATGTTTTTCAGAAGAATCTGTGACCTCCTTTAGTATTCTATTCCAGTGTTTAGCCAGACTTACTGGCAGGAAATTTGTCATCATCCCCTCTTGTTCTGGCCTCAGTAGAGATAAAGAACATCACCACCATCTTTTGTAGAAGCATTTTTAATATGCAGCAAAATGGTTTAAATGACCTCTCAGATTCTCTTCCCTGAAGAAGGATCTCACTTATTTCTACATTTTCTTGGGTTGGATCTTGCTTTTAGAGTATTTTACCATGCTTCTGAAACCTCCAAGACAGAAAAAATCCCTCTTTAGTCATGGTTTCCAGAACTAGACAAAATATTTTGCTAAAAATTTGTCATGCTTTGATTCCAATGGGTCAATTTCCTAATGATTCTCAGGTTAATAATCATTATTTCCACTTATCATACCATACCTCCTTTTCAAACTATACAGCTTATCTTTACTCCTGTTGGGGTTATAATTCATTTGGAATATGACCACAAGTCATCTTCTGTAATTTCTATCCATCCATAGTTACTCCTTTTTCATCTTGCAATAGTAGAGTTTATTCTTCTCCCCCAAGTAATTATTCTGATTTTTTTTAAATTAATTCATTTGAAGAAATTGATTGGTCAGAGAAATGGATGGACATAATATGAATGAATAAGTATATAGTGTGTCCTCACTAAGTCTTTCTTCCAGAGCCACACCTGCTACATTGCCCTCAAGGTTCCAGTGGGGCACCCTGAGGGATTGGGGTATTTGTTTTCTTTTAAACCCTTATTTTTCATCTTAAAATCATACTGTGTATTGGTTCCAAGGCAAAAGAGTGGAAAGGGCTAGGCAATGGAGGTTAAGGGACTTGCCCAGGGTCACACAGCTGGGCAGTGTCTGAGGTCAAATTTGAACCCAGGACCTCCCGTCTCTAGGCCTGGCTCTCCATTCAAGTGAGCCAACCCACTGCCCCAGAGTATTTGTTTTCTAATAAACTTAAGCCCCCACCAGTCATGTTGACTTTGTTGAGGGTCTGGGACTAGCAATCTAGGTTCATTTATCCTGTTAACATTGATCAGCTTTTACAAAGATCCATTTATTCTCAAGAACAAAGCACATACATTTCCTCTAATATCACAGGAAAGTGACCTCCATTACACCACTTCAGACTCTGAGTAAAGTAAGTTTAAAACTTAGCTCTATTCCAATATGGCGCTGAACAAGAACCATCAAATAAAGGTGAAGAGCACTGAGGCAAAGAGGAACAAAGAAATGTAAAACACGCAGGAAGTTTTGTGTAGGTAGAAATGGTAACTGGTGTGTGTGTGTGTGTGTGTGTGTGTGTGTGTGTGTGTGTGTGTGTGTGTGTGTGTGTTTCATGGCTCTGTGCCCAATCCGAGTCATAATTAAACAACTAGAACTTGTTACAGAATTTCTATCCACACTCCATAGTCTCTCCCAAGTACTTCCACTGTATATGTTTTGCATGACAATACATGCATAACCCAGATCAAATTGCTTGCCAGCTCTAGGTGGGGGGAGGGAAAAGAGAGAGGGAGACAGTTTGGATCACATAACTTCAGAAAACTTAGGTGGAAATATGTTATTACATGTAACTAGTAAAAATACATATCTTTATAAAAAGAACAAAGTTCTTCTATTTTATAGGCTGATGCCTCTCTAGGAAACAAGCTTCCCACTCTCCTCTACCTTAGAAAAATGCCACCTGAGGCTTTCTTCATCAGGTGCCAGATTCCTATTACAAATGAATGCCAAAGCATTTATTAACTACTTACTATGTACAAAACACACTGTGCTAAATACTGAATATGAATATGAATAGAATATAAATAGAAAAGTAAGGCTTTCCCAGTTATTCTCAAGGAATTCACATTCTCATGGGGGAGACAATACATATATAAATTTCAACTGTAAAATAGATAGAAAGGTCTCATGACCCTTAGGGTACAGAAGCAAAGATGACGATGCATTAATTTTAGTGTCATTTCCACTGATAAAATCATAAAATCATCACCATTCAATAATGCTATGGATTTTGGTAGCAATAATTTTATAATGGGTTGAAGTTTAAAACCAAATTGTTAATGGATCATAAAATCCAAATAAAAACCACTTTGCTAATTAAAGATTATGAGAACAAAACTCTAGAATTTAAAGGTTATAAAATACTAACCCTCTTCCCCAGTCACCATAGTAACGAAACCCTTAGCAGATCACCTTTTAGTTATAAGAGATACCCTTCAAGTCCTGTGGCTATTAAGAGCTCTGTTTTCTCATTTTCCTTCTGAGTGGGACAGACATAGATGGACTGTGACAGATTATAGATTTTGTCTCTTTATAAATTAACAATTTCTCCTCTAAAAACTGATGCAGAGTGAAATAAGCAGAACCAGGAAAACACTGTACACAGTGTTTAGCAATATTGTGGAACAATTAGATGTGATAGGCTTAGCAATACAATATCCAGGACAATTCTGAGAGACTTAGGACAAAGAATGCTATCCACCTCAGGGGAAGGAACAGTTGGGGTCAGAATACAGATGAAAGTGTATGATTTTTCACTTGTTTATTTGGGTTTATGTTTTGAGGTTTTGGTTTTATATGATTATTCACTTTAAAAAATGAACAATATAGAAAATATATTTTACATGAACATACATGTATAACCCAGATCAAATTGCCTGTCGGCACAGGGAGGGGAAACCAAAGGAAGGAAGGGAGATAAGTTTGATCATATAACTTAGAAAAACTTGGTGGAAATTTGTTATTACATATCATTGAAAAAAATAAAATAAATTTAAAAATAAAAAATGAAACTAAAAACCAACTCTCTTCCAAACTTCACCATTACTACTGAGGGCCACATCTTTCTGGTCATTCAGATTCACAGCCCTATAAATGTAATCTTTGACTTCTCGTACTCCCTCCTCCCAGTCAGTTGCCACATCTTACAATTTTTACCTCCACATCTTGCCTGTGCCCTTCTCTCTGCTTACAAAACTATCACCACAATGGTAGTAGTCTCCTAATTACTGTTGCTGCCATAAGCCTCTCCTGTCTCCAATCCATCCTCCATACAACTGGCAAACTGATTTTTTTTAAATCCTTGCCTTCTGTTTTAGAATCAGTTCTAAGGATCAGTTCCAAGGCAGAAGAGTGGTAAGGGATAGGCACCTGGGGTTAAGGGACTTGCCCAGGGTCACACTACTCAAGCTAGTATCCATGGTGATTTGAACCAAATTTGAATGATTTGAACCCAGGACCTCTCATCTCCAGGTCTAGTTTTCTCTCATTGAGCCACCTAGCTGCCCTAAACAGATTTTTTTTTTCAGATTTAAATATTTTGTTTTTTTAGAAAAATTTTCCATGGTTACATGATTCCTATTTTTACTTTCCCCTTCACCCCCGCTTCAACCCCTCCCCCCATATCCAACACGCATTTCCACTGGTTTTAACATGTGTGATCAATCAAGACTTATTTCCATATTATTGATAGTTGCATTGGTGTGGTCATTTCGAGTCTACATCCCCATCCATGTCCACATCCACCCATGTGTTCAAGCGGTTGTTTTACTTCTGTGTTTCCACTCCTGTAGTTCTTCCTCTGAATGTGGATAGCGTTCTTTTCCATATATCCCTCAGAATTGTCCTGGGTCATTGCATTGCTGCCAGTACAGAAGTCCATTACATTCGATTTTACCACAGTATATCAGTCTCTGTGTACAATGTTCTTCTGGCTCTGCTCCTTTCACTATGCATCAATTCCTGGAGGTCATTCCAGTTCACATGGAATTCCTCCAGTTTATTATTCCTTTGAGCACAATAGTATTCCATCACCAGCATATACCACAATTTGTTCAGCCATTCCCCAATTGAAGGGCATACCTTTGTTTTCCAGTTTTTTGCCACCACAAAAAGCATGGCTATAAATATTTTTGTACAAGTCTGTTTTAAAACAGATTTTCTTAAAGTCTTTCCCCTACTCAATAAATTCCAGTGGTTCCTAATTGCCTCCAGATCAAATTTTATTTCATCTGAATCTTTCTAAAATTTTTTTCTGTGCAGATTTTATATGTAGCTTATTAATTGCAATAGCATTTATAATTTATAATTAAGTAAAAAAACATTGGAGATATGATAAAATTCTATTTTTTTCTGAGACATGGTATGTGATCAAAAAGTTTGGAGATGATTGCACCATGACACATTTCTGTCTCCTATCTTAGACTTTGTTTAGTGCAGTATCATTAATCTATTAATTATATTACATATAAGCTATCTATTAATCCATTAATCTACTAATCTATCCTCTCTTTAAAAGAAGCTAGTTTGGTTTGGAAGCCCTTTTTCTTTATCAAATGATGTTGCTTATCATCCCATTCTATTCAAGATGTTTCCAAAATCCCCTTGTGTTTTCTCCTAAACTTTCCTACATATAGAAGCTGGCAGCATAGATCTGTAATTTCCAAGAGGAAATAAATAAGTAGAAATAAAATCTATCATTTCCAAGTTATCATTATTACTGTGTATAATGGAAAGAATACTGAATATGGAGTCCTGGTATCTAGACCCAGCTTTGCTACAGCATGTGGGACATTGGTCGAGGCAACTCAAACTGCCTGGGACTCAGTTTTCTCATCTGTAAGATGAGGAGTTTGGGCTAAATCCCTCCCAACCTTAAAATCTCTCATCAGTGTCAGCAGTCTAGGATTAGTCTTGCTGACAGCTTCCCTGTACAGATGTCCTGACCCTCAAGTGTACTTACAACAGGGTGTAAACAGGCTCAACTGGAGACACACCTACAAATCAGCAGTTATCCATGGACAATCCCAACTGAGAGGCAGAGGGGACATCAAAGCATAGCAACTGAGCAGCTGGGACCAAGCAGCCACTCCTGAAAAAATGTAATCAGTATAGAGAAATATCTGTCGTGTTAGGACCTTCTCTTTCCCTGGTGATCATTTGCACGAGTGATTCCAAAGTGGGCACCACTGCCCCCTGGTGGATGCTGCAGTGATCCAGGGAGGTGGTGATGGCCACAGGTTTTTTACTTTTTTTGAATTACATTCTATTGAGTTCAATAAATAGTTTCATAATTTCAAAGTTCAGTGTTTCTAATTTACACCTTTCTTTACTATATTTTACGAAAAAAGGTAGAAACATTAATACATATATCTTTTCTATTAATTGCTATTAAAATTTTAAAAAAATTAATTTCCAGGGGGTGCTAAATAATGTTTTTTCTGGAAAGGGGGCATAGGCCAAAAAAGTTTGGGAACCACTGATTTGCACAATGGTCATTCCAAATCATTTTAAAGCTAGAATGTTTATGCTAGAATTTGGAGAGAGAAGGAGTTTAGCCATGACAGTGTCTGGAATTCCTTCCTCAACAGACCCTTTGGTGTCACTTTGTGTGTCTCCTGAGGCGAGACAAACATGGCATAACCTTCTGTTTTGAGAAGGGAGGGATTAAGAACTTCTGGGAGAAGAGATCTTTAGTGGTCTCTGTGTATAGTTGGGACGAGTCAGTACATTGGACCAATCAGGTTTCAAGTAGGTGGTAGCCACTGATGAGAACTGGCCCCAGACCTAGCTAACTCAGATTGTGACCAAGAGTATCCTGGCAAATGTTTAGCAACCTACTCTCCAAAAAAAAAAAATTTTTTAAGGTGTACACAACACACTTTTACATTTAATCTGCATTTTTAAATTTTTTTCTCCATCACTTTTTTAAGCCTAGACAATAAAAAATAAAATCACGCCCTGATTTGTAGTTTGCCAATTTCCAAGATACAAATATTCTGACTGAAAACTTTACCCATGGGCCCTTGTGAGCCCGTTCTAGCTGGCTTCAGTACAATCTTGGACATGTCTGAGACTATGTCTTGAGACTTCCTATTTCTACTTTCAAAAAAGAACCTTCTAAGAATGTAAATAATACCCTCTAAAAAGAGTCAACCACTTCTAGGGAAGGAGGGCTACCATAAAGTGAATCACTTAAACTGGCTTTCAGATGTCTTCATAATCGGGTCACTTGCTGCTCCACCAACCTTGTCTTTCCTTGTCTTTCACTGACTGGCCACTTTGGCCAAACTGGTCTATTCATATCTCTCCAGAACACTGTGCTTGAGTCTTCCTCTCATCTGCATGACCTCCCTGTTCTTATTTACTTATGTCCTACTTTCCCTTCAACACTTGAAGCAAGTCCTTCTCTCTCTGTAAAGTTTCTCCCAATATTGTTATCCCATGGACGTTACTCCCTCTTATGAACTCCCACAGGGTTTATTTTCTCTCCAAATCACTGATATATCATTTGGAACTGTGGTGCATTGGATAGGGTCGGGCCTGGAGTCAGAAAGACTCGTCTTCCTGAGTTCAAATGTGACCTCAGACACTTCCTAGCTGTGTGACCCTGGGCAAGTCACAAAACTCTGTTTGCCTCAGTTTCCTCATCCATAAAATGATCTGGAGTGGGAAATGGGTAACCCACTCCATTATCTTTGCCAATAAAATCCCAAATGGAGTCACAAAGAATTGGATATAACTGAATAACAGCAAAACCCACCTGGGATTACTGTTAGCACAACAGGGAAAATGATGCAGACAATATGTGAGAACAGGATAGAAGAGATGAAATTTTACTACAAAGTTCTTGGCTGTTTTCCCCAGGCGATTAGCCAGCATATTTAAGTTACAGGAAGCTATCAATAGTGATATTTGGTCCTATAATTTTGAAATTAGCACCCTCACTTCTACAATGGTTGAGAATAAGATATGGACCTGGGTTGGATTCTAGGTCAATAATATCACATGGTCCTCTGGAAAATTCTCAAGTGCACTTTCTTCTCTCTTTTTTTTAATTTTTGTGCCCAGTCAAGACACCTTTTCCCTAGGGAAAGGTCCTAGCTGCTTGCCTGCATTTACTTATAATTGCAGCCAAGTCAGAAGAGGGTATGAGGATCTGGCCTGTAACCATTACTTAATGTGAGAATGGGGAACACAAGTGGTTGCCACAAAAGGATAAAGGTATTCAGAAGCTGGTAAAGCCAGATCACCAGAACCTGTTGTATCTTGCCTCCTAATCTAGTACTGATCTCTATGTCTCGATTCCTGATGCCTACTGTACTTGGCTTCTTACTCATCTAAGTCCCTTGGATCTTGGTGCTTTGGAGAAATGCAGGTTCTTTTTTTTACCTTTTATTTTTATTTTTTTTTAAACCCTTACCTTCCGTCTTGGAGTCAATACTGTGTATTGGCTCCAAGGCAGAAGAGTGGTAAAGGCTAGGCAATGGGGGTTAAGTGACTTGCCCAGGGTCACACAGCTAGGAAGTGTCTGAGGCCAGATTTGAACCTAGGACTTATCTCTAAGCCTGGCTCTCAATCAACTGAGCTACCCAGATGCCCCCAGAAATGCAGGTTCTTAACCCAGCCTGACTTTGGTTTTATACCCAATTGGATCCTGATTCAGATGCCTCCTATTTCCTTAAACTGAGGGTTCTTACCCTGAGGTTCATGACCTTAAAAAAATTTTTTTTGGTAACCCTATTTCAATACAATTGGTTTCCTTTTTAATCTTGTGTATTTTAATTTATGAGTTTAAAAACATTCTAAAAAACGGTCCATAAGATTTCACCAAACTGCCTAAGGAGTCCATGACAAATACAAAAAAGTACCCTCATTAAAGAGGTGATCCTCCTCACTTCCCTTACCCATAATGATCATCTTTAATCATACACTACCATGTGCAAGTTGCCTTTGAAGTAGATTTCATAACCCAGCTAAGTTTTATACATTTGCTCTCCATCAGTCAAGTAGACTGCAACGTTGAATATTAAAGGGAATTGAATCTGATGAGTCCATGACTCCAGTTCAGCAAAAGCTTAATCTCTGATACTCAGAACTTCTCCCTCCTTTTTCAGATGGGTTAGTAGCATCTAGTAATAGGACACATTCTTCATCAAATACTTTAAAGAATGCTGTGCGGAAGAGAAAATAGACGTAATTTGACTTGGACACAGAGGACAGTATTTCAAACTTGGCTCAGCCCATGACTTCCCAGATTACTTCTCTCCTTTCCCACCTCCACTCCAATAGCCTCCTTACCATGGCAGCATCTCCATATCTATAACCTCCTCCTCAGATTTGTGAATTTTTCCCTGGAACCTCCATTAGAGGAAGTTTTAGGCCAGTAGTAATCATTTCCACCCTAATTCTCAGGAGTTCAGCACCTCTTCCCTTCCCTCCATAACTTCCCTTCATTTCTCAGATCACTTTTTTCTTTTTGGTGTCTTCAAGCCCTATTAGAATATAATCTCCCTGGGAGCAGCAAGGTGGCTCAGAGGATAGAGAACCAGGCCTGGAGGCGGGAGAACCTGGGTTCAAATCTGGTCCCAGACACTTCCTAGCTCTGTGACCCTGGATAAGTCCCTTAACCTCAATTGCTTAGCCCTTGCTGCTCATCTGCCTTGGGACTTAGTATTGATTCTAAGATAGAAGGTAAGAGTTTTTTTTAAAAAAAAAAAAAAAAAAAGAATACAAGCTCCTTGAGGGCAGGAACTGTCTTTTTTTCAACTTGTATTTGTATTTCCAGTGATTAGCACCTCCTTACCTGCCACATAATAAGCATGAAGTAAATGCTTTAACTATCTAATACTAAGGCCAATAAAGATAATTTTTAGGGAAGAAGATCTCAGTTCAGTATAAAAATGACCCTCCTAATAAGCAGAGCTATCTCAAAATGGAATGGACTATTTTGTGAATGCAAGTATTCAGATAGAGGATGTATGACAATTTTTGCCCTTATGATAAAAGAGATTCATTTAATATATTAGGTTGAACTAAATGAACTCTAAGGTCCTTTCCAATTGCAAGCTGTGAATCCATTGATGTCTTGGAAAGTCTATTGAATTCTGAGTCAGACTACCTGGATTTGCATCCCTACCTCTTACTAGCTATGATTTAGGCTACATTCCTTAAACTCTCTAATCCTCATGAAGGTAAGTAAACTAGTATTACCTACCTTCACCAGTATTGAATGAGATCATTAAAACACTTTGTAAACCTTCAAATGATATAGAAATGTCAGTTATTATCATACAGAACATTAGATAATATCAGAACTGGTCCCTTTTTTTGGCTAGATGTCAAGAAAAGAGACTCACAAACATAACCTGGACAGGTGTAGAAGAGGAAAACAACTATTTTTCTTCCCTCTTCCTCACCCCCTCTCCTTTTTTTTTGGACTGTAAACCTAGACCTTGAAAGGATCTCAAAGGCCATCTAATCTAACCCTCTCCATTTATAGATGAGGAAAATGAGGGCCAAGAAGGCCAAGAAAATCAAATGACTTTCCATAGGTCACTCAGTAGAAAAGAGCTGAGGTAAGATGTGAACCTTAGTTTGCTGACCATATATTGAAAATACTTTCCATTATATCACACTCCTTGACCTTCTTTATAGGCAGCTAGGTGGCATAGTGTATAGAGCACTGGGCCAAAGTCAGAAAGACCCGAGTTCAAATTCAACTTCAGGGATAGAATCAAGAAATATTCAAATTACAAAGAAAAAAGCAAGGCTCCAAAGAAGAAATGAGAACGGACCTCCCTCCACTACTTTGTGGAGATTGAGAACATTGTATATATATGCAGATTTTTTTCTGTGTTGATTGGTTTTGTTGATTTCTATATTCTTTTTCTTTAAAAAAATCATTGTGAGTACTTGAGGAAATTTAGATGATCTAAAAACAAAGGAAGTTAGTAAAAAAATTATTTTTAAAAAATATTTACTTGTGGGGTTTTTTTAAACCCTTACCTTCTACCTTAGAGATAATACTATAGATTGTTTCTAAGGCAGAAGAGTGGTAAAGGCTAGGAAATGGAGATTAAATGATTTGCCCAGGGTCATTCAACTAGGAACCATTTGAGGTCAAATTTGAACCCAGGACTTCCCATCTCCAGGTCTGACTCTCAAGCCACTGAGCCACCTAGCTGGCCCCTACTTGTGGTTAATCTTAACTGCCCAGCGGAAAGTCTTTCATTGCAGATAATGGTGGAAAGAATGATTGATACAGAATAATAAACAAGAGCATTATAGATGACCTAAAATCCACTGGTCTGTGGTCTGCTCAAGCTAGGATGGAGGCTGCATTGGAATCAACACAAAATTGCCCTCTCTTTGTAGGCAAAAGGTCTTAAAGGTATCAAAGTGTTAGCAGAAGAATCTTGAATGGTAGAGACCTATTTGGGAAGTGTAAATTGAAATATGATTGCATCATTACTAGGCCATCTGTGTGTTCTAATTGAAGAGAAAAAAACAAAACTCGAGTAAAAATACACAGTGTATTCCCTTGAAATGACATCCTGAGTAAGCCAGACCAGGGATATACAACAATCTTTAGAGGGGAGAGAGGGCAGCAAAATAGCATTTTCCAATCTAAGGGTGGGGAGACCAATTTTATTCCCACTGGGATTTTGGAGTCCAGCAGCCATATCAGGTGACTGGTGGAGAAACAAACCAATCCTCTCAACATCTGTATTTTTCCTTTTCTTCTTCCTCTCCATGCCTGCAGAGCTGTGTGGGCAGCACTCATGCTCTCATTGTGTGGTGTTCCCTGGCACACAATACAGGCTTTATTCAACATAAGCCTTTTGTCTCCTGGGAAGAGAAGGGCCACAGTGAAGAGTCAGATCAACGGTAGTCACTGAGAGACAAATGGAAATAAAGGTACAGACCCAGGATCAGAAAGGACCCGTTATCTGGCCCAATTCTTCCAAAATTTCACATAAGAGAAAGCCAAGACCAGAGGAAAGATGTGACCTACCCAACATCCCACTTGAACTCGACTCGTCTTGCCATCTTTTGAAACTCTGGTGCCATGTTTTACATGATTTTGGAGTCAGTAGGATTATAGATCTCCAGCTGTCAAGGACCTCAGATACTTTCTAATCCACACCCCACGTTTTACTCATAAACTGAGACAGAGGGAGGTTAAAAATGACTTGCCTTAGCTAACAAGGTAACAAATGTCAGAGTCAGGACCTGAACCCAGGTCTTTTGACTCCAAAGCCACACCACAGGAATTGAGCTCCTTTGGCTTGATCTACTTATTTTGGAACCTTAGTCAAATCTCATTTTCCCTCTGCCCCACCCACATGCTTCAGGGTTATTAGAGGTAGGTACTCTTACTTATTAAAGGTCACCATGAAAAACATGGTCAACTTAGCCAAGTGAGTGGAGGAAAGCCATTTTTCAGGCATAGGGTGGAAGGAGATCATTGAACAAATTAGGAAAGCTGGGCTAAGACCTGATCTGACACATTTCTTCCCTCTAATTGTAGGAAGGTTGTTCTGGGCAAGCAGTTGATGGGGACTAGGGAGGAAGAAAGGAGTCTGAAAGCAGAAAGAGAAATAAAAGTTGATAGTTTTTTATTTTTAACAAAAAATTTTCAAGCACCTATGAGAACTATATCAGAAGAAAACAACATAAAGCGAAATACTAAAAGATACTAGCACCCTCAAATATATATATGTACACACACACACACACACACACACACACACACACATATATATGTATATATAAAACACTAAAGCAGTGCTCTGACCTGTATTATCAAAAAACTGAAATTATTCCAGGCCAGATCCATATCTACTTTCTATTGATGGGAGTTTCCTTTGGACTGCCTTGCCTGACTACCTTTATGTGAATTCTGTGTGTTTAAGACTCCCATTATAGAAGAAAAGGTAAGTTTTGTAGTGTTTTGTCATTGGGAGAAACCATGTTTGCAAGTGACAATCCTCCACTCTAAAGCTTTGTCTTACAGCATCCATGAGTTTGCCTTTTCATATGCTTATTTTTCAAGACATCAAGATTCCCCAAGTGTATAAACTATTAAAAATTAAGTCACTTTGGAAACTAAATTAACTCATTCAAGATACTAATATTAATGCACTATTACCATTATTAGAACCATTTTGAATGTGAAGAAGAAACCAGGGGACTGTGTAACTTCGGATTTGGGTAATATATGGAAGGTTATTAACCAAGACCAAGATTAATGCTAGTCATAGGATGGGAGTCTCCCATCTTTTTAGGGAGTAAAGGGATGAATAGGAGCTGCTGGGTCTTTTTTTCCCTTCCCCCAAAATCTTAGAATTGCTTGAGGTGGATAGTGAGAGGGCCAGTGGGATGTGTGAGTAGGTTTGGGGAGAGTGGCTACAGAAAGCTTCAGGGATCCTAATGTGTGTTCTGGGCACCTCCTTTCTGGCTCCCCTGACCACCATCTCATAGGATGAGAAGAGGGAAGTATGGTTTCAGAAGATGCTCAACAATTTATCAGGTCCTGTGATTGACCTACCCTAGGGAAAATATAAGCATTGCTTGGAAAATCAGCCTCATATCCCTTCCAAAACCCAGATTTTCCAGTTGTGAATTTCAGTTCAGACATTGCACATGTCACTGTGGCAGCATTTGATGACATGAAGAGTGTTGCCGAATGCTTTCTTTGAATGGCATACCTCTCTGTTGGTCGTGCAGCCTTTTATGGAGAACCACTCTATACCACCTGGAGAAATCAGAAGGAGAGATGCATGTTTGGGGAGGGAAATGTTCCATTAGAAGTGTAACATATTCTAACACAGGTGCTGCGGAGTCCTGCCACAAGTGAAATCCCATCACTTCAACTAGATCTCTGACTGGAGTTTGTAAAATTAAAATTTATTCCCTTTTCCCTCCTAAAACCTCTCACTGATAATGATGACTACCATGATGATTGTTACTGTTATATTATAGCTCAGTCAGTAATCATTTATGAAGTGCCTACTGTATATCAAGCACTGCAATGAATGCTAAAGACACACTAAGTAAGTATGTTCAATATATTTCATTATACTGGAATTGAGCTTTTGGTGGTTTTCAACTACTTAGATTCTCAAAAGCACTTATGCTATTGCCAAAATATGAAAATTATCAAAATATGAAATACTTTCTTCATAGCAAACTTATGTTGATAGCACATTATTACCCCTGTTTGACAGTTAAGGATACTGAGGGTATCTCTGTAGAATTCTCTCTCTCTCTCTCTCTCTCTCTCTCTCTCTCTCTCTCTCTCTCTCTCTCTCTCTCTCCTCCTCCTCCTCCTCCTCCTC
>NC_058130.1:194487874-194689791 GCF_016433145.1 Gracilinanus agilis
CTTCTCTTCTCTTCTCTTCTCTTCTCTTCTCTTCTCTTCTCTTCTCTTCTCTTCTCTCCTCTCTCTCACTCTCTCTCTAAGTAAGGGTGCTAAGAATACTCAGAGAAATTAAAAGACTTGAAAACAAGGTCATAAATGCATGCAGTAAAATATCAGAGTCAGGATTTGAACTCATATTTTCTGGCTCTAGGTTCAGTATTCTTACCACAATGCTCTGCTATCTGCCATATATATATCAGCATCTGTTTCTAGGCTTTCTCCTAATCATACCCTGATAATAGGATACAGCATGGAACAGTGAGAAAAACAAGACAGCTCCAAATCTTAGCTCTGCCACTTACTACCTGTGTAACTTTCAGCAGAAAACTCATGTTTTCTCAGCTTTAGTTTCCTCCTCTGTAAAATGAAAGTGTTGGGTCTCCTTCCTCACATATATGTATATATGTTCACAGATACGAGGTTATAACCCTGCATGTACACAAATGTGTCTCTGTATATTTATTTGTTACATATATATATATAATAAATGTGTGTATACACATATACATATCCCAGCACACATCTGGTCAACATTTCTAGAACATATTTATTAGAGAAATAAAATTTAGATTTCTCTTTAAAAGAAGTAAAAACTTCAAGACATTAGCTGCTAAGAGATACGAGAACTAAGAAATGCATGAGTTTATCAGCAGACTCAGAAAGACTCTATGGAAGGTATTTATTGTGTGTATTCAAGGAAGAACACTTCTTTCATCTTTCCATGAAGAGGTAAAATAAACCCACTCACCCTAACTCATCTGGGAGTAAGATAGTAAGGCTGGGGAGGGGGAGAAGGGGACAGGAATAGCTCACGAGAGTTTCTCAATGATCCTTTTGACCTTTAGAAAGACAAAGCTAGGGGGCAGTTGGGTGGCTCCGTGGATAGAGAGCCAAGCCTAAAGACAGGTGATCCTGGGTTCAAATCTGGTCTCAGACATTTCCTAGCTGTGTGACCTTGGGCAAGTCACTTAACCCCCATTGCCTAGTCCTTATTGCTCTTCTTCCTTGGAACCAATATACAGTATTGATTTTAAAACTGGAAGGTAAGGGTTTAAAAAAAAAAAAAAGAAAGAATGCTGAACATGTGTTAACTGTCCCTGTGGCATGTGGACAGGGTTTTCTCAATCTAAGAGGAATAACATTTTCTCAAAGCAATACCATTGGTTTCTGGGAGGGGATGGAGGGAGGAGAGAAAGACAGAGTGGGAGGGAGGGAGAGAAGGGTTTTGGAGAGAGAATTTTGATAGAGAATTTTAAAAAAATGTTTAAAGAAATCAAATAGTGTCAATGAAACCTTTTTTTTAAATACATAGAATATTCATGATAGGCTTGACCAAAAGGACAGTGTTTATACTACTACCATGTTAAATTTAATATGAACTTTTAAAATATTCTATGCTTAACATTCAGTTTCATATCTGATTCTCTCTCTCTTTTTTAACCCTTACTTTCTGTCTTAGAAACAGTATTAAGTATTGGTTCCAAGGCCAAAGAGTGCTGAGGGGTAGACAATGGGGGTTAAGTGGTTTACCCAGGGCGACTTAACTGGGCAGTGTCTAAGACCAGATTTGAACCCAGGTCGTCCTAGCTTTCTAGCCACTGAACCACTTAGCTGCCCCTCTCTTTTCCTTCATAAGTGAATGAATGAAATGTTTGTTGGTGTATGTCAAGATAAAAGAATAGGAACATTTAGGGAATTAGTGCAGGAAGGGAAGAAATATAGGAAAATGATGAAAGCCCACATATTCCAATCAGGAGCCCTTAAATGGAAAAGGAACTAAAGGAAAGCCTCTGCTATACTTTGATTAAATCTTTTTGTGGGAAATATTAGGAAGAATGTGGACAACTAGACAAAAAGAAAAGGCATACACGGGGTTTTACCTTCAGTGATGAGACAGGTATTTACTTGAATGGATCCCATCTATCTCTTCTGCTCTTTGATAGTCCCTCCCAGTCCATTTTAAAAGAAAAATATCATTGAAGTAATTCAGGCTAATGTGTTCTTAGGTGATGATTGCTTTAATATGTCATACCTTCTGGAGGCTACTACCATTTTTGACAGAAAATTCTTGATATTTCATATTTTCTTCTATTTTTTCATAAGAATATGGAACACTTCACAAATTTGCATGTCATCCTTGTTCAGGGGCCATGCTAATTTTCTCTGTATCATTCCAGTTTTGGTATATGTGCTGCCCAAACAAGCACTTGATAGAAAACTCTTGAAGACAGACACTTCTTTAATCCAAACCCATTTTAGGTGGCCCGATTTTCGGCCCTGTGAGAGATTAGAGAGGGGTTGGGATACCTTTCCACCTTTCAAACCACCTCCCCTCTCCATCTAAGGAACCATACAGGCAGCACCTGAGCTAGAATTAGGAAATTATCCTTTGCGCTGGAGCCCGTGTTCAGTGCCAGATTTACCTTGCTCGTGGTACTCAAGTTTACAAAATTGACCAGACTTGACGTAGCAGGTGCCAGCATCCAAAAGGCAGCCGTGAAAGGGGAGTGAGAGATTGCAGTATCTGCATATTATACTCATGTTACCTGAGGATACAAGAGAGAAAGGGAGAAAAAAGAGAAAAGACAAAGGAAGAAACAAAGACATTTATATGATTCTTAGCATTGGGGGAATTATTTTACAACAGACCTTCCCCCTTTCTCTTCAAAGATGAAAAAAAATGGCACATTATAATTTTTTTCATTTAATTTTTTTCTTGAAAACCAGAAAATCACCAACAAATATGAAAATTTCCATATACAAAGAAGACCAGGAAAAGAATACATTGGAAATCAAGATTCTATTAATACAGCTAATATTTTAGTATCCATTTCACTTAATGTGGTAGATAGTACCAACACTGACCAACTTCCTCTGCTCTCTTCCATGTTTTTGAAAAAAAAATATTTCAGGGACAGTTTTGTGTGTGTGTTTGTTTTACTTCATTATTTTCAACATTCTACAAATCTTCTCCCCCCAACCCAAATTAAAGCCCTTTTTTATAACAAATCATTAGTCGGGTGAAACAAATTTGGATTATATTGGTCATGTCTGAAAATGTCTCTGCTATTTTAATTAAATTTTGAACAAAAGAGTTATCCAAGTTAACACTTATTAGCAGAGACATGCTACCTGTCAATAAATGGGTCAGTAGCTTACCTCCACTGGTGCCAAAGACCCTGACCAGAGGGAAAGTTCTTTTTTTTTTTGTTTTCTATTTTGGAGAGTACAGAGCAAAGGATAGAATAGGGTAGAGGACATCATGGGATTGAGTACAAAATGACTGGTAACAGAGTTGAAACACAGGGAACAACATGACTGGTTGGAAGTTTGGTAATGGCAGCTAGCAATGACCCTACCTCTTTCATGAGACTAAGGGGGGGTGCTCTTTGTTGGAATCCAAGTGTAAGGTAGTGGCCCAGACTTTTGGACAGCTATCCAGACATCCTTGAAGAATAGTTTGGTCATGTAAAGATATCATGCCCAAACTCCCTTCCTTTCTCACACATTCACCAATATTAACAAAATTCCTTGAGCAAGAGAATTGGTTTTCTAAACTTAACCCATGCCAGAATACTATTGAGCTGTAAGAAATAACAGGATGATTTCAGAAAGAGCTGGAAAGACCTTGATGGGCCGATGCAGAGTGAAATAGGCAGAACCAGGTAAACAGTGTACACAGTAACAGCAATATTGTGGGATGGTCGACTTAGACTTGGCTAGTCTCAGCAGTACTCCAGACAATTCTGAGGGACTTAAGACAAAGAATGCTATCTACCACCAGAGAAAGAACTGTTGGAGTCAGAACACAGATGAAAGCATATGATTTTTCAGTTGTTTATTTGGGTTTATGTTTTGGAATTTTGGTTTTATAAGATTGGTCACTTACAAAAATGAATAATATGGAAATATGTTTTGCATGATAATACATATATAACCCAGATTGAATCTCCTGCCTCCACTGGGAGGGGGAAAGAAAAGGAGGGAGGGAGGGAAGTTTCATCATATAACTTGGGAAAACTTGTGTGGAAATTTGTTATAACATGTAATTGGTAAAAAATTAAAAATTAATTTAAAAAGTAAAAATAAACTTAAAATCATGACAGGCCAGCTGAATTCTAAACTAAGTTCAAAGACAAAGAACTATGACTTAAGCAATTACAGGACAAAAGTAATCAATTATAAATAATTTCAATAATTAAATGATAGAGGACCAGCCTTGCTTTTCTCAGCCTCTACAAACCCTCACCCTTCCACAAGAAGTGGGGGGGGGGATACGTTTCATCATTTTCTGGAGGCCTTGAATGATCAGTGAATCCATCAGAGTTCTTAAGTCTTTCAAAGTTGTTTTCCTTTACAGCATTATGGTTCTTCTTCTAATTCTGTTCACTTCACTCTGCATCAGTTCATACAAATCTGTCATCTCATATATCTTTTCTTTTTCTTGAGGTAAAATAATATTCTATTACATTTGTATACCATAATTTGTTCAGCCATTCCCCAGTAGATGGGTGACCACTCTGTTTCCAGGTCTTTGCTACAACCAAAAGTGCTGCTGTAACCACTTTTTGTGCCTTTGCCTGTGTCTTTGATTTGAAGTTTATACCTAGTTGTGGCATTGTGGTAACAATGGGTCAGAGGGAAAGCATTGTTTAGTGACCTTTTGGATATAGTTCCAAATTTCTTTTCAGTAGTTGGACCATTTCACAGCTCCACCAATAGTAAATTAGTATGTCTGTGCTCCAACAACTATCATTTTCTTTTTTTGTCATCTTTGCTTATCTTATGGGTATGAGGTAAACCTCTAAATTGTTTTAGCTTATATTTCTCTTATTATTATTAGGCAGCTAGGTGGCATAGCAGATAGTTTGGTCTGGGTTTAGGAAGACACGATTTCAAATCTAGCCTTAAAGTACCTGTGTGATCTTGGGCAAGTTACTTAATCTCTGTTTGCCTCAGTTTTCTCATCTATAAAATATGAATAATAATAGCACCTACCTTCCCAGGGTTTCTGTGAAGATTGAGTGAGAAAATAACTGTAAAATGTTTATCATAGTACCTGGCACATACTAAGCACTATGTAAGTGTTAGCTGTTGGTAATTTAGAGCATTTTTCATATGGTTGTTAAATAGCATTTACATCTTTCTTTGAGAGTTGCTTGTTCATATCCTTTGACTATTTAACTCTTAAGAAAATGACTCTTGTATTATATATTTCTATCAATTTCTGATGAAATGTGGATATTGAATTTTTAGGAGAGAAATTTTATTTTAAAGGATTTTTTTTAAGTTTTGCTATTTCACCTCTTTTTAATTACATCAACTTTGTGTTCAGAATATTCCCATTTTATGTAATCAAATAATTTTATCATCGTTCTCATTTTCCATTCCTTATTTGGTTAATAACTCCCTTATGCATACTATTCTTTTTATTTGTTTTTGACATGACTTTTTATATCTAGATCATGCATTCACTTATAACTTATAGTGATACCACTATAGTATAAGATGTTGATTTAAGCCTAATTTCTCCAAGATTACTTTCCCATTTTCCCAGCAGTTTTTGTCTCCAGCCTTCAGGATGATCAAAACCATAATACTAGCTCAATTGCTTCAGTATTTTTTGTACCTAGTATATTCTACTGATCAGTTTTTCCATTTTTAACCAAAATAAATTGTTTTGATGATTGCTTTAATAGCATAGTTTGATATTCAACATATCGAGACCCCCTTCCTTCCCACTTTTTAAGCATTATGTTTTTGATTTAAGCATTATGTTTATTTCCTCCAAAAAAATTTGCCTAATACTTTAACTTTTGTATAATACTTTAACTTTTGTTATTTTGTAGTTTGATTGGCATGGCACTACATCTCTATTGACATTTTATCCTATCTTATGATATAAATTTTATATCACATCATATCCTTTCATCTCACTGATCATGGTGATGGAATAGTTCTTGCTGCCACTTTTAAGCTCTCCCTCTACCACCATCTTCCTTTAGGATTCACTCAATCATATTTACCATCTAATCAAAATCCTGGTAACTTCTCAACCAACTACTAGAAAATTCCCTCTTCCTGCCTCAATGAGTTGCCCTAATATTAGGAGGCTTCAACACACATGTTGATACTCTCAAATATCCTAACCTCCCAGTTCCTTAACTTATTTCTCATGACCTCCACCTCCACCCCACCTGAGCTATACAAGTAGATTGTTATTCCATCCATCATGTCATAACCCTTAAATGTTCCACTTTAATGTTCATGAATTCTAAAATTTCCATAATCCAATCACACATTGTCATTCCACCTCTACCTTGATACTTCAAAGCCCCTTCTTCATCTTCACCATGACCTGCAATCCCTCAGCTCTTCAGTTCTTTCCCAGGCCATCACCCCTGCCCAGGCTCTATACTCTTCTTCCTTCTCCATCTTGAGCCTTAGGTGAACTAGATCAGATAAGATAATGTCTTTACTGTGCTATGTAAACCTAAACTTTACAAATGTCAATTTGTTTTGCCTAGACTTTGCAAGAACCTCCTGAAAAAGTGTTTCTGCCTACATTCTCTCTCTCTCTCTCTCTCTTCAATCAGTCCTTCACACTGTTTCCAACATAATCTTTCTTATGCAGAGATCTGGTCATTCTCTGTTCAGAAACATTTTGTGGCTCTCCATTGCCTACAATGTTTTTTCATCAAGAAATGTCTCACCAAAATGCATCCTGTTCTTGATCAAAGATTATGCTGGATCATCAAAATGGTTCCCCTGTTAACATTCATCCCATTTAGAGTAGGTTTGTTTCCTTTGAAAGCACATAAAGAAATCTTAAAATAAAATCTTAAATTTTACCACATGTTTAGAAAATAAAGGTGGAGAAAAGTAGATACATATTCTACCTGCCTCACAATTGAAATTATTAGTAGAATTACTCAAATGCTCCACAAATTCCTTGTTTAATGCTTTATTTCAGACTTACCTACTAGAAGGCAGAGCAGAATAATGATTGTAACAGAAATTATCCTTCCCATCCTTGTCTCTGAAACCTGTCAGGGTAAAAAAAAAAACCCAAACAAGACAAATAAGACTCCATCCTGCAGAGAAGTCAAAATGAAGTCATTTTGACAACTTTTTCTTAAAATAGTTTGTTTTCAAATGGAAATAGACCATATTGCATTTTTCAGCTTCATCATCCATAAAGGCAGTTATGTTTTGTTTGTTTTAGAGGGAAAACCCAAATAAAGTCTCCTTGTTAACAAACTACCTTAAAATTATAGTTTGTTGAATGATCGAGGAATATTTAAATGAAGGGAAAGGCATTGACAAGAGGCTTCAAAAAGAGCCCATTTCAGTCACTCCTGACATAGCTTGTCTCTGCAGCAAGCCTCAAGAGGGCTATTCTGCGGGTCATTTGGAGTGTAGGTTTCTTAAAAATGAAAATGAATGAAACCTCCCTTATAATAAAGTCTGTTAAAAAAAAAAAGGCAAGGTCAGTCTTGGGGCTGTTGAATTCCAAACTGTTTCTTCTTTAAACAGTGAAATTCCACCTCAACCAACTGACAAGGGAACTCAATAAAAATAACAACCTATATATTTAAATAGCAACTTAAAATTTTGTAACAAACACAGCTTTGCAAGTTACTTTTTTTTAATAATGAAATTTTGTTATGTACCTCATACAGCAGAGGCATTGGACTTTTAAAATGTGATAGTTATACTTTAACTAGTAATTAAATATAATATATTAAGAAGCTATGAATATGATGTTGTCGAAACTCCCTCCAACCATGCAGATCACACCCTACCTGTCACTTATAGTCTTAGAGAGTTGCCTGAAACTCAGAAAGATTAAGTTAAGTGATTTCATCATTCCACACAGAAGGATTAGAGGATATGATTTAGAGTTAGATGGCTTTGAGGCCAATGAATTCAACCCACCTCATTTTATAGGTGAGTAAACTGAGGCAAAGAGCTTAAGTAAATTACCCAGAAACAAACAGCTAGTAAGCATAGGAGGAAAGATTTAAATCCAGATCTTCCTGTCTTCATTCTGGTCCCCACTATCCATTACATCCATTCTCCACCCAAACAGATTGTATCACCATTCACTGACCTGAAGTCTTAAAGTGTTGCTTGAGATTTAGAGAGGTCAATTGACTTTTCCATGACCTAGAAATATTAGAGACAAGATTTGAACTCAGGTCTTTTTTACTCGAAATCCAACACTCCAACCATTCACTACACACTGACTCTTTGAAGTGAATATGTCAAATAGAATATATATAGTATGATTCAACCAATTGAAGTAACTACAAAGCCTTTGGTCTAGGTTTTAAAAAATACTGACTTGCATAGTTATTTTAACTGCATGGTTCTAAAATATTTTCTATAATAAAAATAATGGTTTTTATGTCAATTTAAGTTTGCATAGTACTTTATAGACAATATCTAATTTGATTCCCATAGCAATCAAAAGCAATTCATATAGGTATCATAATCACCATTTTACAGAAAAGAAAATTGAGATTTAGAGAGTTTGATTGACCAACCCTATGGCCACAGAGCAAATATTAAAGGCCTGATTTTGACCGAGGTCTTTTTGATTCTAAGACCAGTTCTTGGAATCCATACCTTCCTATCTATATTTATCAATATGTAAAATAATTAGTTTTTACTTTTTACAGTAGAAGTTTTAATATTCTATACCATAGGGAGGGAGAATTCAGTCCTGACCACAAAATAACATGACTCATTCTATAGGCAGTTCCAAACTTCTAAGGGCAATTTTAAGGATTGACGCTAAGACTTTTGGAACATCCTGTATGTATAATGAAGTTTTTATTTTTTTTCATTTCCTTTCTTAATGAAAATTGAGGGTGGAAAAGAGAGAGAGAAAATAGATATTTGTTAATTGAAGAAAATTAACTCAGGAGAAAAAATAAAGGAAGAGGGAGAAGCAAAATAAGGTGATAGAACCTGTCAAAATTTATTTTTTTCAGATGAGTATTGTCCACTTTGAACTCCACACTGTTTGCTTTGAAACTATTATTGTTCAGACAGACAATTTTTGACATTCTTTGTTTGGAGAATAGTCTGGACCTTGCAACACATACCTCTGAATAATTTCACTGATGTTGAAGGTGAAGTTGTTTTCCAAATAAAACAAAAGATATTCAAAACCAAGTTGTCCAAGAAAAGTGGGTTGATCAAACTGAGACCACAAAAAAAAGCAAAAGAAAGTGTGATTATTAAGAAATTAGACTGATTTTCTTATACTGCCCATCATTGGCTCTGAAGACACCCCTGAATGTGCAGAAATACAATTGTGGTCAGGAGAACCAATGATGAAACAAGTGTTCAAAATGACCCCTGAGTATCCAAATTCAATGTGTAGCCTTTTTATGTAATAGAGTGAAATGCCTTAGATAATAGAACTATTAACTTCTTCCTTTTACAATTTGTGGAATCAATTATAGCATGATATATTTAATATAATGATATATTTTAATATCATGATATATAATGACTATTATATATGTTATATACTTAAAATAACAGTAATAGTAATGATATTCCATTACATAACTCTAATGGGTACCACCTTTCTTTAAAAATTAAGGTGCTCTCTATGTCGGGGGTTCTAACCTAGAATCCATGGATATATTTCAGGAAGTTCATGAATTTAAATAGGAAAAATGCATCTTTATTTTCATTTATCCCTAGCTGAATTTCACATTTCCTTTAATATTTTAAAATTATTTTTCTGAGAAGGGGGCCTATAAGCTTCATTAGACAGGCAAAGGGTCCATGACACAAAAAAAAGTCAAGAACCCCTGAATGAAGCTTGAATTCTCAAGGGTCATTCCTTAGCTTCTTAACTTACATCCCTTCTCTTAACCCTATGTCATTCAAGTGTTCTCTCCAACAGTAACCCAAAGATAAATGAGACAAAAGGGCCTGGTTTAACAAAACTCCCAAACACTGATGTCACACTTTTCTTCTAAGAATTCTAGACTCTCAACTACATTTTCATATGATTTGGATCATCTCCTTTCATTTCACAAGTCATTTTCACCACTTTCATATGTACCATCTATCTTTCCTATTCTCATGTCCTATAGGACAAGGAATTTCATATACGTTCATCTTTCTTCTCCTTTAATGCTTACTGAAATCATGGTAGATTAGAGCCATTACCCATTTCTGTAAGGATGCATCCAATTCAATTTGATGCTAGTCAGAATATATGTCAGTTGATTATTGATCCATATTTGACATTGAAGATCATACATGTAGCCAAGGGACTTGTCATTGATAACTCACTTCAAAGTGAAGAATTCCAACTCATGCATAAGCTCCAGTTCATGCAAGTCAATCCCCCTCTGGGTCAGCAAACACATTATGTTCTTGGCAACCATCACTCTCTTTTTACAAGATTTCTCTCAAGCCTTTAAAACACTGGTCTGCATAAGTCAATTGCTGGTTACTGCACAAGATAATCAAATCTTTGAAAATTTGTTTTCATTTCTTTACTCAATTATGTCCCACTGTCCATCTACCTCCCCAATTTTACCCCCTCCCTTGTCCCAGGTAACAACTAAGTGTATGGAAACATGAGGTCTAGATTCAGCAGAAACTCCACATTACTTTTCTCCCTTTTATCGCCTTGCCCAGTTCCAGAAATATCTCTCTTAGGAAATGGTAGAGTGGGCATCCCAATGCAAGATTCCACTCATTCTTGAACCAAGCAAGGTTACTTGACTATGGACTGCTTGTTAAAGATATTCTGTCCAGCTGATGAACCAGCTGATCATGTTTGAAATATTTAAGCTACTGAAAATGAGTACATAAAAAAATCTTATGGCTAAAAATAATCACAAGATACTTTTTATTGAAATATACTATGGTATCATTCTTATCAAAATATAGTCAAGCGGTTAGAGCACCGAGTCTGGAGATGGGAGGTCGTGGCTTCAAATCTGACCTCAGACCCTTCTTAGCTGTGTGACTTTGGGCAAATCACTCAAATCCCATCGACTGGCCCTTACCACTCTTCTGCCTTAGACAGAAGGGAAGGGTAAAAGACATTCGAGATCAAGTTGAAATCAGTAGCTCTCCAGTTCATCCCCAGTGGCCTTGAATTGGCAGCTTCCATTATTCACCATAGCCAGTCCTGATATTCAAAATTTTAATTTCCGAGCTATGCTGCAGACCTCATATATACAAGGTGATAGGAAGCAGACTGTCCCCACACTGTTCAGATCCCACTTATCTGTCCCTGAAGGAAGGAGTACCTAAGAGAGCACCATCAGCTTTTCTAGATCTCTTGCTATAGTTATTGGCTAGTCTCCAATGACCTCATCTCTAAGTCAAAACCTTCATACTAATTCCATACTGTATTAGACGTGTTTTTAGCTTATGCTCTGATCTTGCATTCATATATGAAGAAATTTTAGTCATAGTAATTTTTAGAAAAGGAGGCAGTGTGGTGAAGTGAGATGCCCTCAGAGTAAGGAAGAACTGAAATTTAATTCCACTTCTAACACATACTATGGGTATGTGACATTGAACATATCACTTAACCACTCATTGCCCTAGTCCACTCTCTAGAAGTATAAGTTAAATACAAGGTATCGATCTTTATTGGTAGAGGGAGTTTCCTCCCTGAAAATTCCCCATAGAAATGAAATAATTGATCTATTCTCTATACCAGCACCCCCCATCAAAAAAAATTAGGAGGATATAAGTCTTATCCAGAAAACAAAAGTATGGGACCACATTCCATCCATCATCCCAAACAATAATTGGTCAGGCATGAGTATCAATAAATCTGATCTTAGCCTGATTATTTGATTTCCCTCTCCTGAGATCACCTTATATAGAATATCTTCCTTGGACACAGGAACTAAGATTAGTATTGCAAAGGGCCTTCATGTCTAGGAAGATGAAGGAGCAAGAGCTACAGGAAACTGCTTTTTGGAAAATTGACAACTTGAGCAGAAAAGCAAAACTCAGGAAATAAGTATGTTACTAACCCACAGTCACTGGAGTTAGTGGCAATCACTGCCTTTCACTGTGACCATGATGTGATCACACATTCATATGGAAACATAAACATGAGAAGAACAGACTATATACCTGAAGTTTCTGGTTATTAGTCTTTACTTTTCAAAGAGGACAAGTGACATGAAAGAATGATGTCTTGCCTCTCAAGTGAATTGGATTTAAGTGAAGCTGAATTGCACAAAGTCATTAGCCTCATTCTTTTTTCCAGAGTCATGGAGCTTCAGTGGCAAGACAAAAGTCAGAACAACTGGCAATGGCCAGGGATGCGGTGAATGACCTTGGTATCTTTGGGGTCCCACCAAGCTCTAAGTGCTCCGCAGTGCCTGCCTCAGCCACTTTCATGGCCATTGGTAAGGCTTCACATCCTTGGAGTTTGAAGTCCATTGGTTACCCTCAATCTGGCTTAGCCCCTCCACTTAGACATTAACCATTGTACATGCTACAGCATCATCGAGTCACAGGTGAGAGCCGGAGGAAAGGTGGACACCAAACATGGATGAGGAGCCCTAAAAAAGGGCTCTGTAAGCCACAAGTGCTAGTCCTTCTCAACACCTCCATAGAAGCCAAGTTTCTGCAAAGAATGCACTGAAAACATTAGAACCACAACATTATGACTGGACAAACCATTTGGCACCTGAGGTTTGCCCAAGTTCTGTTGCAGGTTACCTATTTTTTATTTATGCCAATATGGATTATTCATGAAAAGCTTTATGAATATGTGGAATATTCTGCCACCTACCTGTATGGTGTACATCAAACACCTTTGCAAAAGCCATTTCCTTTAGTATTTACTTTAAGGATCATAGATCTGGAGCAGGAAGTGACCTGAAGGGCCATCTAGTCCAACCCTTCATTTTACTGATGAGGAAACCAAGGCCTGTACAAGCTTAAGTGACTTGCCAAACGTCAGATTGGCAGGGGGCAGAACTAGTATTTGAACCCAAGTTCTCTGACTTCAGAGTGTAATGCTATCTAGTCCATGATTCTGCTAATATGGGTACTCCATGCACTGATGCAGATCAATATCTTTGTCATTGTTAGATGGTCTTTGTGTTTCTGTGCCCCTTCCCCCCACCACTCTAAAATCATTATCGATTTAAACACACATTTCATAGGATTGTAGATTTAGAGCTAAAGTAACTTTGGAGATAATTTAATCTAATCCTTTTATTTTATGGAGGAGAAACTTAAGGCATGACTTGACCCAAGGTCACATGAGAAGTAAATAGCAAAGCCTGGATATGAACCCAGATATTTTGCCTCTGAAAGAAGGAAGTGAGGTGAAAGCTAAGGTGATGAACTGGGAGGGAACAGCAAGTGTGTCACAGGGAAGTTCACCTAAAGCTTAGCTTTAGGAGGAATGAGGCAGAAGGATCATAGGATAAGAGATGTAGAACCAGAGTGTTCCTCAGAAGCTATTGCAGGCCTGGCCCAATTCATTCTAGTCCGGCGCTTTGGGTTCTGAATTAGAACCAAATGAGAAAGTGGAAGACTATCTAATAGTTAACAAAAAGAGATCTGCTTCTCCATATCAGGAAAATGATCGCTGTTTTACCTGTGCAAAGTTTCTCTGTCTCCACATTAGTCATGCTAGTTTGCTGGTTAGAATTCTGACTCTTCATGTATTGCATTTTTGTGTTTAAGCCACCAGGATGCTATGTTAATAGCCCAACCTTTAGTCCCTGGAGTTCATTAAGTCTCAAAAATGGTTTTAATTTCTCTGAGGGAAAAACCAGTGTAGCCTACATGGTAGATATTGCTCCTGCCAAAAAAGAAACCCACTGGTCTGCTCCCCTCATTTTATAGGAAAGATTGCTGTGATCCAGAAAAGTGTAAGTGACTTGCCCATTGTCAAGCAGTTCTGTCTGTCTGTGTCTCTGTCTCTCTTTCTGTCTGTCTCTCTCTTTACCTCTCTTTCTCTCTTTCTCTCTCCCCCTCTTTCCCTTTCTCCCTCTACCACCACCCACTTTCTCTCAACACTGGGGCACTGGAGTCAAAAGGTACAAGTCCACTCAAGGTATTCAAGGCAGTGTACTATGAAGGTGTTACCCAAATTCACCCTGCACCCTATTTCCTTGGACTCACCTAGAATATGGCAGGGTATTATGTACAGTCATGATTGTTAACTATTCATATGTTGGAAGTTTACAATCCATGTATTAGGTATACCTACTTCATGCTTTTGGATGAAAAGAGGAATGGCTTGTAAAGCAAGAGGCATTTAGAAACAGCTCACAGAAAATGTTCTCAGTAGCAGAAAATGACATTTTGGGTTCTATAAACCCAGGCATCTTCCTTATCTCAAATGAGAAAGTGACTACGTGAATAAAAATGTAGCATGTCTGTCATTATGGGTACCTAGATTCACATACTGTGCATGGTGATAGTGAGTCACGTTTTGGCTGCTGTCTTCTCCCCCCACCCCAACCCTCCATACTTTCTAGCAGATATGGCGATGCTGGAAAATGTTTAAGTATTTAAGCTTCAATTTTTTTTGTTGGAAGGATCAAAGCATGGTTAAATCTGGTCTATAATACTCCTCAGCAGAGGGAAGATTTGCCTATAGAGATCATCCCTCTACTTTTCTTTTGACACTGAAGGATGAATAAAAATGATTTTAGAACTACAACAATACTGTTGATGATTTTCAAGGTTGGATTCCAGGTTTAGAAAATCCTTTTCTATTCCAGGCTTTTAGAAATCTCCTGTTTAGAAGTCTTTGGGAGGGAACAGCTAGGTGACTCAATAGATTGAGTGACAGACCTAGAGATGGAAGGTCTGTGGGTTCAAATCTGACCTCAGATACTTCCTAGCTGTATGACCCTGGGAAAGTCACTTAACCCTAATTGCCTACCCCTTACTGCTCCCCTGCCTTAGAACCAATACACAGTATTGAGTCTATGAAAGAAGGTAAAGGATAAAAAAAAGTCTTTGGGCCACTCTCAAGCCTTGCATGTTGATTTGATGTTTATTAGCCAAGCCAGAAATTCCTAACATCTTAATTCAATTCAATTCAATTTGATTTAATTCAACAAATATTCATTAAAAACCTACTATGGGGGGCAGCTGGGTAGCTCAGTGGATTCAGAGCCAGGCCTAGAGATGGGAGGTCCTAGATTCAAATCTGACCTCAGACACTTCCCAGCTGTGTGACCCTGGGCAAGTCACTTAACCCCCATTGCCTAGCCTTTACCTCTCTTTTGCCTTGGAGCCAATACACAGTATTGACTCCAAGAAGGAAGGTAAGAATTTAAAAACAAATAACAACAACAAAAAAAACCTACTATGTACAAGGCCCTCTACTAGCAGGAAAGGGAGAAACTGTTCTGGAAACAGTAATCAAATCAATACTATCATTGCTTCTGAAAACGGTACAACAAATCCACTTCTCCCATACCTTCACTAGACATTCCCAGGACTCCCCAGTCAAAAACTCTCCTCCCTGGCCACCCTTCCCTTTCATGTATTACCTCCTCCTTATTGTTTAGTAATGTCTGACTTTCTGTGCCCATTTGGGGTTTTCTTGTCAAAAATAATGGAGTGGTTGGCCATCGCCTTCTCTAGCTCATTTTACAGATGAGGAAAACGAGGCAAACAGGATTAAGCAATTTGCCCAGGATCACACAGCTAGTAAGTGTATCCGTGATTTGAACTCAGTAAAAAGAGACTTCCTGATTCCAAGCCCACTGCTCTAACTACTACACTACCTAGCTTCTCCTGTTAGAATGCAAATTCTTTGAGTGCAGGGACCTTCTCTTTTGGGGGATTTGTTTCTCTAGTACTTAACACATTACCTAGAGCATAGATGATGCTTTGTAAATGCTTTTTTATTCATTCATATACTACATGAGTCTCTTCCTGTTCCCCCCAATGCTAGTACCTCCCCCACCAAAATCATCTTGTGTTTGCTTATTATGTGTGATTCCACTTAATATCCTGGTGGAGAGCAAAGTGAGGTGGCTGATGGTGGAAAATTGGCTCCTCCTCCCAACCAGTAAAAGAGCAAGAATAGAATCCACTTGGTTGAGGACTTACTCACTAGGGGTCAGTTGAGGATAGGACCTTCTTTCCTGAGCCATCCTCCTCCTTTTGGGATGAAGACATGTAGCCTCAGGGGTCACAGACCACGGTCTCCTTCCCTTCATTCCTGGAGCTGGGTTTGGAAATTTAATCTGCTAAACCCCTTCACAATAATCATTAGCTCCAGATTCACATAAAATTCTCTGTCTGTTCTTTGAAGCGTTCATTGGATTATTTTAAAAATACAAAATAAGCTAGCATAATTTGTTTACTTCCTAGACTAGACTGCTTTATTTGTTAGAGACTGGAATCTCTGCCCTAAATCAGGAAGAAAACTTCCTAGTCAGTTTAGTATTATTCATTTTAGTTCAAACCACCAAGGCTTTTCCCAAGGACCATGACCAGAACATATATAAGGAAACAATGCTGTCTGGGTCAACCACAGAAGTTTAATGTTAAAAGAAATCTGAGTAAGAATGCCAAAACAATTAGGTCATAACAAAAGAACAAGTCATAATGAAGGCTCATTGAAGTAGAGGAAGGGGAGATACTGTCATGATTTTCCTTTCACGACTCCAGTCCCCAACTTTCTCCCTTCCTAGTACTCATGACTGTCTCTCCAAACTGGGCAGCACTTAGTCCCTATTGTTCCTGGCTGGCAGGGGTGGGATGGGGCAGGGAGCAAGAAGAACCCAGTCATCACTGCTATTTCCACTCTTGCTGCCTCCCCACAATACTTCTTCCCACTCAGCTTCCTCTTCATTTAAACTTTTCTCACGGTTTTGCACAGTTTCCTGGTAGAAGGAAGTCTTGGATAGTTCAATTCAGTCCTTGAACTATATTTACCAGGATACTGAACTAATGTTAAAACTATTTGCCTCAAATATTAATAATATAGAAATAGGTCTTGATCAATGA
This sequence comes from Gracilinanus agilis, assembly GCF_016433145.1. Lineage (NCBI taxonomy): Eukaryota > Metazoa > Chordata > Mammalia > Didelphimorphia > Didelphidae > Gracilinanus > Gracilinanus agilis. The sequence goes on from NC_058130.1 coordinate 194,504,918, forward strand.
CATATATAAAACCCAGTGGAATTACTCATTGATTGGGGGGGGGGGACTTGAGGGGAGGGAAAGAACATGAATCATGTAACCATGGAAAAATATTCTAAATCAATTTATTAAATAAAAATTTTCAATTAAATAAATAAAGGAAATAACAAGAACTAAAAATAAAAACCCATTTGCCTGATTCACAAGGGTAGTCTTTTCTATTTGTTTGTTTGTTTGTTTATTTATTTTGAATATTTTCCCATAGTTACATGTTTCATGTTCTTTCCCTCTCCCCCAAGCCCCTCTAACCCACAAGGGTAGTCTTTAAAACATATTCAAGAACTACATACATTCACGTCCATGTAATTTCCCTAGGTAGAATGTAGGCTCCTGGAGGACAAAGACCATTTTGGCTTTTGTCTCCCTAGTAACAAGTTCAGTCCCTGACTTAATACTTGTTGATCAGTTGATTCTTATAGGAGGTGTCCCCTGAACTGTGTCTTTGAAGAAAGGTAGAGATCCTAAGATGCCAAGAAAGGGAAGGAAAGCATTGGGAGGTGGGGAATCTAGGGTAAGGATACAATAAAAAAAAAACTCAACACTTCTATTTGTTGCTTAGATTAGATAGCCCTTTATTACATTTCAATAGCGTTGTATATTTTTGTAGTATTCACTTGAATATATGGGAATTTTAAAAGCAGGAGGGAGGATGACAAAATGAACAATTTGTCATTTTGAAAGCATCCACATACAACGGTGATCGAGACTTTCCAATCTCAAATCATCCTGGCCAAGACAGTCATGCTATTAAAGATACCCATCAGTAACTTATTGAAGAGCATAAATTCCCAATCATCTCTAGTCCCATAAATCATGCCTAATAATAGTATGATTATAAGAATAGAAGTCTCTTCCCTTCCCTCCGCCTATCTCTTCTTGTTCAGTGTTGGACTCTTTGTGACCCCTTTTAGACTTTTCTTGACAAAGGTACTGACTAGAATGGTTTGCCATTTCCTTTTCCAGCTCATTTTACAGATGAGGAAATGGAGGCAAATAGGGTTAAGTGACAGGGTCACACAGCTAATATGTGTCTGAAGCTAGATTTGAACTCAGGAAGATGAATCTTCTTGACTCCAGGCCCAGCGATCTATCTAATCTATCTACTGTATCACCTGACAGAAGCTATCTCATTGTCACACCCAGACTAGAAGTAGAAAGGTCTCTTTTGGGTCTAATCCCACTATTTGGATGACAGCTTAGAGCTGCTCTTCTTGCAATGGCGCCTTACTGAGCTCTTTACTCCCAGAGGCTCACCATATTGGTGCCAGATTTAGTGCAAACTCCCAATTGGCATTTTTAACTACAACTCCAAACTCTCAATCTCAAATGATTCAAAACCCTTAGCTTCCCTGGTAGCAGAGATTACAGGGATGGACCACCAGCCTAGGCAAAGAAATTGAGATTATTTTTTAAGTACACTTTGACTTTTTTTGTTTTATTTCATTTTGCATTGAATACTTTAGAAGTAACAGTATAATGTCTAGCCCATTAGGAAAAGAAAGAAGTATTTTTCCTAATTTTTTATCTAATAACAGGTCAAACCCATAAAACTTCAGGATTTATTTCATCTCCCTACTGGTTATCATGATCTATTCTGATATGATTTGACTGAACATAAAACTCCCATTTTGGCAGATCATTTTAATAAAAGAGATTGACAGTCTCTTCTCATGGGAGAAAGGGGAAGAAGTGGCTGTGAGAACTTCCCCCAGGGCATAGGCTGTGAGGACAATGAGGTGAATAATCCACTTTGTTGCTCTTCTTTGCACATGATCTTATTTGGTGTGAAGTTTAAAATAAACAGACATTTAAATAATAATAATTAGTCATTAATTATTAAATAATACTAAATAATTAGTAAAAAGAGATTGGATAGTTAGCAAGTCCCATCATTCTGAGTCCTAAGACTGAGCCTATCAAAATGTATCTGGCCACTAGATTCAGTCTCTACTGGTGTGAAGTGTGAATCAGACTTTCATTTAGTACCCCTACTTACTACCTCACCAGACACTAAGTAAAGGAGTTTGCAAGTCACTTGCTAAAGAGTGATAACTCCCAGAACCCAAGTAAGAAAATTCACAAGTCACTTACTTAAAGAGTTCACACCCTCAGAAACTCAATCAGTCAGGAATTTGTGAACCCTTTTGATAAGAGTTGACACCTTCAGAGGATGAGAGGTGGATCTCATAGACACTGCTTACCTGGGCAGTGCTAGGCAATTTGGAAGCATTGATTGGCCCCTATGAAGAGGGGAAGAGACAAAAAGGACTATAAAAGTCCTGCCCTTCTCTGGCTAGAGAGTTGTCTTCAGCTTGAGTCTTTGAGTCATCTTTGGCTTGAATTTTCAGTTTGGAGCTTCGGCTGGTGACCTGCCTCTTGGAGGTGACTCTAGACTTGGACATAGACTTTGACTTGGGACTTTGGCTCTTGAACTGTTTCTTGGTTGAGTTAGTAGCTGGCCTTCCTTTCCTGGCTTCTGGAGAGATTAGTTCCAGAGAGGTGGAGGGTTAACAAGCCCTGAAAGGCTAGACATCTTCTCTACCCTTTTTTTGGATTCCTCTACTTTCACTCTTTCCACCTTTTTGTAAATAAAACTACTAATAGTCATTTTGGCTTGAGCTATAATATTTTTAAATTGGCAACCATAATATTAATTTAGAATTCTCACATATTTAGTTAAACCCTTAATTTAATTCCTTACACTGAAACACAGAGCATTCTGATGTCTCCCCTAGCTGGCACCTAAAAACCAAGAGGGACTAGGTTTATACTTGAAAAGATATGTGCTCCTTCCCTTCATTTAGAAGGATGTGCCCCCATCTTAGAAGAGACAAGCATTGTGTTCTGGGTAGACTTTGACCTACTACCTAGAGACCAAGAAAGAAGAGGATGGAAGAATGTCTGCCTCCTTGGGCTACGTCATGACTAGGATTTTGTAAGGGAGAAAAAGCAGAGAGGAATCAGAAAGAAGGAAATAAGTAATTATTAAGCACCTACTATCTCCAGGTGCTGGGTTCAAATGCTTGCTAGCTATCTCATTTCATCTTCACCACAATCCTGGCAGGGAAGTATTATTTTAATCCTCATTTGACAGATGAAGTAATTGAGGCAGATGGAGATTAGATGATCTGCCAGAGGGTTAGACAGTGAGTACATAGCCAGTGTTGCTTTAGGAGAAATACTGTAGCTACTCCTTGGTGCTGGGAACAGCAAGAGCGAAACACCTGCCTCCTCATTTCCTACTTGGTCCTGGCTCTCTGAGATCTATTTTACATTTCTTGTTTCCTTAAAAAAAAAAAAAAGTGTTGACTTTCTATATTGGCCAAGTGTTGATAGTGGGGGAAAAGCAGTTTCTCTAAAATAGTGTTCACTGTGTGCATGTGTGTCCTTGGGGGGAAAGTAGGCGCCATGAAGTATAGCTATCCACATAGAGAGAAGGAAATTCTCTTTCTGAATTGCTGGATTACTGGCTGAGGGCTCAAAACAAACCAAAGAAAATTATTGAAAGTATTACGTTCCTCAGAAGCCAAGATCAGAATGAATTTGCATTGCTCCTGCATTCTGGAAACTGGAGAGGTTTGCCATTTTCTTCTCCAGCTCATTTTATAGATGAAGAAACTGAGGCAAAGAGGGTTAAGTGCCTTGCTCAGAGTCACACAGTCAGTAAATGTCTGAGGGCAGATTTGAACTCAGGAAGATGAGTCTTCCTTACTCAAGCAAGGCCTAGTACTCTAACTGCTGTGTCACCTAGTTGCCATCATCATCATCATCATCATCATCATAAACAACTAATATTTATATAGTGTTTACTATGTGCTGGGCACTGTGCTAATTGCTTTACAATAATTATCTCATTTCATCCCCACAACAACCCTAGGAGGTAAGTGCTATGCTTAGCCCCATTTTACAGTTGTGGAAACTGAGGCAAATGGGGGTAGAGTGACTTGCCCAGGATCTCACATTGAGAAAGTAATCTAAGGTCTGATTCTAACTGAGGTCTTCCTCACTATAGGTCCAGTTCTCTATCCACTGTATCACCTAACTGTCCTAAAGCATATGCGGATGAGTTTGTTGAGGCAATAATGCCTCTGTGTTGTCTTAACTGGAATAAATAGCCTCAGTCTCTCTGGCCTCTATAGTCTCAACAAGGCCACCCCAATTAGAGTTTGAACTCAGACATAGGTGTTCATGCAGAGTATACTGTGTGCCAACCATTCCCTAATACCTCACAAAAAATTTGGTATTCCGTATGTTATTTTTAATTTATTTTATTTTATGAGTGGTTTTATTAATTTATCAAAAAACAAATTTAGTTGTTTCCTTTTCTTTTATTTAATGGATGAATAAAAAATAATATTCTTTATGATTCAGTATTCAATAAATATTTAGGGCATCTATGTGACACAGTAGATAGAGGACTGTGTCTGGGGTCAGGAAGACCTAAGTTCAAATTTGACCTCAAACTGTTACTAGTTATGTGACCCTGAACAAGATACTTAACTCTGCCTGCCTTAGGTTCCTTCTCTGTAAAATGAGCTGGAACAGGAAATGGCAAGCCATTCCAGTGTCTTTGTCAAGAAAACCCTAAATGGAGTCACAAAGTATTGGTCCCAACTGAAACAAGTAAACAACAAAATCCAAGAGTCGCCTTAAAAAATAAAATTTCTGAGTACACACCCTATTGAAATATTCCCTGTGGATCCAGAATAAGCTAGTGTTTTCTCTACTTCTAACATTTTAGTAGCTGAAATAAATCTAAAAATGAATACCTAAGCCAGGCTCAAAGAGGAAAAGAGATCCCAAAAGGGCAGCTTGAGCGGTGGGTGTGCTGGTGCTGGTTAGTGAGTGGTTGTGTGTATAAAAAGCTCAGGTCTTTTTTAGCACTAGCTGATGGAACCATCTCTTCCTCCTCCACTGTCTGCCTCCTTGAGTCACTATCCCAGTGTGGAGTTCCGCTCTCCCAATGAGTGCCCCATTTTGCTATATTCTAGAGATAGTTACACCTGAGCATCCTCTGCTCTATCCTCCCTTAGATGAAGTCTGAGACCGTGATTACGTGATTTGCCACACTCAACCCTAGTGGCCGGCAGAAATAGGGGTTAGTAGATTTATGTGATATTCTTATCCCATCTCTCGGCCACTAACTACCAGCAGATGTCTTCAGCAACATCATTTCAGTGGCCAACTATGTCTTAGAAAGAAGGATATTGTTTTAAACACCAATATCCTGATATCTAATAGTCATCAGATAAATTAAGCATTAGTTAATGGATTTTTGCACTCTGGAATCTCATTTGCTGCTCTTCTCAGAGTCCTCTAGGAAAAGAGGCTAAAGTTTTCATAAAGTTTTTTCTTCTTCCCCTGTGAAGTCTTCTTACAAAACATGGTTCCCTTTTGGGTATCTATAAATTGGAATGCCTGCTGGATTTTGTTGGTTCCTGTGAGAAGTAAAATTAATATTCAAATACTCCAAGTATTATATTTAATACAATTTATTGTAGATTAAAAAATTAATATCCATTCCTCTGGTATGAAAGTGTTCAGACTTTGTAGATGAGCATCCCCAGTCTCTGTGCTGCAACTAGACTCAATGATTCTGAAAAATAGGCTCAAGTTTTAATGGTGTCATGATCAGATTTTTTTTTGCCATTTCGGAACTACTTGACCAATTTATTCTTTCATACTGAAAATTCACTTCTTGCATCATCCCCTCTTCCAGTTCTGCTTGTTCTTGGTCTTCAAGTACAGTACTTGAATCATTCTGTGATCTCATCAATTCAGAATTCCTTCTAATGATGGAGAGAAAAACTGGCTCATAACCGTCAAATCAATGTGACTCTTGTCTGTGTCCTTCTGTGAGTTCCCAACATTCTGAGGATCTTTCTTGCATTCTCTTGACATGGAGAGAGTGCCATTGGAGGGCATGGATCATCCATCCATTATCTTTTACCTGGTGATCTGCCCAACCTATTTACTCACATATTTCTTTATTCTTCATTCACATAGTTTCTCCTTTGTAATTCCTTGTTTGTAATGCGTTATAGTTTGCCATCACCCACCATTCTCATTTTCATTGTACTTTGAGTGAGCTCGACTCATATATGCATTTAAAAATACATGCTGCATTGAATTAACTAGGTATACCTTACTTACATTGTTTACCTTACTGAATATGAGATTTTGAAAGGTCTTCAAAATGGATAAGACTAATTGTCTTAATTGGCTAAGGGAGGATGGGGGACTTGGGGGAGAGGGAAAGAACACAAAACATGTAACTATGGGAAAATATTCAAAATAAAAATTTTAAAAAATGGATAGGACTGAGAAATTCTCAGGGAATTAGCTTTCCCTATGGGGACTTGGGAATATTCCAAATAGAAATGTAATAGTTCAATCAATCAATCAATTGATCCACCAGCATTTATTAAGCACCTGTTGTGTACTGGGCTTTGTCTTAGGTGAGTGGAGACAGAAATGAAAGAGAATATAGCAGTAAAGTGCTCCAACCTATTTGAACTCAACCATGCTGAAACAAGACAAAAAAAGCAAAAAAAAAAAAAAAAAAAAAATTACCTTCCGATCAATAAGGCTTCTTCTGTGAAACCTTCCCAATTGTTTTAAGCTGTTAATACCTTCTTCCTCCTCAAATTATTTTATCTTTACTTATCTGTATATCTGTCACATTGTCCAAGTAAAATGCAAGGCAGCTAGGTAACAGTGGATTGAGAGCCAGACCTAGAGTCAGGACATCCTGGGTTCAAACCTGACCTCAGATACTTCCTCGTTGTGTGACCCTGGGCAAGTCACTTACTCCCCATTGCCTACCCCTTACCACTGTAGAAGTAGAGGACTTTAGGCATGAAATATTGTGGACAATGTCAGACTGATTTCATGTGTTGGCTGGTTTTGCTTAATGGCATTTTTTCTCTTTTAAAAAAATCTTTGTTGCAAAAGATGACGATTATAATACATATATGGCCCAGATTATACTACATATATGACTTTGAAACCAATATACAGTATTGATTCTAAGACAGAAGGTAAGAGTTTAAAAAAAAAAAAAAAAGAATAACATGGCCAAGTAAAATGCAAACTCCTTGAGGGCAGATAATAGTTTTTATTTTTATTTTTGCATTGCACATAATAGGTACCTGACAGATATTTAATGAGTTGAATTAAAAATGTAGTCAGATTAGTTTATATTTGGGAGTTGGGTTGGTAAAAAAAAAAAAAATCACAATCTATAATTCTATGCTGGTTTTATTCTGTCATGAGTACTGATTTGACTTTAAAAGGAATATTACAATGTGGTAATATGTTCTCGCTCACTGAGGATTATTGCTGGCCTTTAACTTGATTAATCTAATGCCTGGCTAGCTTCATCAACTTGATAACAAGAATTGGTATCTATGGTGCAAGTTGCTTAGGTGATTAGCCACACCTCTGTTCACTGTCATGGCCACTAGTGTCCTTATAACTTGGGCCAGAAGCAAGAGGTAACAAAATAAATGTGGTTGGCCCTTTCCAAGGCCACCCCCTACAGTACTACTAGCAGTGACACTAATCATTTGGTACCCATTTATTGCATGAGATTTGCAAGTTATCTTTTTAGGTGTATTTTTTTTTTAGTCCAACAACATGGAGAACAGTCTGGGCAAGCAGTGGAAAACTGAAGAGGTGGAAAAGGGTGAGAGAAAGCGATCTTCCAGAATTCTGGTCAGGTTTTTCTGCAATTGCTAAGTGCACTACATCTAATGATTGCTTAAGGGCCTTGGAAAAGCCTTGGCTGAGCAAATAGCACTGTGTACTTACCGTGCACGTATAGAAAGATATGGCTATATATGTATACTTGTATATATTTGTGTAGTATTTCAAATTTTCATACATACATAGTTTTTCAAATTTTGTTATTGATTTCTTTTATTTAACTATTACTCTTTTTCAAATATATCCCCTTTCCCTTCCCCTAACCATCAAGCTATCTCTTTTAAATTCAAAGATATTTTATTTTCCCAGTTACATGTAATAATAATTTTCAACATGTGTTTTCCAAAATTATAAGATCCAAACCGACTCCTTCCCTTCCTTCCCTCTCCCCACTTGGAGATGGTAGGCAATTTGATCTGGGCCATATATGTATTATAATCAAATCATCTTTTGTAGCAAAGATTTTTTTAAAAGAGAAAAAATACCATTTAGCAAAACCAGCCAACACATGAAATCAGTCTGACATTGCCCACAATATTTCATGCCTAAAGTCCACTACTTCTACAACAAAGGAGAGAGGTGTATTTTCTCTACTCTTCTCCAAGGCTAAGCTTTCTGGTTATTATGATTAGTCAGGACCAGTTGAGTACAAATGAAAAGTGAAATTGGAAACATTCTGCCAAAAGCTAGAAATAGCAAGTCATGAATAAGGAGTTAGGAAAGTATCTTAAGAATAAAGTCCTATGTGAGAAAGATGCTATCCACATCCAGAGAAAGAACTGTGGGAGTAGAAACACAGAAGAAAAACAACTGCTTGATCACATGGATCGATGGGGATAGGATTGGGGATGTAGACTCTAAACGATCACCCCAGTGCAAATATTAATAATATGGAAATAGGTCTTGATCAATGATACATATAAAACCCAGTAGAATTGTGCTTTGGCTATGGGAGGGGGAAGAGAGAAGGGCAGGGAAAGAACACGAATCATGTAACCATGAAAAAAATATTCTAAATTAATTAATTAAATTAAAAAACTTAATTAAAAAAAAGAATAAAGTCCTAAGGTTCTCCAGACAACTTGGAGCCTAGTCTCTCAGCAAATAAACCGAATAAATAGGCAGTTTGCCCTGGTTCTTATCACGGAGAATCACAAAGTAGGAGATATCTACTTGATTAGTGTTTCCATGCCAGAATTAAAACTCACCAATAGGCTAATCCTGTTTGTTTTCCTATCAAAATAAATCAAAGTCCAAATTCTTGCTCTGCTACTTTCTTCCCCTGTGACATTGGGTGGTAGTCACTTACTCTCTTTGGGCCTCGGTTTCACCATCTGTAAAATAAGGAGGTTGGAATTGGTGACTTCTGAGGTTCCTTCCAACTCTAAGTGTGTTATCCTAAGGGTATATGGGGTGTTCCAGGAGGACTAACATCACTGGTGTGAGGGCTTACCAAGCCCTTTTCAGAGCTACTCATCCATCTTTGGTGTTCACCTTTCACCCAACTCTTGCCTGTGGCTTCAAGAAGACCAAAGATCACATCCCAGTAATACCATCTCATCAGCCTGGCTAAATCAGACAGAGGATAACTGACAAGCCTCAAACCCATCATGATTTAGGGGCATGTCTTACAAAGACACCAAGGTCATCCAGCCCATCAGGGGCCAGTCAATCGGGCTTTTGTCTTACCACCACACCTTGATGTCTCTGGAATAGAGAGGGTGGCTGCTGACTTTGTGAAACTCTACCTCATTAAAATCCAAATTATTTGTCAGTCAAGTGATCACCCTGTGATGCCCCTGGGCCTCTTCAGAAACAAGGAATGAACAACACCATTGTTGTCTTTTAATTCTGTGATTTACAAAAGTGAAAAGGGTCTGAATTATAGACTGAGGAAAATAGAAAAATATTAGGAGTTGTCACTGATTTACTATTTCTACACGAGAAATGTTGATTGATAAATAGATCTCAGCCTGGAGAAAAGTCTCCAATGTCATGCTACATGGTTGTATCCTCAACCCTGTCCCACTCTGCATTTTTATTTTTGACTTGGGGACTTAGGGACAACTAGATGGTACACCTAACAGGTTTCTGGATGGTATAATATTGGTAATGAGAACAAATACATTCAAGAACAGAAATTAAATTTAAATTGCTTTGACAACTAGATCAATATACTAAATTTTGCACGTATAAATTTCTGGAAAGACCTCCAGGAACTGATGCAGAGCGAAAGGAGCAGAGCCAAAAGAACATTGTACACAGAGACTGATATACTATGGTAAAATCAAATGTAATGGACTTCTGTACCAGCAGCAATGCAAGGATCCAGGACAATTCTGAGGTATTTATGGAAAAGAACGCTACCCACATTCAGAGGAAGTACTTCAGGAGTGGAAACAGAAGAAAAACAACTGCTTGAACACATGGGTTGAGGTGGACATGATTGGGGATGTAGACTCCAAACTACCACACCAATGCAACTATCAACAGTTTGGAAATAGGTCTTGATCAATGACACGTGATAAAACCAGTGGAAATATGCATCAGTCATGGTGGGGGGGGAGCTAGGGGGGTGAAGGGGAAACATGCAACCATGTTAATTTTTCTAAAAAATAAATATTAATAAATGTTTAAAAAAATAAGTATAAATGTAAAATCTTGGTTTTCAGATCAAAAATAAAATATAACAGCACAGAACATGGGATTAATTAATTAATTGATTCATGGTATTTCAATACAAAATTCTCTAAGAGTTTTAGTTGACTACCTGATTAGCATGAATTAACAATAAAAGTTTGTGGCTTCCAGAAAAAACAAATGTGATTTGAGGTTCTATTGATAAAAGGATAGTGTCTCCCCAAATAAAATCTTTTTATATTTCTCTACATTGTTATTCAACATTTGGAGTATTGTGGGTTGGCAAAGGGCACCACTTTTAAAAAAATTTTATTAAAATTTTTTTTTTCATTTTATTCCAGTAAAAAATCTACACAGAAGTTTTCCAAAGTTATATGATTCATGTTGTCTCCCTCCCTTCTTCCCTCCCCATTCCCAGAGTTGACAAGCAATTCCACTGGGTTTTATAAGGGCACCACTTTTTAAGAAACACCCCGACTGACAAATTAGGGAAGGAGATCAAGTAGGGGAGTCCAGAAGGGAGAAACTAAATAGGGACAGGGAAGAGGGAAAAAGCATTTATTAAGACCTACTATATGGCAACACTGTGCTAAGCACTTAATAAATATCACAATCAATACTTACAAAGACCCTATTATCCATTTTACAAAGGAGAAAACGGAGACAGGAAGAGGTTAAAGGACTTATTCATGGGTACAAAGTAAGTATCTGAGGAGGGTTTAGAACTCAGGTCTGACTCCAGGGCCAGAGCTATCACTGAATCATCTAGCTACCCAATAATGAGGGGACTTGAACAATATTATATGAGAAAATGTTTGAAAGAACAAGGGAAGAAAAAAAAGGGAAAATGCTAGCCATCTTTAGATATCTGGAAGGCTGGTATGGAGAAGAATTTGAATGATCCATCCTGACCCCAGAACACAGACCTGGGGCCAAAAGGCAGAAGTTACAGGGAAACAGATTTTGGCTCGTTATACAGAACAATTCTATGATGATTAGAAGTAATAGATGACTTTTTTATTCTAATGAGACAAAATCACAAAACTAGAAGGACTCTAGAAAAAGCACCTATTTTTCAGTGACTAAATATCCAAACTCTCCTCAAATTGTAGTTATTCTCATTTTAATGAGCTTCAGAAGGAAGCTAGGGCCACATCTCCACCCAGGGTTACAAGTAGCTTCAGAAACAAGATTGAGAAGGCAGTGCACAGGTTTATATGGATATTTTGAAGGAAAGGAGCTAGAGCTTCAAGTTACGTTATATTCAACAATGGAATAGCAGGTTGTTGTTTAATTATTTTTAGTCAGATTTTACTTTCGTGACCTTCTTTGGGATATTCTTGGCAAAGATACTGGAGTGATTTTGCCATTTCCTTCTCCAGCTCATTTTATAGATGAGGAAACTGAAGCAAAGGGAGTTAAGAGACTTACCCAGGGTCACACAGCTAGTATGAACATGGGGCCAGATGTAAACTCAGGAATAGGAGTTCTGACCTCAAGCCCAGCACAGTATTGGTTTTTGTTTGTTTTTACTTCTTTCTCATGGATAGTAAAAACAATAATTGCCTCTCATGCCTCGAGAGTTTATAAAGTACTTGCACTCTGAAGTTTACAAAGTTTACAAAACACCCCAGGAAGTTCTGAAGGTACCAAGATGGCACACTATTAATGAATAAACTTGGAGAGTATAACAGAGTAGCCAGAACAGTGAATCAGAGTCATAAGAGGATCATTTAAAGAAACTGGGGGTGTTTAGTCAGGAGAAGGGAAGACTCAGAAGAAATGGGATGACTAAACTTTAAGCACTTGAAGGGCTGTCAAATGGAAAAAGGACTGGATTTTTTTCTCTTTGGCCCCAGAAGGCAGGACCAGGAATAATGGGTAGAAGCTGCAGAGAGGTAAATTTAGTCTTGATGTTAGGAAAAACTTCCTAACAAAAGGAACTCTCCAAAAGTGGGAGGTGGCTTTTTGGGGGATCTTCCATTTGTCACACATATTATAATGGAAATTATTTAAAGATATTGGTTGGACAAATGTTGAAAACTCTTCCTAAACTGAGATTCTATGGGAACTAACAAATCAATATACCATGAGGGAGAAAGTTAAATATAATCTCATCGACATTACTGACACTTTATGAGATAGAATATGTTGTTGATGTTGTTCAGTCATTGCAGTTGTGTCTGACTTTTTGTGACACCATTTGGGGTTTTCTTAGTAAAGATACTGAAGTGATTTGACATTTCCTTCCCCAGCTTATTTTACATATGGGGAAACTGAGGCTAACAGGGTTAAGTGACTTGCCCAGTATTACACAGATAGAAAGTATCTGAGGCTGAATTTGAATTCAGGTCTTACTGACTTTAGGCTTGGTGCTTCATCTACTTCACCATTTGGCTACCTTGGAAATGAAATATACTGTATGATAATAGAAGGGTATATACCTTTCCAAAAAAGAGCAAACTGGATGGGAAGCAGGGTAGTGTTGTCACTATCAAAAGATAACTACTAGCTGTCACTGTGAGTCAGTTTGGGTTCATTAAAGGCAAGCCATATTAAGTTAACCTTATTTACTCTTTATTATTAGGTTGGGGAATACCTTGAGTGGAGTACGTCTAGATTTTAGCAAAGTGTTTGATATAATCAATTATGATATCTTTCTGAAGGGGGCAGTTGGGTAGCTAAGTGGATTGAGAGTGAGGCCTAGAGACGGGAAGTCCTAAGTTCAAATTTGGCCTCAGACGCTTCCCAGCTGTGTGACCCTGGGCAAGTCACTTAACCCCCATTGCCTAGACTTTACCACTCTTCTGACTTGAAGCCAATACACAGTATTGATTTCAAGACAGAAGGTAAGGGTTTAAAAAAAAAAGAAAAGATAAATATCCAGTTATCTCTGGAGAAATTCATGTCCCCAAGGTAGAGTGCAAGGTGGAGAATATTAGAATAGTTTCACATGTATCCTAGAATTTTAGACAATGAATTGTTCAGAAGGATGGGTAGAATAGTTGGTTCAAGAGGGATCATTGGCTTTAGACATGGAGGAGACCTGAGAGGCTGTATTATCCTTCCCTGATTCCATTTTATAAATGAGATTCAAGGAGATCAAATTCCAGTTCAGGGTCAATACAGCTAGTAAGTGACAGAAGCAGGATTTGAACCCAGATTTTTACCATAAATCCAGTCTTATTCCATTAGAAGATATTATCTTCTTTGAGATGTTCTCATGAATGAAATACTTCTGTAAGCTTAGAAGCTATCGAAATTAGCTCTGATAGAGTATGATTTTGTGGAAAAAGGACATGGATTCTAATGCCACTTCTGATACTTGCTCTCTGTGATATCAGTGATGAGTCATTTAAAGTCTCTGAGCCTCAATTTTCTCACCTAAAAAATTGGGATAATGGTATCACCTACCTCACTGGACTGTTGCAAGAATCAAGAAAAATAATGTATGTAAAGCTTTGTGAACTTGAAATGATCTACTGTCATCATCATTATCCTCCTCACCAAAAAAAACTATGAAACCATTTAATAATAAAAACTCACATTCACATGGCAAATTAAATTTGCAAAATGTTTTCTTCTTAATCCTGTGAAGTAGATGCTTCAAATACTGTTATCACCATTTTACTGATGAAGAAATGGAGTTTCTAATAAGATAGAGTGACTCATCCATTGTCATCCATCTGGGGAGTGTCTGGGATGAGATCTGAACCCAGATCTTCCCCTAACTATAAGTCCTTCATTTGTTCCACTATGCCATAATACTTATCATATTATTGTTGCGTTTTATTTTGCCCTAATAGACATTTCTCTATATGTTTCATCTATTTATACTACAAGGTCCCTGAGAGCAGCTGTTAGTACATTTCCATCTTTATGTCCCAAACACCCAGAATGAGAAACTTCCCATAATAGGAGTTTAATGAGCATTTCTTGAATTAAATGAGAAAAAATTAATTCTGATAAAGGATAACAAGAAAATGTGTCTAAAGAGATAGATCTGGCTGCTTAGGGAAGTTATTGAGGAACTTAGGATTAAAATGTTCATTTTAGATAAAAGAGCAAAGACGGAAGATGAATAAAAAAGAGTGATGAGACTATAACCATAGTGTCAGACTAAAACCCAGTAGAAGCTGAGGTTTTCAATAAATAGAAATGGTAATTAAAAGACCCCCCTGAAAAATATAACAATTTGCACTGGGGAGGGAGAAGGATAAAAAGATTGGGAAGTGATAGAGGCTCTACAAGGGTTGAATAGAATAATGAAAACATTATGGACACTAGGGAAAAAGCAAAAGCATTCAATTCTCATTTATGTTCTTTTCTTTACAAAAGAAAATGATCTTCAGACTGGGAAGGATAGAACAAAATTGTTTAACTGAGAATTGAAACCCCAAATAAGGGCAGAGATTGTAAGAACTGCCCTCCAGGAGTTTAAATAACCTAGACAAGACAAACTATGTCCCAGAATACATAAAGAACTTGCAGATGTGGTTGGTGAATTGCCTTCAGTGGTTCTGGAAAAATCACAAGCAAATGACCCAATTAAAATAAAAAGCAGGGAGAGAAAGAAAGACATGAATATTTTAAAATATGGACGTTTGTGTTTAGTCTTAGTAAAATCCTAAAATGAATTATTAAAATTGAGCTTGTGAGCATTAAGAATATGGAAAAGCTGTCACTGTGAGTCAGTTTGGGTTCATTAAAGACAAGCCATATTAAGTTAACCTTATTTACTCTTTATTATTAGGTTGGGGAATACCCTGAGTGGAGTACATCTAGATTTTAGCAAAGTGTTTGATATAATCAATTATGATATCTTTCTGAACTAAAATGGAAATGTATGGCCTTGATGATTATAGTATATTAAATGATTAGATCTGAAGATTAATGATTCCTGGATATTGGAAGGTTGTCTCTGTTGGAATGCCACAGAGCTCTTCGCTTGGTCCTGTTCTGTTCAAAATTTTTAGTGATGACTTAGATGAAAGCAGCGATGCTGTACTTATGAAATTTGCAGATGACACAAAGCAAGGAGGGATATATAAATAGAAATGCAATACCTAAAAGGATCTTAACATGTTGAAATGGTGGCTGAAGGTAACAGGATTATCTTTAATCAGACAGATATAAACTTCTTTACTTAGGTCCAAAAAAAAAATCACCTTTATAAATACAGGATAGGGGAGGCATACCTAGAAAGGGGTTCACATGAGAAAGACCTATGAGTTTTAGCAGACCACAAACTCAATATGAGTGGGCCATATGATGGAACAGCCTCCCCAGACCTTTCTTTTCTAAGCTAAATAAACCCAGCTTAAATATCTTGAGAGTGTAGCCTAAATTTTGTTGAGCTCCGAAGGGCTCCGGTCTATTTCCCCACTGGGGCTGGGGTTACCCCGGCTTCCTTCCTCCCTTCCCTTCCCTTCCTTTCCTATTCCCATCCTTTCTCCCATCTCATCCCATCCATCCTCCTTCTTTCACCCTAGTGCAATCTTAGGATGCATGAATAAAAATTTTGCACATTGTGTGAAGAGTTTCTTCTATGTTCTATCCCAGTCAGATCACAGTGAGGATATTGTGTCCATTCTGAATGCTACATTTTTGAAGACAAATTAACAAGCTGAAACAGATCTACAGGAAAATAAGGACTTTGAGAAGATGGGAGGCCCTTTCACAAAAGGAAATGTTAAAGGAATGAGAAGATTCTAAAAAGACATGATAGCAGTCTTAGTTTTTCTCCACCCCCAGTAATGTTTTATTGTATTGTTCCCCACTTTTACATAGAAACCATTTTTAACATTTGTCTTCTGACAATTTGTGATCCAAATTCTCTCCTTCTTTCCTCCTCCTCTCCCCTGAAACTGCAAGTAAGCGGATATGTTCTACCTGTGCTGTGATGTGATACACACTGCCATATTCTTCGTGTTGTGAAAGAATACACATATTGTACAGACAAGAAAAAGCTCCTGAAGGAAATAAAATGAAAAATGGTACGAGAGCTGTCTTCATTGAAGTACTGGCATGTGGAAGAGGGTTTACAAAAATTGGTTTACTTAATCCCAGAGGACAGAACCAGTGCCAGTGTGTAGAAATTGCAGTCAGATGTTTTCCTTAACAATTACAAACATATAACAAAATTACAAACAATAACAAAAATAACAAATTTTTGTTAAAATGAACAAAAACAGTTGTATAAAAGTGGTAGGGGCTGTTTGGAAAAGTGGCAGGTTGCCCCCTCATTGGAGGACTTTGAGCAGAGATTGAATGTCCTCTTTTTAAGTATGTCGTGGGGGATAGGACAAGGATTAAGGATAGAGATTCATTTTGAGTTTGGGTTAAACTAGATAGCTTCTGACATCACTTCCAATCAGAAATTCTGTGATTCTATGATTCGTCTGGTGTATTCGACCTAATAGGACAAACTTCCAATAAGCTAGAGATACAAAAAGAGACATTTCAGTTCAATGCAGGAGGAAATTTAATGATTAAACGGTCAAATTGTCTCCGGTTGGGTGATGAGCTCCCCATCACTCCCCATCACATCATAAGGTGTTAAAGTGGCTGATGGATGACCATTTGTCAAGGACATTGGAAATGGTATTTGTGATTTGGAAAGGAGCTGAACTAATTTATCCCTGTGGTTCCTTCTGACCTCACAGTTCTATAAATCTGTGGTTAAATAAGTACTTATTCATACTTGATAAATAAAAGGGTTCTCAAAGGGTAACTAGTTACTTGATGTTCTTGCCGTGTCCTTAAGTTATTTAAGCACAACCATAAGTAGCAGAAGTTGAATAACACTTTGCTCCACAGCACTCTCGTGGTAGGGACTGTCCCCTCCCAGGATGATTGTACTCTTGATAGGATTTAATTGAATTTGTTCCAGGCACAGTTTTGGCTAGTTAGTGCTCTGTGTTTGAGTATATTTATTTACATAAACATATTTATTCCTTGTCTAAATTTTTTTTTCCCTTACAAAATTAGGGCATCAAGCAAAACATTAGTCATGCATTATTTCTGAGAGAACGAATTCGTTTGATAATGGAGTCAGTTGAATTTTGCCACCAACTCTCTAGGTGACCTTGGGCAAATCATGTTTCCCTTTTGATACTCAGTTTCCTAATCTAAGAAATGAATAGAATTGGACTAGCTGAACTGCCTTCTCACTCAAAAAATTCTTTGATTCTCAGGAAGCAGCATTCTCTTCACACACTGGTATGCTCAATTTGTTCCTCAAAATTGATAGAATCAATTGCTGCAAGTAACAAAAAATATGCAAAAAAAATGTTTAACTGGTGTTCAAGGCAAATATCTGCTAATTATAGTTTGAAGCCATGTGCAACAAAATAGAATGCATGTGGATTACAGCTCTGCCTGGTCTTCCCTGACAGTGAGTGAAATAGGCTATTATTAGTTGAGAATTGTGTGGGCAGGATATAGATTTGGGGGGTTTCAACAAGTAAGTGGAAATATCTTTTTTCTCTTTTCAATGTCAGTGCATTTTAAAATGCCTTTTGTAAAGTTGGCAATCTCAATTTATTGAAAGATCTTTGGTAGATTCAAAGATATTTATGGACAACTTTCATTATTAGCCTGTGGTGTTTTAATCTAATACTTTAAACTGCAATCAGAAAATATGTTATAATCAACTACTTCTTCAAAGATTACAGAGTAATAGTAATTTATATATCTTTTGCCTACCCTATGCTTGTGGTAGGGGAGATGATCTGGTTTTTGTTATAAAATAGTAATAATAGTAATTCATTGACATTATGCTTTAACATTTGCAAGTCAATCAACAATCATTGTATTAAGCATCTACCATATTTTATATACTGAGCTAGGCTCTGGAGATCCAAAGATTTAAATAGCCCTTGCCCTCAAGGAGCTTATATTCTCTGGGGAGAAACAACATGAGCTCATATAAGTATACACAAAATACTCACACATACACAATCAGTGTGAGATAATTTTATAGAGAAAGATCTGGCAGCTAGAGGAAAACTCTCATGAAGGAGGTATTATTGGAATTGAACTTTGAAGAAAACAGGAATCTATTTTCTTTTAAAATTTATTATTAAATTATTTATTTTTAAAAATATTTTTTTCATATTTACATGACTCATTTTTTTCCCTCCTTTCTTCCCTCCCAGAACCAACAAGCAATTCCACTGGGTTGTACAAATGTTGTCACTTGATACCCATTTCCATATTATTCATTTTTGCTAGAGCAGAAAATAGGAATTTAAAGAAATGTGTTGAAAAGGGATAGCATTCTGGGCATGGCCCAGCAGGATGTGAAATGTTGTATGTGAGGAACAGGAAGAAGGCCAGTTTGATTGGACTGAATAGCACATTTACCAAGCACACTGCTCACAACAATCCTGGGAGGTGGGCAATCTAATTATTATTATCCTCATTTTGCTGATGAGGAAATTGAGGGTCAGAGAATTGAAGTGACTCACACAACTAATAAGTATGTCAGAACTAGGATTCAAATCTATGTCTTCTAACTCTGAATGCACTGCTTTTTCTACAGCATCGGGTTGTCTTTAGGATACTAGCACCCCATCTTTAAGCACATCGCACTTTTTGTTGTTCATTAATTTCAATGTATCTAAGTGTTTGGGGTTTTCTTGGCAAAAATACTGGAGTGGTTTGCCATTTCCTTCCAGCTCATTTTATAGAGGAGGAAATGGAATGAAATTAAATGACTTAAGTTAATGAAGTTAAATGACTTGCCCAGGGTCACATGGCTAGTGAGTGTCTGAGGTCAGACTTGAACTCAGATATTCCTAACTCTAGGTATGGCACTCAATCCACTGTGCCAACTGGTTGCCCCCCTCACAAACCCCTCCCCAATATATACACAGATAAACAAGTGAAAAATTGTGTGCTTTCATCTGCACTCCTATTCCGATAGTTTACTCTCCGGAGGTAGATGGCATGCTTTGTGATAAGTCCCTCAGAATTATCCTGGATCATTGTATTTCTGAGAGTAGCTAAGTCTTTCACATTTAATCATTCCACAGTATTGCTGTTTCTGTGTGCAAGATTTTCCCAGTTCAGCTTATTTCATTCAGCTTCAGTCTTGTAGGTTTTTCCAATTCTTCCTGAAATCATCCCATTCATCATTCAAAAGGCTGAGATTTTAGCTGGGACTTCCAGAAAACTAGAGAAACCAGGGAAATCAGGAAGCAGAAATGAGGAGGGAAAGAATTCCAGGCCAGGGGGAAAGCCAGTAAAAATGTCCAAAGTCAAAAGATGGAGTATCTTATGTGGAGAAGAACAAAGAGGCCAGCCAGTGTCGTCCATTTGTAGAGTATGGGGCTGGGGAAGGAAAGAGGAATAGATGTTAGAAGCCTAGGAAGGTAGGAAGGGGCCAGGTTATGGAGGATTTTAAAAGAGAAAAAGAGGATTTTTTTAGGTGATGCTGTAAGTTATAAGGAGCCATTGGAGTAGGGAGATGATCTTCATTGAAGAAGATCCATTTGACAACTGAATGGAAGAATACAGCCTACTGAAAAGCCTACTGAAGGATCAAAGCTCTTTTCCTTTCCTGGAGCATGTACTTGAGACATAACATAGAATCTCCTTCAGTTTATAGAGGTGAATACTACTCTCTTCTGATAATTCAAGTGATATTTCTAGAAGGAGCCTTAGAAGTATTAACAAACAAGATGGCTTGAGGAGGTGACATCATACAGTGAAAAGAAAACTAAGTTTGGAATTATTGGAACTGAGAGTGAATCCTGGCTCTGTCTTTTACTATGTGTGTTGACCAGGACAGACCAGCTTCAATTTCTTCTTTTATAAAAATAAAGGTGTTGGACTATATAATCTCTAAACTCCCTTCAAGTTCCAAGCCAATGCTCTAACAACTTCATTTTCTTTTAGAGACTATGGTGGAACCCAAAAGAATCCAGAAAGGATAAGTAAATTTGGATTTCTGTTTGAAAGTCAGCCCCCATAAAAAGTGAAGGGAAAAAGGAATATTACCAAAGATTAAGAAGGCTCTGGTGCCCATAAGGATGCAAATTGCATTTTCCTCATTGTTTCCTTTTGAAGACAAGGGATACAGCAGAGAAGGTGATTTAAAAACCAAATACCTGACTAAAAAAGTATTGTCTGAGAAAAGGATGTGAGCTTTTAAGTCAAAATTTAAAAATGAGATGGAAGAAAACTCCTTGTTAGAATATCTTTGTATTCACTTATCACACGTATATATGGGTATGTGATTTGGGATTAGCCTTTAAAAGAATGCTCTATAGCAAAAGTTAATAAATATGGAAATAGGTATCAAGTGATAACATTTATACAGCCCAGTGGAATTGCTTATTGACTCTGAGAGGGGAAAGGGAAGAGGAGAGGGAAAGAAAATGAATTATGTAAACATGGAAAAATACTTAAAAATTAAAATTAAGAAAGAAAAAAGAAAATGAACCAGTTAAAACAAAAGAATGTCTTTGTCTGTTGCCACGCAAATCCAACCAAATATACTTAAATATAAAAAGCATGAAGGAGAGAGAAAAGTAATAAAGTATATTTAATATTAAGGAGCAATGGTTGATGAAAATAATAGTTGTTGCAACAACGTAAATTTGACAAAAGACAAAAATCTAAGAGTCAATTTTAAAAAATGGGTTCAAATATCTATGCATAAATGCATAAAGTTTAGGCAACAAATAAGGAGATCCTGAAAAAGAGGCAAATTTGACATCAAGGCTATCTCTGAGATTTGGTGAAATAAAATTCATTTTCTAGAATATAGAGAGCCATCTCTCTATATTTTGGGGGGTCCTGAGTGGCGTTTAGTGGTGTCAGATTGAAAAGACAGAAACTGAGAACAGCCAGACTAGTTGTTTAGTCCATAGCTGATCCAATGCTATGGAGTTTAGACTTTATTTATATACTGGTTTCAAACAAAGAACACAGAGAAAGAATCACAGCTGTGAAGGGGTTACAAAACATACACAAACCCATTAAAGTCTAAAAAGTAGAGAGATAGGTCCAGGTCAAAGGCCAAATTCCAACCACCAATTAGTAGAGGGTTAATTCTGGGAGAAGAAACATATTTCATAGAGATTTTTACTAATTGCGTTCTGCCTTGATTTACAGGACTGCACCTGGTCAGATAAAGTCTGGACTAGATTGTCTGGCTCCAGTCATATCTAAGTAATATTTTTTAGAGTTCAGGCTTCTTAATTATCAAGAAGAGAAACTGTTAACTCAGTAGCTGCTGGTCTGCTAAGGACTCAAAGCTTTTCAATAAGTCTATGATGTTTTTCCAATAAGAAAAGGTATGGATCATAAAAGGGGTCAAAAGAGGGGTCTCAGATTTTTATCTAATCTCTTATTGGCTTCCCACACTAGAATGTGGCTCTGGATGATTATACTTTATTTAAAAGAAATAGGATTATTGAATAAAAGGAGAGGAGGTTGAAATATCATACATTAAAAGTTATACTCATATGAAGAAATATAGGTACCAGAGATAGGAACTTGGTAGAGGGCATTTGAGTGAAGATCCATAAAAAGAGAAAAATAAATCTTTTTTATCATCAGATCCTATTATATAGACCACTTGGATGGGAAAATGAAATAGATGTGGACCTTGGGAAATAGGTCACATGCCTGACGACACAGAGACATGATATAATACTGATAGGAGGCTTCAATTATTTAGACATCTGCTAGAGATCTCTGCCAAAAGCAGCCTAGCTAATAATCACTTTTCAGCTTGCCTTCATGATCATTTCATCTTTCAAAAGGTGGAGATACCAATACAGGGAAATTCTAAATGGAATCTGGTTCTCTCTATAAGTAGGAACTAGTGTTCAAGGTGAAAATGATGGGAACTTTGGAAAGAAACTAGACATGATTATAGAAAATTATAGAGATGAAAGCTGAGCAGTCAGACAAACATCCTAGATTTGAGGAAAGCATTGAAAGATTTTAAAGAATTTAGAGAAAGGATAGGTAGGATGGAAAAGACAGCTTAGGGGAGACCTGAGAGCTTTGAAGAGATATCACATGGAAGATTTAGGTTTGTTCCACTAGGCCATAGAGGGCAGGAACTGGAAGCAATGGCTGGATTTTGCCCTGAGGCAAATTTAGACTTCATGCAGGGAATTTGACTTGAAATCGGAAAGACCTAAATTTGAATCCTGCCTCAGATACTTAATAGCTGTGTGACCCCACATAACCTTTTTGTGCCTCATTTTCCTCCATCTGAAAATGGAAATAATAATAGCATCTATCTGCCAAGATTGTTGTATCAAACAAGTAAACATACATAGAGTACTATGTAAATCTTAAAGAGATATATAAATACTAGTTATCATTATCATTATTATTCTTATATGGCTCCTGATTCTAACCTCAGGGGCCAAACAAAACAAGTTTAATCCTTTTCCACATAAAGCCTTTCACATACTTGATCAAAGGTATTGATCATTTTCCCACTGAGTCTTCTGTAGGTTTATCACAACCAGTTCCTTTAGTCCCTCAATCAGGAAACAAATCTAAGCCCTCTACCATCTTGACTGTTTCCCCCCAAGGCAGGGATTCTTAACATTTTTTATATGTCTTGGACTCCTTGGGCAGTCTGGTGAAACCTATGAACTCCTGCTCGAAATAATATTTGTTGCTTATATTTGTAATTGAAAGAAATTAAATTTCTTAGAGATTAGTGAAAATGAAGATATATTCAAGTTCATGGACTCCTTGAAATCTCTCCATGGACCTAAGATTAAGAATGTCTGCTCTAGACACTTAACAGTTTATCAGTGTCCTTCTTAAACCATGCATTCCCAGAACACACCCAGATTGTGTGACTCTGGACAAGTCACTTGTCCAGACATCTCACAGGTAACTTTTTAAGACCGTAAATTTCATTTAGAGGATGCCCGTCAATTGGGGAATGACTGAACAAATTGTGGTACGAGTAAGTAATGGAATATTAGTGTCAACTTGAAATCTAGAGATCCCCCCAAGTTCAATCAGTTTGAAAGCTGGAGACCCCTCATTTGTCCTTGTTCCCCAGAGAGTTCCCTCAGACTTAACTATTTCAGATTGAATAATAGACCTTAAGATATTTAGTGGCCCTAGTTAGGTGGAGCTAGCAGACCTAAATCAAATGCTAAATAACCTTTTAGTCTTACTGGAATTATCCTTTAGTGTCTATTTTTAGTAGCCCACTCCCTAACACCCCAGCCTCAAGCTAAGGTTCCTTTCCTAAGCCTGGTTGTATCCTGTCTGTGTAGTTTGAACACTCCCATTGCCTTGTAGCCATGGTGATGCCAATCAATCGTATTTCCCAGTCCCTCGGTTCCCCAAAAGGCATATAAGTTTGTTCCCCAGAGCTATCATCTCACAGGTGATTTCCCCCCAGGGATCAGTGCCCCGAGTAGCCAGAGCCATTCGGCTCTGTGTGGAGGCGGAAGCATGGTACTGTTATCCCTCTCCTGATTAAAGACTTAGTTTTTCTGACTATTTAATAGTTCTGTGTTTTTTCTAGCTTAATACTAGTGTGTTATAAGAAGTGATAAGCAAGATGATTTCAGAAAAAGCTAGAAAGATCTGTGTGAACCGATGCAGAGCAAAAGAAGCAGAATTGGGAGAACATTGTACCCAGTAACAACAATATTGGATGATGATTATTTGTGAAAATCTGGGGCAATCCTGAAAAACTAATTCCCAGGAACGATATCCACCTCCAGAGGAAGAACTGCTGGGCGTCTTCTTTCACATCAGTGTAATTATGGTTTTATTTTGGGGGTTTTGTTATGTATGAGTTTGCTCTTACAACAATGACCAACATGGAAGTGTGGTTTTCATAACAATAAAAAAATGTTTAAAAAGGCCATAAATTTCAGAGCAGGTGCTTATACACATTTTTTGTTGTTTAATTGTTTTTCAGTTATGCCCAACTCTTTGCAATCCCATTTCCGGTTTTCTTGGCAAAGATGCTGGAGTAGCTTGCCATTTCCTTCTCCAGTTCATTTTACAGATTTTACAGAAACGGAGGCAAACAGGTTGCCCATAGCTAATAAGTATCTGAGGCCAAATTTGAACTAAAAAAAATTGGGTCTTTCTGACTCCAAGTCCAGCACTCTTTCTACTGAGCCACCCTGCTAGTGGAGTTTCTTTATGAAAAGTTCACCTATGAAATCAGAGGTCTAATTAAAAAAATGTTGACAAATTGTGGATGACTTTAGTTTTCTGAACTAGCTACCTTGTATAGCCATCCCCTCAGCAACAATGGACACCAAGTGACTAATCTGAGATCCTTTACCATTAATGATGCCATTTGAAGAAAGTTTTAAGTAACAGCCCAAGTTCATCAAAGGTTTTAGGTGAATCAGGGCTAGAGACAGCTCTTTTTGTGGCAAATGTTTAGACAGCATGAGCTGTCAGGAATATAGTGTGCTTTTATGCTGGGTCTTTCTTTTGTTTGGTGGAAGAGATGAAAAGCCTTTCCTCATATGAACTCTAGGAAGCAAGGCTACTGGCAGCTCATTATGACCCAAAGCATCAGTTAAGACAAGAGCAGGGTCTTGCAGAGGTTCATGGCTGACACCCTATCTAATTACCGAGCAGGAAGACTTAAGAGGAGACTCATCTCCCCTTCTCTGTTACTTAAAGGGTCATGGATCAAGAACTGGAAGGACATCAGAAGCTCCCTCCTCCCTCCTCCTCATTTTACAGACAAGAGACAGATTTGGCATGGGGAGGACAAGTGACTTGACCAATGAGAGAGATTGTTTCCAAGCTTTAAACCTCTTTTTCACCATAATGTTGTAGTACTGAGAACAAATGGAAATCAGGCTAGGAATATACGTATCTGCAATAGGATGGTCCTTCATGGAAGCAAAACTGCCCCCAAAGCTTTTCTACATCCTTGGCACCTGAAGAATATTTAGTAACTACAGAACCCCAAAGAAATTATAACCATATCTCTAAGCAATATTTCTGTAAGCCCTTTTTCCTTGTGCCCACTGGGGTGCATTTGCTAGAGGTAAGAGTAGAGTCTGGGGCTATAAAACTGGGTTGTTTTTTCTGCACAATGTTGTCTTTTAGGGGCAGCTAGGAACACAGTGGATATCATGAAGACATAAGTTCAAATCTAGCCTCAGATACTTGCTCGTTGTGTGACGTTGAACAAGTCACTTAACCTCTGTTTGTCTAAGTTTCCTCATTTGAAAAATGGGAATAATAATAGCACCTATCTCCCAGGATTGTTGATAGGTTAGAAATAAGAAAATTTATAAAGCACTTAGTACAGTGCCTGGCAAAAAAAGTAAGCACTATATAAATATTCTTCTCCTCCTCTTTCTTATTTTTATTTTTATTATTTTAGAGAAGCCATGGTCTTGACCACATTGGTGCCATATTTTAAGCAACTGAATTAACTTACCAGACTGGAAGATAATAAGGAAGATGTAAGAATGGCTTATAATATAACCTAATATTTAGAGGTAGAAGGAACCTTAAAGGTCATCTAGTCCAATCTCTTCATTTTACAGATGAAGAAAAGAAAATCTGCAAGGGGGAAATAATGTGCCCAACATCATGCAGCTAATACGCAGCAGGGCCAAAATATGAACCCAAGTCGTTCATTCAATAAGCATTTATTAAGTGATTAATAAGTGCCAGAAACCATGCCAGGACCTGGAGAAATGAATCTCAGGTTGAAAAAAAAATACCTTTCCTCAAGGAGTTTACATATTATTGAGGTGAACCAACATATATAACAACATATAAATAAATAGAAAAGATATGTAATTATTATCCTACTTCTTGTTGTTGTTACTTGGTGAGAAAGGCACTAGCAACTAGAGGAGGAACAAGATAAGGTTTTCTAGAATTTATTCTTGAATTATGGTGGCAGTGTACAGGGTTGAAGTATAGGACGGAAATAATTTTCATATAGAAATCAACAGCTCTCCAATTAACCAGATGAGACTAGGCTAACTATAGACAAGTGCTAATGAAATATATTACACATAGTCATCAGTTATAAGATATTCTTCTATGGCCATCAAGCATCTATTGTTACAGCTTCTAACCAGAAGACTGGTCCCCTGAGTGAGAAAGCTACCCTTTGACCCTGTTGGAAGAGGCCATCCCAGGTTGTCCCAGCAGTACTGTCCACTATCAGAGCACCAGACAAGTACCCATACCTCAGTAAGGCAGAGGAACTTACCTACCCCTTGAAACTAGACTCTCCTGCTCCTATCCTCTATTATGCCCAAATGTGACCAAAGAAAAAGAACCCCAGGAAAGACAACATGTCACTCTGTCCGTGTACCCTCTGGATCCTCTATCCCATTCCATGTGGCACCCAAAGACTCTAGCCTGTTTCCTGGATCCCTTGACCTCAGCATCTTACCTTAGAGGATTCTCTTCCTCTCCACTCCACCCTTCAAAACTTCATCCAAGTACTAACCCTTATTTTTTTTCAACAATGGAAAGTAAGGACATTTTATTAATTTTAAATGGAAAATATTGGAGACAGAATTGTTACGTGGGATTTTGCATTATTGTAGTCATTATGTATGTTGGTCTTTTGGATGCCTTTCAAAATTTCATCAATTAATACAAATCTTCCTAGGTATCTCTAAAGGAATAATACTTTCCCTTTTTTCTTTCTTTCTTTTTTTCGTTGTTGCTCAGCTCCTCTCTCCCCTCCCCATATGACAGAAGGCATCATCTGGCAAAATATATAGATTATGTCTCCTGTGTTTCACCAATTGACTTTTTTTTGTTTGTTTGTTTTTTGTTTTATTTCTTTTAAACCCTTAACTTCTGTGTATTAGTTCCTTGGTGGAAGATTGGTAAGGGTAGGCAATGGGAGTCAAGTGACTTGCCCAGGGTCACACAGCTGGGAAGTGTCTGAGGCCGGATTTGAACCTAGGACCTCCTGTCTCTAGGCCTGGCTCTCACTCCACTGAGCTACCCAGCTGCCCCTGATCACCAATTGACTTTTAATAACTCACCCTAATTTCTACCCAAAGGGCCCTAAGTCCTATCTTTATATATTTGTCATTCACTTGTTTCAGTCAGGTCTGATTCTTTGTGACCCACTTTGGGATTTTCCTGGCTGAGATAATGGAATGGTTTGCCATTTCCTTCTCCAGTATGTCCCCATTTTACAGATGAGAAACTGAAGCAAATAGGGATTAAGTGATTTGTCCAGAATCACATGGCCAGTGAATGTCTGAGGCAAGATATGAACCCAGTTCT
The DNA here is from genome assembly GCF_016433145.1 of Gracilinanus agilis. Classification (NCBI taxonomy): domain Eukaryota; kingdom Metazoa; phylum Chordata; class Mammalia; order Didelphimorphia; family Didelphidae; genus Gracilinanus; species Gracilinanus agilis. Next base: position 194,532,557 of record NC_058130.1, read on the forward strand.
TCCTGATTCCAGATCTGACACTCTATCCACTGTACCACCTACCTGCCTCATATTTATAATATATTATTATATACTTAATATTTAGTATAATTTTTTATTTTTATATAAAGTTTACTTGTTTATTATAATTGTTATTATAATAATGTATTACAATTATATCTTATTAGCAAATATATTATATTTACATATAATTTATATTTAATTTATATGTATTTATTATTATATAATAATATAATATATTCAGAGCCTTAATCACAGATACAATTAAGTAAAGCTAATAAAAGCTTCAAAGGGAAGCTGTGGTGACAGAAGGAGGGAACTAGCTATTATATCCAGTTCCTATGTTTTTGTTCTCCTCTATTTCATTTCTTGGACAAAGCAAACCTAAAGACAGAGTCTGCTCTATTTTGAACCTGAGGCTAAAACAGACAGATTAAGCAAGCTTTTCTCCCCTCTCCTATAAGGGCCAGTGGGAGACAGTAAGGGAACTCAGCATAACTATACACTATTATAAGTTTCTGTGGGAAATGACTTAGATTGAGGGGCTAATTTGCCCCATAGAGACTTCTGTTTTCTACAGGCTAACTCATGCTTCTCTGTGCCTGGCTTGGAATGAGGAACAAAATGGAGCTTTTTCCTGACTTATACCTTAATTTGGAAGCTATTTTTTCCATGCTAGAAGAAAGCTAGTGGTTTGAAGAGGTGAAGGTGAGGAGGGGGAAGATATTCAAGTCAGAAGGATACAAAAGCATGGAGATAGGATGTTATTTTCAAAGAGCAAATAGGCCAGTTTAGTTTAAACAAAGAATAAGTCAAGGGGAGTAGTAATATGCAAGCTATAAACCTGGAAAAGTAAAGTGGAGTCAGATTGTGAAAGACTAAAAGTGCCAAGCAAAAGAGTTTTTATTTTATCCAAGAGATAAGGGGAAAACACTGGGAGTCCTTTCATGGTTAGACCTTTTATGAATATCCATTTGGCAGCTGTCTAGAGGATGTATTAGAGAAGGGAAAAGCCTGGGTTATGGAGACCTTTTAGAAGGTGATTACAATAGTATGGAGGAAACGTGACAAGAGCCTGGGCTAGGGAGATGGGAATTCCATAGGAATAAAGAGAAAATAATTGATATGAGACGTACTGTGGAGTCAATCCATCAGCAAGCATGTATGAAGTAATTATTATGTACCAGACACTGGAGATACAAAGAAAATACGAAAATAGTCCCTGCTCTCTGTGTTTATATTCTAATTGGGGGGAGAGAGGGGGGAAATACTGTGCCCATAAATACATTCAACATGGATAAACTAGATCCAGAATAGATATAGGTCAGAGAACCTTAGTGGGGAAGGCACTTACAGCCAGGGGGACTAGGATAGTCCTCCCATAGAAGTGGATGCTTAAGCTGATGAGTACTGAAGGAAGCCAGCGACTAAAAGGAGTAAGCTATGAGGGAAAGCATTTCAGGCATGAGGGAGAGCCAATAGAAGTCTTGGAGATGAGAGATGGAGACCTGTGTGTGAGGAACAACAGGTAAGTTGTGTGACTGTGTTGTGGGGGGGCTCGAGGTGAACCCCTGGAGTTCAGGAAAGGTACCTTTTGCAAGGAAGGAAGACTCTGAAACTTAGCTTAAAAATAAAAAAATAAATAAATGTATTCATTTAGAAGGTAATGTTGAATCTGGCCAGGAGGACAGCATAAGTGGAAGACTGCCTCCTAGGTGGAACAGCATAGATGCAAAGCTGTTCCCAAATGACATCAACTCTGGGGTCTTTTGAGTCTTTACAAAAGTGAAGACATGACTCTAGAAGGACTTGAGACAAGGAGACCCACTAAAGGATTATTGTAATAGTCCTTGCAAGAGATGCTAAGGAACTGAAGTCCTGTGTAAGTGGAGAGGACAGCTACTATGGCCACGCAAGTTGTACAGATTGAAAGGACAAGATTTGACAGTTGATTGGATATATGGGGTGAGTGAGAATAAAAAGTCAAGGGTGACATGAGAGTTGTAAACCTGAATGATGGGGAGAATGACTGTATCACCAATAATAATAAAGAAATGGGGGCAGCTGGGTGGCTCAGTGGATTGAAAACCAAGTCTAGAAACAGGAGGTCCCAGGTTCAAATCTGGTTTCAGTCACTTACTAGCAGAGGTAACCGGGCAAGTCATTTAACCCTCATTGCCTAGCCTTTACTACTCTTCTACTTCGGAACCAATATACAGAATTCATTCTAAGACAGAAGGTAAAGGTGTTGTTGTTTTTTTTAATTATAATAATAGAAAAGTTCAGAGAGGAGCGGTTGCAGCGTCAGAATAATGAGGACTTCTTTTTTAGACATGCTGAGTTTAAGATGCCTACTGGACATCCAGTTCAGAATGTCAAATAAATAGTTGAGTGATATAGAGATTCATAAGAGAGACTAGGGCTGGAAATACAGTTCTAGGAGTTGTCTATGTAAAAATGACTACTGAACTCACAGGGGCTAATGAGATTACCAAGTTAGTAAGAATTGAGAGAAAAGAGAAGATAGCCAGGAACAGTCTTTTGGTTTACCCATAGATGGTGAGCATGACATGCATGAAAATTCAGTAAAAAAGAATAAGAAGGGGACAGCTAGGTGGCTCAGTGGATTGAGAGCCAGGCCTAGAGACAGAAGGTCTTCTGTTCAAATTTGGCCTCAGGTTCTTCCTAGCTGTGCAAGTCACTTAACCCTTTTACCTAGCCACTCTTCTGCCTTGGAATCAATACACAGAATTGATTCTAAAATAGAAGGTAAGGATTTTTTAAAAGAGAGAAGATAAGAAAGAATAGTCAATTAGATAAGAGGAGAACCAAGAGAGATTGGTGTCATAAAAACCCAGAAAGGAGGGAATGTCCAGGAGAGGTGTCATGCTGAAGAAAGGTAAAAAATGAAAAGAATTGAGAAAAGACCATTAGATTTGACAGGTTAAAGATCTCTGATAATTTTGGAGAGAGCAGTTTCAATTGAGTGATGAGGTCAGAAGCTGGGTTTGCAAAGGTCTAAGAAGGGAGAGAAAGCAAAGAAAGTCAACAGCATTGGAGTGGGGTGGGGTGGGGGGGAGAAATATGTCTGAGTCAAGGAGGAGACATACAGCTATAACTTGAGAGGATGATAGGGTTCAGTATGAGTTTGTTGCAGATAAGGAGGCCTGGGCATTCAGAGAGGGTACTGGTAAATAGAAAGAGATTGGAGATTAGAAGGGGCGGAGGAATGATCGTGGAGGCAATCTGTGAAAAGAGATGGGAAGAGAAGAGATCAAGGATGTGTATATATATATATATATATATATATATNAAGCTATGAGGGAAAGCATTTCAGGCATGAGGGAGAGCCAATAGAAGTCTTGGAGATGAGAGATGGAGACCTGTGTGTGAGGAACAACAGGTAAGTTGTGTGACTGTGTTGTGGGGGGGCTCGAGGTGAACCCCTGGAGTTCAGGAAAGGTACCTTTTGCAAGGAAGGAAGACTCTGAAACTTAGCTTAAAAATAAAAAAATAAATAAATGTATTCATTTAGAAGGTAATGTTGAATCTGGCCAGGAGGACAGCATAAGTGGAAGACTGCCTCCTAGGTGGAACAGCATAGATGCAAAGCTGTTCCCAAATGACATCAACTCTGGGGTCTTTTGAGTCTTTACAAAAGTGAAGACATGACTCTAGAAGGACTTGAGACAAGGAGACCCACTAAAGGATTATTGTAATAGTCCTTGCAAGAGATGCTAAGGAACTGAAGTCCTGTGTAAGTGGAGAGGACAGCTACTATGGCCACGCAAGTTGTACAGATTGAAAGGACAAGATTTGACAGTTGATTGGATATATGGGGTGAGTGAGAATAAAAAGTCAAGGGTGACATGAGAGTTGTAAACCTGAATGATGGGGAGAATGACTGTATCACCAATAATAATAAAGAAATGGGGGCAGCTGGGTGGCTCAGTGGATTGAAAACCAAGTCTAGAAACAGGAGGTCCCAGGTTCAAATCTGGTTTCAGTCACTTACTAGCAGAGGTAACCGGGCAAGTCATTTAACCCTCATTGCCTAGCCTTTACTACTCTTCTACTTCGGAACCAATATACAGAATTCATTCTAAGACAGAAGGTAAAGGTGTTGTTGTTTTTTTTAATTATAATAATAGAAAAGTTCAGAGAGGAGCGGTTGCAGCGTCAGAATAATGAGGACTTCTTTTTTAGACATGCTGAGTTTAAGATGCCTACTGGACATCCAGTTCAGAATGTCAAATAAATAGTTGAGTGATATAGAGATTCATAAGAGAGACTAGGGCTGGAAATACAGTTCTAGGAGTTGTCTATGTAAAAATGACTACTGAACTCACAGGGGCTAATGAGATTACCAAGTTAGTAAGAATTGAGAGAAAAGAGAAGATAGCCAGGAACAGTCTTTTGGTTTACCCATAGATGGTGAGCATGACATGCATGAAAATTCAGTAAAAAAGAATAAGAAGGGGACAGCTAGGTGGCTCAGTGGATTGAGAGCCAGGCCTAGAGACAGAAGGTCTTCTGTTCAAATTTGGCCTCAGGTTCTTCCTAGCTGTGCAAGTCACTTAACCCTTTTACCTAGCCACTCTTCTGCCTTGGAATCAATACACAGAATTGATTCTAAAATAGAAGGTAAGGATTTTTTAAAAGAGAGAAGATAAGAAAGAATAGTCAATTAGATAAGAGGAGAACCAAGAGAGATTGGTGTCATAAAAACCCAGAAAGGAGGGAATGTCCAGGAGAGGTGTCATGCTGAAGAAAGGTAAAAAATGAAAAGAATTGAGAAAAGACCATTAGATTTGACAGGTTAAAGATCTCTGATAATTTTGGAGAGAGCAGTTTCAATTGAGTGATGAGGTCAGAAGCTGGGTTTGCAAAGGTCTAAGAAGGGAGAGAAAGCAAAGAAAGTCAACAGCATTGGAGTGGGGTGGGGTGGGGGGGAGAAATATGTCTGAGTCAAGGAGGAGACATACAGCTATAACTTGAGAGGATGATAGGGTTCAGTATGAGTTTGTTGCAGATAAGGAGGCCTGGGCATTCAGAGAGGGTACTGGTAAATAGAAAGAGATTGGAGATTAGAAGGGGCGGAGGAATGATCGTGGAGGCAATCTGTGAAAAGAGATGGGAAGAGAAGAGATCAAGGATGTGTATATATATATATATATATATATATATGTATATATATATATATATATGTTGACCTTGTCAAGGAGAAGATCCGCTTCTTCATCAGAGGCTGGAGTTAAGGTGAGACAAGTATTGGTAATTTGCTGATGGGTACTGAGTTGATTCATTGCCCTATTATGAGCAATAGGAAGTTATTCTTTCTGGGTCACATATTGTAGCATATGGAAGAAATTTCAGAGACTTGTCAAAGCCGATTATCACAACCCACTTCTTGTGATTCATATAGGGATAGAAGATACTGACAGAAGAACCTCAAATTACTAGAGTTTATGAAAGCCTGAGAAATAAATTAAAGACCTCAGGTGCTTTGGTGATGCATGCATCACCACCACTGATAATTATAGGAACATCAGAAGAGAAGGGCCATTTTAAGAATTGTATATACCATATGAAAAGAATCAGAGGACCTGTGTTTAAAATTATGCCTCATTAATTACTACATGACCTTTGGCAACGGCCGGATTAGAATGATTCATTCATTTATGAGCACTAATGTCCCTTCCAGCCCTAAGTCCTATGATACAGTGTTTTTCTAATCTTATGAAAGGGGTTTTTATTTCTCAGCTAGACCATAAAAGATAGAAATGACAACCTCTTAAACATATTGAATTAAATCTGGTAAAAAAAATATATTTGCCCAGTGACTTGAAAATATGATCAAAAGGGCTTTAAAGTGAAAATGGAGGGGGAGGAAGAAAATTGGCCATTTATACTATAGCTACCAAAACAGATGTGATCGAAGGAGCATTAATAATATAGAATGCAGCATATGCAGAAAGAAGAAACTGCAGGCAGGCAAATATATTAGCCTTGATGAAAAGGAAAAACTGTATTCCTAAAAGTGAGCTGTATCAGAATCACTTTGGCTGCTTGGGAAGATAATAAAATCTACCTCTCTCCTCCCTTGAAAACTTGGAGGTTTTCAAATAAAGACTGGATGACCATTTGTGGATTCTGTGGAAAGGATTTCTGTTCGGATCTCCATTAGAAGTTTTCTGAAGCCCCTTCCAATTCTCAAATTCTATGATATTAAATCATGATTTTTGAGATATTATTCTAATATGAATGAAGCAATGACTAATAGCTGCTTGCATTCTATACAACTCTATAATGAATGGGCATCACTTTTATAATACCTGACCTTAGAGTGTCATTTGAAAACTATTCAGACTCCAGTCTATGCCCAAACAAGTTCCCTTATTCTGGAAATTTTAAACAGACATATGTTTCTGTGCAAATCGTTGCATTGCCTAAGGTTGCCATAGAGAGAGGGCAGAAGACTTGAAGCAATCGCAGGTTGTTTCCATGGCATCCAGATGTGATTATAGCACAGCATGACTTCAATTTTGTCTCTACAATAAGAAGCCCAAGTGCCATCTTTGACCCAGTTGATTGAGTTCTAATAGCTCTTCTCTAAAGGAAAGCATTCCCTGCTACATCCTTATTACCTTTCATGTCACTTGTCTCTTTACTGTTGTCAGTTATTTCTAGATACATCATTCTCTCTCCTCCCCATCCTACTAGAGAGATTTCCCTTGTAACAAAGAAAAAAACAGTTAAGCAAAATAAAATAACACAAGTGGCCAAACCGCATATGCAACATTCTGCACCCATAGACCCTCTTTTTCCCACAAAAGGATGATGTGTTTTCCTTTTTGCTTTGGGAGCAAGAGAAATAAGCAAGATTGGCCATTATAATCATATAACATTCAATTTCATTTTATTCTTTTCATTTAAATTATTATAGTATTTGTGTATATATTTTTTTGGTTCTGCCTACTTCACTCTGCATCGGTTCATACCAGTCTTCCCATGTTTTAGAGAAATGCAAATTAAAACAACCCTGAGGTACCACCTTGCACCTTTCAGATGGGCTAATATAACAACAACAACAAAAGAAATGTTGGAGAGAATGTGGAAAAATGGGGACACTAATACACTGTTGGCAGGGCCATGAACCAATACAACCATTTTGGAGAGCAATTTGGAACTTTGTCTTTTTCCCTTTGGCCCAGTAATACCATGAGTAAGTCTGTATCCCAAAGAGATCAAAGATTAGGGAAAAGGACCTACTTGTATAAAAATAGTTATAGCAGCTCTTTTTGTGGTGGCAAAGAACTGGAAACTAAAGGGATGTCTATCATTTGGGAATGGCTGAACAAGTTGTGGTATATGATTGTAATGGTATATAATTGTGCCATAAGAAATGATGAACAAAAAAGCCTGAAAAGACTTACATGAAGTGAAGCAAAGTAAAATGAGTAGAACTAGCAGGTTATGAAACACAGTAACAGTAATAATGTAAAAAGATAAACTATGAATGATTTAACTATTATCAGCAATGCAAGGATCCAGGACAACTCCAAGAGACTCATGAGGAAGGAACTGACAGAAACTAAATGCAGATTAAAATATGCCATTCTTCACTTAATTTCCCCCATGAATTTTTCTCTAGTGTAAGTGGTATGTGTCTTCTTTCACAACATGACAAACATGGAAATGTGCATTGTATGATAACACATGTACAACCTTATATTATATTACCTGATATCTTGGGAAAAGGGAGAAGGGAAGGGAGGGAGAGAATAAGGATTACCATAAAATGTCAGAAACAATTATTAAAAATTGTATTGACATGTAATCTGGAAAAAAAAGAATTTTTTTAAAAAAGTCTTCCCATATTTCTCTAAATTCTTCATATTATGAGGAAATAATATGGTATTACCTTCAGGTGCCATATTTTGTGAATCCTTTCTACAACTAATAGGTACCCATATTAGTTTCAGTTTTAATTATAATCGTAACTGTAAAAAGTTTTCCTATGACTATTTTGCCATATATGTACCCTTATATTCTGTTTTGTTTTGTTTTACTTTTTTGTGCTATATGCCCTACTGTTGAATATATGTAGGTCAAAAGATTTGAACACTTTAGTGACTTTTCTCCCGTGATTCCAAATTATTCTTCAGAATCTCCAAGTGACCTTTAACTAATATTTCCTGGGAGAATTTCCAGTGAGGCTAGGTTTCTACCTGGTAAGATTATTACTCTATAAAGGAACAAGAGAAAATTAATATCCAAAGGTTCATCCTACCCACCCTGGATCCCTGGATGCAGAATGAGTCCCAGGGTTGGGTTTCTCTCTCCCTTATATAGGTCACAACCCAACTGACGATTGGTCTCATGCACTGTCATAGTATCAGGAATCTCCCAAGATTCCAAGTGTCCAACTGGCAGCCCTGCCCCCAGATATTGCTTCTTGCAAAACTTACAAAAACTTAACTTACAATGGTCTCAAAAGACTTGGGTTTGCTTTTTGACTATAACTTACCCAAAGTGATTTCTCTGAGTTTTCATTAACTTATCTGTAAAATGGGACAATACAACTGCAGTATTTACCTCATATTTAAATTAAATATGAAGGAAGCAACTTAAAGAGGCTTGTTAGCGAATTGTGTATTTATATAATGTGTTATAAAATTATATAATTTTGAGTTATTATTGATAATATTAGCAACATGTCTGTAATGATTATTTTATATTAAGATGATAGAATTAGCATGAGAAGGGATTGACTGCAATTTATCTATTTTTATAGATGAGGAAATGGAGGCTAAGAGTGGTTAAGTAATTTGCCAAAGGTCACACAAATGCTTAGGATTATAGAGCTGGAGTTACAATAGACCTCAGTAGCCATCCTATCCTCATTTTACTAATAAGGAAATAGAGGCTTGGGATGCTAAAGGAACTTTTCCAAGGTTATACAGATAGTAAATGCCAGATGTAGAATTTGAATCCAAGTCCTCAGACTCCAGCCAGAATTCTTTCCATCCTTTTATAATGCCTCCATATTCTTGGGCAATAAAATTATCATAGAAATTCATACATGAAATATGAAACTATATCAATTCTTCAATTGACTCTAGGAAAAAATAAGCCCTTCTTAGTTAAAGCTCTCCACAATCTGGTTGTCACTTGCCTTTCTAGGCATATTTCATATTCTCCTTCACGTTCTAATGACCTTACTAACCGGTCCCAGGATCTGGCATTCCATTTCCTACCTTTCTGCTTTAGACTATCTCTAGCCAGAAATGCTCTCCTTGCTCTCCTTTACCTCTTAGCCTCCCTAGCTTCCTTTCAAGGCTTAGCTCAGATACTACCTTTTAGGAAAACCCTTTCATAGTTGCTCTAGTTATTAGTGCTTTGTCTCTCCTAAAATTATTCCCTGTTTACTTATTTCTCTGCATGTGGTATCCAGCACAGTAATTCTATACAAGCTTTTTAAGGGCCAGGATTTTGTTTTAAATCTTTGTATCCTCAAGCACCCAGAACAGAGCCTGGAACATATACTAAACATATTGAACTGAAAGTTAAAAACTAGTTCATTTTGGGACAGGTGTTTTTTAGTGACTGCCTGCTTTGTGTAACTATGATATTTGGAGAGCATTTTATCAGGTGAGTCATCTGTGAAGGAAGGGATAGTTTCCCACACAAAGGACAAGAAGAACTTTGCAGTAGATTTGCTAAATGATTGTCATGCCCAATTTTTACTTTCTCTGAAAAGTGCCAGAAAAAACAGACTCAGAGTCACAATTATAAGCCTGGGCATTGGGCATAGTAAGCCCCTAATAAATGTTTATTACATTTGGAAATTGAATTTTAAATGTCCTCGAAATGGGGGCAGCTAGGGAAATAGAATGCCAGCCCTGGAGTGGGGAGGAGCTGGGTTCAAATGTGACCTCAGACACTTCCTAGCTGTGTGACCCTGGGAAAGTCACTAACACCGATTACTTAGCCCCTGAAACATTTCTGTCTTAGAATGGATACTAAGATAGAAGGTAAGAGTTTAAAAAAAAAAAGATCCTCAAGAGGCTCTTACACATAAGATTTAAAAATCAGGTTGTCAGTACAGAACAAAACAATGGATTTTTGTGGATGGAGACAAAGGATCATTGAAATTTATAGAATTTTAGAGCTGAAGGCACCTGCTATTTATTTATTACCTGTGAGGGAGCCAGATTGAATTTATTCAATGAAACAATCAACATCTACTGAATGCTTTGTTGTTTTTTAGTTGTTATATTTGTGCTCAACTCTTCCTGACCTCATTTGGAGCTTTCTTGCCAAAGACACTAGTGTGAGTTGCCATTTCCTTCTTCTGTTTATTTTACAGATGTAGAAACTGAGGCATATAAAGTTAAATAATTTGCCCAGGATCATACAGCTAGTCTGAGACCTGATTTTAACTTAATTCTTACTGACTCCAAGCCTAATCCTCTATTCACCTAACTGCCCCAATAAGTGTTTATAATTCACAATTAATCATCTACAAAACACCTACTGTGTGGCAGGTACTATGCTAAAAAAAATGTACAAATATAAGGAACAGAATAATCTTTCCCCTCAAGAAGGGATGAAAACAAGTACATAGAGGAAGGAGGTGAAGGAAACAAGCATTTATTGAACCCCTCCTATGTGTCAGGCACTCTGTTAAACACCACAAAGATGGTCTCATTTGCTATAGACAGATTATTACACAGAGAGTAAATATAAAAATGATAAATACAGATACGTATAAAGTAGTTAAATACAAGGTAGTTTGGGAGGGAGGGAAATAAAATTTGGGGGAATAAAGAAGAAAAATGGTGTGTGTGCCCATAGAGAGGGCTCTGAGTGCTCCATCTGGCACGTGTACCATGTCCCTAAGGTGTAAATGGAACCCCAAGTTCTTTAGTTCTATGGAAATTCCCATCTGTGGTGTTTTTTCCCCAGACATTATTCCCAGAGTCTCAGAGCTTAGCTCTATGTGGTGCTGTGTGTGTGTATGACTCTTTGTGGTGGCCATATAAGCATTGTCTCCCTTGTCTTGATTAAAGATGTGCTCCTTTGTAACTACTTTGGTGGTTCTGAGTTTTTTCAGGTTGACAGCATGGAGAATACCTAGTCCCACAGTTTACTGTTTGTTGGTTACCAGGAACCCCCCCCTCCCCCGAAAAAAAAAATTTGACCTTTAGAGCAAAAGGCAACTTTAAAGGCTCTCCTCCAATAAAGTATGTATAATGCATATGCTAAAATCATGCTGTATTTCTTTTTAAACCCTTACCTTCTGTCTTAGAATCAATACTAAATATTGGTTTCCCAGTCGAAGAGTGGTAGGACTAGACAACTGCGCTACCAAGCTGGGAAGTATCTGAGGCCAGATTTGAACCAACAATCTTGTATAATGATTAAAATTCTCTGGAGACTACATTTTAATTTATAATTAGTTATTAGTAGAAGTGCTTGTGTGCGTGCGTGCATGCGTGAGAGAGAGAGAGAAAGAGAGAGAGACAGAGAGACAGAGAGAGACAGAGAGAGAGACAGAGAGAGAGAGAGAGAGAGAAAGGATCCAACAGTGATTGGTTGATTGTATATGGTTAAGTCATGATCTTTCTGGGCCTCAGTTTCCTCGTATCTAAAAGGAAGAGGTTAGAAAAGATATAATATCTACTGTCCTTTTCAGCTTTCCATCATTGGTACAATTTTATGATCTGGATCATTTAGGCTAGTCTCTTCATTTTTTTTTTTTTTTGGTATTTTTTTTTATTATTATTAAAACATTTACCTTCCATCTTAGAATCAATACTATATGGTGGTTCCAAGGCAGAAAAGTGATAAAGGGCTAGACAATGGGGGTTAATTGATTTGTCCAAGGTTACACAGCTAAGAAGTGTTTGAATACAGATTTGAACCCAAGACTTCCCACCTCTAGGCCTGGCTCTCAATCCACTGAGCTCTCTTCTCTTAGTTTTATAGATGAGTATGTTGAGGCTCTAAGAGGTTAATTGACTTATTCAACAATCATACAAATATTAACAGGCAGATCCAGCAACCAATGGGTCATTCTGGGAGTTTCTTAAAGAAGGCAAGTTTCATGGGACAAAGGTAAATTTGGGGTTTCATAAAACAAGGTTGTCAATGCCTTTCAGTCTATCATTTGACTCTGAAGATTTGATCTTCTATAGACAATTGTCTTTGAAGGTCCTCTTCCATTCTCAGAATTTGAAATCATCAAGCCAAAAAGTCATCTCTTAAGTACCTACTAAGTGCCAGGCATCCTGCTAAATTTTGGTAATGCCAAGAAAGGCAAAAGCAGTCATTAAAGAATGCACAATCTAATGGGGAATTCAACATACAAACAACTTTATATAAGCATGATACATACAGAATAAATCAAAGATAATCTTAGAGAGAAGGCACTCTCATTAAAGGACATCAGGAAAACCTCTTTTGCAAAAGGTTTCCTAAAACAGCAAATTAAACCTACCCATGGGTTTAATGAGAATGAGAGCTACCTCCTGGGTTTAAAAACTTTTAAAATGAGGAGAAGATCAATACCTTCAATTCATTTCAGTTCCTTCCCTTAGCTACAGACATGTCTCCAAATGAATGATTATTTGATAATCCTATATTAGCACCAGGAAGGAGAAAAGAACACCCACACATAAATCTTATATACACAAAGGAAATTTATTAAAGGATATTTTTAAAAGCTATCTGGAGATGGGAATGTTATGCTATGGTCCTCCAAATCCATTTCCAGAATGGAGCAATAATGATGTTACATTTTTTTTTAAGAGAGAAAAAGCATCAAGAACTCCATTTGCCTTTTATCCACCATTTTTATGAAATTTTAACCTTGTGAGCACTCACCTTTGGGGAAATCACAGAACTATTTTTCCTTCCTCTGATTTTGTCACCTGTCACCTGATTTGGGGGAAAGCCCAATCCTTTCTACTAATAAGAAATAAGGTGACAATTTCTGTATCCCATTTGTTTTACTCCCTTCAACCTATATAATAACTATAGAAACCAAGGGTCACAGTCCTTTGCTACCAACAGCCTTGGACCCAATTTGTTTCTGCAGCTGCATGCATCGCTAAATAAATCATCATTTGGTTGTAGCTATGTGGTGTCTTTATTCCAGTATAACAGGTGTGGCAATTCCCAGAATAGCTAAGATTGGGGAGGTGTGGCAGCAACAAAGATGGTTTCTCTTTTTAGATGGGAAAAAATTCTATCTCTGACATGTTAGAAATACTCCATCCTTTTAGGGGTCTTCCAGGTATTTATGATTTTCTTCCCTTTCTCACTTCCTTAAGATTCTACCTGTGAAATATAAACTCATCTATTAAGAACCTACTATGTACCAGGTATTGTGCTAAGTTCTGGGAATAAAGAGTGGCAAAAACAAAACAAAACAAAACAAAACAAAAAAATGTGTGAACCTGGGCAAGTCACTTGACCCCCATTGCCCACCCTTACCAATCTTCCACCTATGAGACAATACACCGAAGTACAAGGGTTTAAAAAAAAAACAAAAACAAAGAATACCCAAATCAAATGAGGGATTCAATACACAAACAACTTTGCATAAACAAGAAATATACAGAATGAATCAGAGTTAATTTTAGACAATATTTCTCAGGGAAAGGGAATAAGCTTCTAATATACAAATTTCCTAACAAAGGGTTAAAAACCTTGCTTAAATGTGTGTCCTTGTATAAAGTCCATTCTGAGCAATACTAATTAATTTATATTCCTTGGGAGTTACAGAATTCTAAGTTCAAAATATATATATTTGTCTAAATAAGAGATGGTATAAAACTAAAGCAACCAACTAATAATGGAAAGCAATGCAAAAGCTAACATTTGGCCCTGTCACAAAAATACTTTAAATATTTGTATTAGGTCATAAACAGAAAGATTTTATAAAGATAAAAAAGTTAGAATATAATTGGTAGTTGTTGCTTCTCTCTTGGTTACCTTTTTAGCATTAATACTGGCTCCTGAATTTTTCCATTCTTTTGAGATTTTTTCATCTTTATTAAAAAATGAATCCCAAATGCTCTGTATAATTTCCAACATAAGTATTTTCTGAATTCATTTTGTCAGACCCAGCTGCACATCTCATCTTAATTTTCTTTAGTTCCATTTCTACTTTCTCATGTAGCATATATCGATCGGGCAGTAAGATAATGGAGTTTAAACTGGAAGACCCTACTGCCACTGGAAAAAAATATGTTTCTTGAGAAACACGTTTGTTTTCCTTCTTTCAGTCATTTTGAAAGCAAAGTTTCGTTGTTTCTCACATTAAGCTTTCTATAAACTTGAAGAAGCCTAACTCTGAAGAGAATTATTTTTTTTTTGTTTTCATCCACTTCTAATTTTTTAGTCTGTTTAAGTGGGTTGGGTTAGAGTTCTTATAATTGTAGAAATAATTTCCTTTTATCATTTTTAAAATTTAATATTCATTTTTATCTTTACTCTATGTGTTAAGAATCAGTCAGAGATAAATCCATAAAATAAGTCAGTTTGAGGGAACAAAGGATCAAGTTCTTTAACAGTGTGGGTATGGCAGCCAAGAAAAAAGCTAATTCAGTCTTAGGCTACAAGAACAAATACAAAATGTCCAGAACAAGGAAGGTTACATTACCACTATTGCCCCACCATACACTACTCTGGTCAGACCACAGCTAGAGTATTGTGTTCAGTTGTGGGTATCACATCTTTGGAAAAACACTAGAAAATTCTGAAGGTTTTTTTAGCCCTATTTTTAAAAAATTGTAAATATTTTTCCATGTATACATAATTCATTTTCTTTCCCTTCCCTCTTCCCTCTCTCCCTGCCCACCAGCTGACAAGCAATCCCACAGGGTTGTACAAATGTTGTCATTTGATACTTATTTCCATATTATCCATTTATGTAATAGAGTAATCTTTTAAAACCAAAACCCTAAATCATATACCCATATAAACAAGTGATAAATCATATGTTTTTCTTGTGTTTCTACTCCCACAGTTCTTTCTCTGGATGTGAATAGCATTCTTTCTCATAAATCCCTCCGGATTGTCCTAGCTTGTTGCATTGCTACTAGTAGCGAAGTCTATTACATTGGATAGTTCCACAATGTTTCATTTTCTGTCTACAATGTTCTCTTGGTTCTTCTCATTTTACTCTGAATCAGTTCATGGAAGTCTTGCCAGTTCATACAGAAATCAAGCAGTTCATCATTCCTTAGAGCACAATAGTATTTCATCACCATCATATACCACAATTTGTTCAGCCATTCCCCAATCAAGGAACACCCCCTCATTTTCCAATTTTTTGCCACCACAAAGAGCATAGCTATGAATATTTTTGAACAACCTTTTTTATTATCTCTTTGGTTTATAGTGTATACATATAAAAATAAAATGTATTTATATATAAATGTATAATGTATAATATAATATATAAATAATGTATAAATATATAAAATATAAATATAAAAAATTTTAAGTGTATGAAAAAGTGTATTTTATCTTTTTGGTGTATGAAAAAAGTGGTATTGCTGGATCAAAAGGCGTGCATTCTTTTAAAGCCCTTTGTCCATAATTCCAAATTGCCTTCCAGAAATTCTGGAGTTTTTAAAAAACATTTAGAAGTAGGCAACCAGGATGATGAGAGTTTGGCCATGTCCTTTGACAATGACAGAAATGGAAGAAGAGATGTTTAGTTTTCTGAAGAGAAGACTTGGGAGGTAAATCATAGCTTCTTCAGGTAGCTGAAAATTGTTAAATGGAATAGGGGGGTAGCTATGTAAGGAATGGATAGACCACTGGGCTGGGAATCAGGAAGATTCATTTTCCTGAGGTCAACTCTAGCCTCTGACACTTCCTAACATGGACAAATCACTTAACCCCAATTGCCTAGCCCTAACTACTCTTCTGCCTTGAGACCTATTGATTCTAAGACAGAAAATAAGGGTTTTAAAAAAAGAGTGCAAGGTTAAGGATTGGTCTTGACAGGAATAATATCTTTATAAGTGATTGGAGTGGAGGAAAAGGGAATCCATAAATTGATGTAGAAACCAGCTTAGCTCAAGTACTTCTGTTTTGGAAACTGTACTTGAAATGAAGTAATATATATTCCAGTTTCTCTCTTGTGCCTTCAGAACCACAAGTTGCTTCATTCTTCTTTGGTAACCATAACACGTTCTATTTTTCTATGCTCATTATGGTGTTAACCAGCTGTAGAAGCTAGATAGCTCTAAGTAATTTGTTGGTGGAGCTTAAATACCCTACTTTTTCTCAATTATTGCCTACTTATTTCCCCTTGCTTCTATAACCACAAGATGTCCCAATTTTGATACTCAGGAAAAGTCTGACTTCCTGTTTCATTGATGTATAGATACATCAGACTCTGAAATGACTGCAGGAGTCTCCTAAAGAAGACTCTTCTGTTTGTTGCCCAGCCATTTTTTTCGAATAAGACTTTGGGGCACTCTGACCTGCCTGCCAACCAGAGAGTGGTTTTTATTCTACAACACTATGTTGCCAAATATATTTTTTTTAATTTCTCAAAAAGGTCTTAGAATTTTTTTAATTTAAATTTACTTATTTGTTAGTTTCTTTGTTCCATTAAAATACCCAGTTATCTCACTCCTCTCCCTCCATTAAAGAAGGCATCATTTGACCAAAATATATATGTAAATATATAAAACTATCTTGCTTATTTCTGTTTATCAGTTCTTTCTCTGGAAGTGGACTTACACAAGTCATTCTTCAAAGAATATATCTGTTCCTGTATACCATTCATAGAGACATGGAATCTTGGAGCTAAAATATACATTACAGGTGACCTAAACCAGCCCATACCTCAACAGAAATATCCTCTGTAACATTCCTTACAAGTGCTTTCCTAACATCTGTGTAAAGACCACCACTAGCATAAAATCTACTACCTCCCAAAGCAGAACATTCTGCTTTTGGACAGGTACAATTATAAATTTGTTTTTCTGGATATTATGCTAAAATCTACTTTCTTAGAGTTTCTGCTCATTGCTCCTACTTCTGCTCTCTGGGACCAAGCTGACAAACTCAAACCCCTTTCTATATGACAGTCCTCCAGATGTGTATGGGATCACTGATTTTTTAACTGGAATGGGATTTTGAAATAATCAGTTTTGACCAGGTAGATGACCCAGTAGGTAGAATGTTGGACTTGGAATCAGAAAAACTTGAATTCAAATCCTGTTAGAGATACTTACTGGCCATATGGCCCTAAATAAATAATTTATTCTTTAGCCTTTCTTAATTTTTACATCTGTAAAGTGGGAGGGAAAGATAAGAATTATCCACATAGGGATGTGATGAGAATTGAATGAGATCACATATATTAGGTACTTTGCAAATGCTAAAGCATTATATTAAAGGCTAGCTATTATAATTAACAGTGAAGAAAGTTAAGCCAGAAAGGTTAAGTATTTGCCCAGTGTCATACACAGCTAACTGGGGCTGTGATTAGAACCCAAGTCTTCCAATTAAAATCTAGGATTCTCTGTAGGATTCCATGTTGCCTCTTGTTCTGAACAAAGCCAAAGAAAATCCCTTCTTTTAAAATATGATTCTAATTTAATAGGCACCTAGTGACTCCTTGATAAATGAATTAACGAAACTAATGAATTTTAAAATATACTTCTATCAGTCACTCATTTTTTACTAACAGTGGATAATGATTTTGTTGTTGTTCAGTTGTGTCCAATTTTTTGTGACCATGAGGTTTTTCTTGGCAAAAAGACTGGAGTCATTTGCCATTTCCTTCTCCAGCTCATTTTACAGATAAGTAAGCTGAGACAAACAGGGTTAAGTAACTTGTCTGGGGTCACATAGCTAGTAAGTGGCTAAGGCCAGATTTGCAGTCTAGAAGATGAGTCTACCTGACTACCAGCATTCTATCCATTGTTCCACCTATCTGCTCTAGCTGGTGCATTTAGAAAATGTAAAATAGATTGTTGATGGAGAGCAAATGATTTTTTTCTTAAAAATAATCAAAGTGGGGGCAGCTAGATGGCTCAGTGGATTGAAAGTCAGGCCCAGAGACGGGAGTTCCTGGGTTCAAACCTGGCCTCAGACACTTCCTAGCTGTGTGACCTTGGGCAAGTCACTTTATCCCCATTGCCTAGCCCTTACCACTCTTCTTGGAACCACATAGTATTGATTCCAAAGCAGAATGTAAAGGTTTAAAAAGTAAAAAATCATAATCAAAATGCTATATAAACTACAGTGATTGATATTTTTATAAGAAATAGTACACATACTGAACTTAGAATTGACTTGGGGTTCAAGTACAAGCCCTGCCTTTACTAGTCATGTGACTTTGGGCAAATCACTTCTCAATTCTAAGTGTCAGTTTCCTCATTTGTAAAAGGATGATAATAATACTATTCCGACTGATTACTTCAGTGGTTCCCAAACTTTTTTGGCCTACCACCCCCTTTCCAGAAAAAATATTACTTAGAGCCTCCTAGAAATTAAAATTTTTAAAATCTTAATAGCAATTAATAGGAAAGATATATATTAATGATTCTACCTTTTTTGTAAAATATAGTAAAGAAAGGTGTAAATTAGAAACATTGAAATTATGAAACTATTTATTGAACTCAGAATAGAATGTAATACAAAAAAGTTAAAACATGTGGCCATCATCACCCCCCTGGATTGCTGCAGCACCCACCAGGGGGTAGTGGCACCCACTTTGGGAATCACTGACTTATTTCATATAGTTGTTGTAAAGAAAGTGTTTTATAAACTCCATAAACATGAACCATTATTAGTAAGCCAGAAATCTGGTATTTATAAGAACTCCTTTCCATCCAAAGATAGTATTATAGAGACATATAAAGCATGACACAGTTCCCAAAGAAAGTATTCTATAAACACATTTTTAAATGATCAAATCTATCTTTAAGAGATTTAAAAAAAAAAAAAACTTCAAATAAGAAAAATCAGCTGCATAGAAAAGCTAAGCACCTGCAGATTTTTCCCAAAGAAAGTCAATTTTTTTTTCTTAATCTTTCTGCATTTGAATTTCCTCATTAAATGTTACTTTCTATTTTGGTCATTCATGGCGACTCTGCTATAGGTATATACTGTTTTGCCAAACTGAGCCAATCCACAACTGATTCTATTTGGGGGCTATTTCTATCCTGTTTCTCCAATGTGATTTCATTATTAAGGACAGAGATTCTAAAGAACTGTTTTAATTTATGGTAAAGACTGTGTTTTCAGAATTAGAAAATATTAGGGCTTGGGAGGGACTTCAAAGGAATTTAGGCCAGTCTCTTTCTTTCTTAACATATTGACCACCAGCTTTTTCTGGATATTCTCTCCTCTCAGGATTTTCATAATCCTGTCACCTCCTACCTCTTTGACCATACTACTCAATCTCCTTTGCTAGAGCCATGCCTCACTGACTAATCAGGAGATATACCCTAAAGTTCTGTCAAGGGCCCTCTTTTCTTTCCTTAAACTCATTCTTGGTGACCATATCAACTCCTAAGAGTTTATTTTTCATTTCTATGCAAATTACCCCAAATCTGTACAACTAATCCTCATCTTTCTCATGAACTCCAATCTTATATCACCAATTGCCTAATGGACATTTTGTACTAAATGTCTCAAAGGCAAATCAAAGTCAATATATCTAAAACAGAAATTATTATCTTTCCTGCCAAACTCCTCTCTTGTCAATTTTCCTATATCTTTTTAAGAGCACCTTCAAGGGGAAGCAAGGTGGCTCATTGGATAAAGAGCCAGACCTGGAGTTGGGAAGACTTAGGTTCACATCTGACCTTGGATACTTCTTATCTGTGTGACTCTGGGCAAGTCACTTAACCCCAGTAGTCTAGCCTTTACCATTCTTCTGCCTTGGAACTGATACTTAGTATTGATTCTAAGACAAAAGATAAGTTGTTTTTTTAAGGTGTACCTTCATCTTTCAAGCCATCCAAGTGAGGGTGGAACCAAGATGGCAGCATAGTAGCAGGGAGATCCTACAGCTGCTCAGAATTTCCTTCTAAACTGATCATTACAAGCATCTGAAAGGGACAGAAGTCAAAGCAGGATGAGCAAATGGACTGTTCCACTGGACACTGCATTATAGGTAGGCAGTGAGAGGAGATTTCCATATTATAAGGGAGCAAAACTTCACAAGAAAAAGTATGGGCTGACCACTCCCCTTCTGCCCTCTACCTACCATGCCAGAGTCAGAGCCAGGACCAGGGCAATCTTTGAATTCTAGGGGCCTGGCTGTACTAAGGAAAAAGCACCTCAGACTTACCCTGGCAGCTGTTCTAGGCCTCAGCATTGAGATTCAAAGCTTTATAGCACCAGACTCACTCCTGGCAGCAGAGGCAGTAGTACAGTAGCAGCCTTAGAAACATTGCTCAGTGTGCTATACCAAAGACCTACAGTGAAGTTCAGAGCTCCAGAGCACAGGCAATGGCAGTAGCAGCTGCAGCAGTACCAGCAGCAATAGAAGACCTGCCAGAAGAACAGGCAAAGAACTCCATTGATGAAAAGGGTGCCATGAGTACTAGAATAGACCAAATTGAAAAGGAGAATTAAAAGATCATGGATGAAAATCAATCTTTAAAGACTAAAATTGGGCAAGTAGAAGCTAACGATTTCACAAGACATCAAGATATAATCAAAATCAAAAGAATGAAAAAACAGAAACATGAAAGTTCTCATTTAAAAAACAACCGATATGGAAAATAGATCCAGGAGAGACAATTTGAGAACTATTGGAGTACCTGAAAGTCATGATCAAGCCATCCAAGTTTTCAGTCTCACGTCATCCTTGCCTCCTTGCTCTCAATCATCCCACATGTCCAATCAGTTACCAAGTTTTAGAATTTCTACCTCCATAATATTTTTTGTACCTGTCCCCTCATCTTTATACAAGTACCTCTCTGGGTCAGGTTCTTATAAATTCTTTATTATACTATTATTAAAACCTTCTATTTGATGCCCTAGTTTCATATTTCTTTCCACTCCAATCCATTCTTCTCACAGTTTTCCTAAAACATGAGTCTGATGGTATCAGTCAGTAAATTCCAATAAATAGGCTATTTGCTTCCTCTAGGATCAAACACAGTCTCCTTGGTTTGGCCTTTAAAGCTCTTCAAGAAGGGCAGGTAAAAGTGGCTCAGTGGACCAAAAACCAGTCTAGAGATGGGACAACCTGGGTTCAAATCCAACTTAGCTTGTGAGATCCTAGGCAAGTCACTTAACTCCTTTTGCCTAGTCCTTACCACTCTTTTGCCTTGGAACTAATAATTAGTACTGATTCTAAGATGGAAAGTAAGGTTTTTTTAAAAAAAGGCTCTTCAAAACCTGACTCCATTTTACCTTTCTTAGGTTTATTGATCATTCATGCTCCTATTTTTCCTCTGACACTGCTTCTGGTACAAGTCCTTATTACCTTATTCCTGGACTATTGTAATGGTTTTTTTTGTTGGTCTCTCTGCCTCAAGTGTCTGCCCACTCCATCCATCCTCCCTTCTGCTGTCATATTGATCTTCCTAAAGCAGAGTCTGGCTATGTCACCTCCCTAGTCAGCAAATGTCATTGACTTGCTATTCCCTTCAAGATCAAATATAAAATATTCTGACATTCACAATCCTTCATAAACTGCTACCATCTTCTCTTCTAATCTTCTAAAACCTTATTCTCCTCCACATACTTTGCAACCTAGTACATGAAACATTTATCTGCCATCTTCAGGACTTTTTATAGTCCTCCATACCTGAATTTCTGTCCTTCTCCATCTCTGGCTACTAGCTTCCCTGGTTTCCTTCTAGTCCCACTAAAATTCCAGCTTCTATAAAAGGCTTTTCCAGATTTGCCTTAATGCTAGAGCCTTCCCTCTGCTAATTATCTCTAATTTATCTAGTGTTTTCCTTGTGTGTATATAGTTGTTTGCATGTTGTTCCTCTCACCCCCATTAGACTATGAACTCCTTGAGAGCATTCTTTGTATCCCTACTATCTGGCAAATTGTGGGTTCTTTATTTTTATTTTTTTATGAATCGATCAAATAGTTTCTTTTGGGGGGGAGTGGGGGTTGTCAAACAGCTTCTTCCAGACATTAATATCCCTCACAGAATAGACAACGATTGAGTGATTTGTCCAGAGTCATCTAATTAGTAAATATTTAAGGCAGGATTTGAACTCAGGTCTTCATAGTAGTACTTTATAAATGCTTCTTATCTGAATAATTAATACAAACAAGCCTACTTGCAGTTCTTCATATAGGATGCTGTATCTCTCAATTTTCATACCTCTTTGCTGTGTTTCCCAAACACCTGACATGTATTCCCTCCATGCCTCTGCCTCTTATAATTCCTGGATTCCTTCAAGATTTAACTGAAGGGGTGACAGCTAGGTAGCTCAGTGGATTGAGAACCAGACCTAGAGACAGGAAGTCCTAGGTTCAAATCTGGCCTCAGACACTTCCTAGCTGTGTGACCTTGGGCAAGTCACTTGACCCCCCAATGCCTACCCTTACCACTCTTCTGCCTTGGAGCCAATACATATAGTATTGACTCCAAGATGGAAGGTAAGGGTCTAAAATTTAAAAAAAAAAAAAAGATTCAACTCAAATTCTGTCTTCTTCATGTAGCCAAGTTGCAGCTACAAGATATTCTTGAATGGGTTGAGCACCTGAAAGGAAAGCCGGGGAATGAGGGAATATGCATGGAAGGGTTAAAGATTAAGGAGGAAGGTCATAAGGAAAGAAAATATACACAGAGACAGGAGTCATCAGCTTCAGGTTCAGCTTGTCAGCCCTTACTCCAATTGTCAGGGAGAGAGTGTCCGGCTGACCCTGAATGAGGGAGCTGATCTGTTTATTAAGGATAATTACACAAGAGGGGTGGGGGTGGTGGCAGGGTGCCCATCACCCATTTGGTACATCAAAAGTTTTAAAAGATTAATGACATAGCCAAAAGTACAGATGATAACACAATAGGTCACCAGGTTTCCAAGCCAGGACTCTTCTTTCCAGAAAACTGGCACCAGTCTTATCTCAGAAATGCATGTGTGGATCTTTGACATTCCAACGGACTCTAAAACTTGTCTGTGAACTTACACAAGAGATAACAACAGAAATTTGGCTTTTAAGATCAATCAAATTTAAACCCACCCAAATTTAAGGACTCAGCAATCAAACATGTGAAATATTAGAAACATATCCATAAGTCTGGTCCATGAGCACTTTGCTCATTAAAATCAACTTTTGAATACATCTTTAATGCCTTCATGATTCATTATAACTGAAACCTTTCACTTCATAAGGCCTTTTTTGGCATTTTGTGCCCCTCCACCCCACTCCCAAGTTGCTGGCATTCCTCTCTTTGTTTCCTTGTATCCTTTTTATGTATGTTTTGGAGTCAACCCATAAATGTTCATGTTAGGTCCCTCATGAGAATGTTAGCTTCTCTGTAAGGAATGATGAACAGGATGATTTCAGAAAGAGCTAGAAAGACCTACATGAACCAATGCAGAATGAAATAAGCAGAACCAGGAAAACACTGTACACAGTAACAGCAATATTGTATGCTGATCAATTGTAAAAGAGTCGGCTACTCTTAACAATACAACAATCTAGGACAATTCTGAGGGATGTGATAATTAGATTAAGTATACACTGCCCATCTTTAGATTTAATCACCAAAGGTGAGAGCGCCTCTAATTCTGGGAGGTCCATAAACCTACGCGTGCTAGAGTGGGTGATGAATCAGAATCAAATTAACTGCCTCCTAGGCAGTACTATGAGAAGCGTCTATTGTGATTGGACACACAAACTAGGAAAAAAGGCACAGGAAGTGATGCATAAGTGACCCCTTTAAAAGGAGAAGGTCTTCTGCTGGAGAGGGTCTTCTAGTTTTCCTGGTTCATGGAGGAATGCTGGCTGGAACACTGAGACCTTGGTGAGACTGCTTTAAATATCTTCTTTGAATTCCACATGGTGAGTTTAAAGACTGACTGAATCTTCCTGAACTTCTCTTAAGGAACTTCTTTTAATAGACTCTGTGAATGAATCCTTGCTTTATTTACCTCCTGGCCTCTGGCCCTCTGACTCTTGGCTAAGGGTTAATTAGATATACCTGGATTAATTAGAGGATCGTAGCAATTTATCTACTGTGTTAGATTCTTATTTCCTTATTTCCTCTCTCTCTTCTCAATTGTAAATAAACTTCCATAAAGTCAATTTTGACTTGAGGTTATTCCTAAATTGGGGAGATTTCTCCTGGTGACCACCTTTTAATATATTGAACCCCAAAACCCCTTTTTCCCCCCTTACAGGGATTTATGACAAAGAATGCCATCCTCCTCCAGAGCAAAAACTGTTGGAGTCAGATGAAAGCATGATTTTTCCATTGTTTACTTGGGCTTATGTTTTGGGGGGTTGGTTTTATAAGATAATTCACTTGCAGAAATGAACAATATGGACATATATTATACATGATAATACAAATATAACTCAAATCAAATTGCCTGTCAAAACCAGGAGGGGGAAGGAAAGGAAGAGAAGGTGATAAGTTTGGCCATATAACTTAGGAAAACTTGTATGGAAATTGTTATAACATGTAATTGGTAATACATAAATAAAATTTTAAAAAATTTTTAAATAAAAAAAGAATGTTAGCTTCTGAGGCAATTTTACTTTTATCTTGTCTCCCAAGCACCTGCTCTAGGCCTTGAAATATAGTAGTCACTTAATAAATGCTTGTTGATAGAATGATTGAGCAATTGAATTGATGTCCATAGAAATTAAGTGATTTATCCAAAGTCACACCATGAATAAATAATAGAACTTGAATTTCTGACTCCTAAGTTTTATACTTTCTACTATACTACATTATCTCCCCTTTACCTCTATTTCCATCCTTCACTGCCCCACCAAACAAGGTGAATGAGATCAGCCAAAGATAAAGAAAGCCTTGATTCTGCTTCTTTTAAGCAAATCAGCTTAGGCCTGGTGCTTCTTGGGGAAAGGAGGTGGTGAGTCATTAAACATCTCACCCATCTAAACTTTCTCTAGCAGTTGTCCTTCTGGTTCTTCCTTTCCCTCATCTTGCCAAAAGAGGTCTGCAAAAAAACCATCTCAGATGTATTATTGTTAATGCTGGTATTTCTTGGAGTAACACCCAGACTCAGAGAGCACCAAATACTATCATTGAATTTGGACACCAAACTTGGCACAAACAGCAGTTTCACCAAGAAAACATTGCTTGTCTGCTCTAGTTTACTTGCCAGTGATATTTAGAGAGCTTATACTTATCAATAAGGCTTATGAGTCATATCAATAATTACGAGCAGCAGCAATTGCCTTAACAACTGTGCTGTGAATTCTTTTTTTTTTTTAGCAAAGTAAAATGGCATTTTTGATTGGGATTGAATGATTTAATGTGAGCTCTACCAAGTGTATCTTGACTAGTCAGGATCAGTGGCCCCCTGCACTAATTATACATCTTAAGTGGAGAAGCAATTACATTGATCCTTTGTGTCTTCTTCATCTTTGAGCTATAAAGCAGAAAATAGGACACTTTTAATGTGTTTTTTTTTCCTATTCATTTTCAGCATCTTGGCACTCCCCTCCAACATGAGCAAAATGGTTGTGAATGACAGAAGAAGAGAAACTTTTAAAGATGAATTGGAGTCTGTATGGCACTTAGTGCTATGAAGAATGAATTCATGGCAAACATGTAATCTAAGCCCAGTCTCCTTTATAGGTAGGAAGGAATGTTAATGTACTTCAATGATTTGCTCTACTCAGACAGTGGTAGCTTGTCTCAGTCAACAAGTATTTATTCAAGACTTCTGTATTAAGATGGCCACAGTGTAGAAGCAAGGATCTTCCTCTCCTCACCACTGACTGATATAAAGTGCCTCAAAAGGACAAAAAAAAAAAATCAGCTGAGTGAAGGGGCTCCACTGTAGGACAAAGCCTTGAAGGTAGGCAGGATTTGGGCATTTCCATGCTATAAGGGGTTAAATAACTCCCACCAAAGCATGAGCTGATCACCCTTCCTCCACTCTGCCAATGGTACCAGAGTCAAAGCCAGTGTGCCAGAATCAGAGGGAGCACAGGACAATCTCTAGGTTCTCAGGAGCTGGTTGAGAACACCACAGACTTACCCCTGAGAGCAGTTAGACTTGGGATACCAGGAGGCTGAGGAACTTGGACCTTGGGCACAGAGATAGAGCAGAGAGGGGAAGCACACAACAGACACCATAGAGATTCAAAAAATAGCCTCAGGGCAAAAACCACTCTGTAGCATGATTCACAGAGAGCCTGCCCTCCTCACTCATACTTCTGGCTTGGAAGGGAAAGAAAAACCAAGAAAGCAATTGCCATCAACACCAAAGAAATACAATCTACAAACACAAAAAAGAACAAGAGAAAGACATTGACCCTGGATAATTTTTAGGGAGAAAAAAATCCAGACTACAGAGGAGATAGCAGAGGATGGCAAACAAGTAAACGAATCCAAACCTTCCAAAGAATGTAAATTGATCACAAGCTCTTGAGGAGCTTAGATTTGAGATTATGAACCAAATTAGAAACATAGGAGAAACTTGGCAAGAAAAGTGGGAAATAGTTCTAAAAGAAAATAACAATTAAAAAAAAAAGAAACTCCCACTTGGAAAAAGAAACCCAGAAATCAAATGAAATGATAAGCAAATTTGAGACCAGAATTAAACAGCTGGGAGCCATGAAAAGCAGGATAGACCAAACCAAAAAGGAAAATCAAAAAATCATAGCTGAAAACCAGTCTTAAAGACCAGAATTGGGCAAGTAGAAGCTAATGATCTCACAAGACAGTGAGAATTAATAAAGCAAAGTCAAAAGAATGACAAAATAGAAGGAAACATAAAATGTCTCACTGAGAAAATGACTGACCAGGAAAACTGTTCTAGAAGAGACAATTTGAGAATCATTGGTCTACCTGAAAATCTAGAAATAAACAGAAATCTTGATATCATATTAAGAAATTATCAAGTAAACTGCCCTGATGTTCTTCAATAAGAGGGCAAAATAGACATTGAAAAAATCCATAGATCACCCTCTACATTAAATCCTCAAAAGATAACCCCCAGGAATGTAATTGCCAAATCAATGAGGGGATACCCTTCAATTGGGGAATGACTGAACAAATTGTGGTATCTGTTGGTGATGGAATACTATTGTGCTGAAAGGAATAATGAACTGGAGGAATTCCATGTGAACTGGAACAACCTCCAGGAATTGATGCAGAGTGAAAGGAGCAGAACCAGGAGAACATTATACACAGAGACAGATGCACTGTGGCACAATCAAATGTAATGGACTTCTCTACTAGCAGCAATACAATAAATCCAGGACAATTCTGAGGGACTTATGAGAAAGAATGCTATCTACATCCTGAGAAAGAACTGTGGGAGCAGAAACACAGAAGAAAAACAACTGCTTGATCACATGGTTTGATGGGGATATAATTGGGACTCTAAACAAGCACCCTAGTGCAAATATCAATAATATGGAAATAGGTCTTGATCAATGACACATGTAAAACCCAGTGGAATTGCTCATTGGCTATGGGAGAGGAGTGGGAGGAGGAGAGGGAAAGAACACGAATCATGTAACCATGGAAAAATTGTCTTAATTAATCAAATAACATTTTTTTAAAAAACAAGTATTTCTTCAACATCTACTGTGTGCCAGGCTCTGTGCTAGGGCCTAAAGATAAAATGCAAAGAATGAAACAAGCCTTGCCTTTTTACCAAGAGAGAAGAGCTTCCCAATATGGATGATATAGTCAGAATGTCAACAGATCTCAATAGCTGAAAATGTTGGGGTAAACCTAATACATTTAGTAAAGATAAATATAAAATCTTAACTTTGGGTTCAAAACAAATAAAAGAAGGCAGTTAGGTGGCTCAGTGGATAGAAAGCCAGGCCTGGAGACAGGAGGTCCTGGGTTCAATTCTTCACTCAGATGCTTCCTAGCTGTGTGACCATGGGCAAGTCACTTCACGACCATGGCCTACCCCTTACCTCTCTTCTGCCTTGGAACCAATAGTTAATATTGATTCCAAGACAGAAGGTAAGGGTTTGTTTTTTTTTTTTTTTTTTTTTTAATGCATAATATCCAGAAAGAAGGAAGAGAGAATCCCTGTGTGTTCTGCCCAGGTAAGACCACATTTGGGGTGCTGTATTCAGTTCTGGGTGGTGAGAAGCTAAAGAGGGTCTACAGGAGATCAAAGAGGAAGCATCTTGAATTTATTACATATAAGGACCAGTTAGACTTGGGAATGTTTGGTGTAGAGAATAAAAAGGTTAGAAGATGGTATGCAGAGCTGTAACTGAAACACAGATGCCAATGCTACTGGAAAGATCGTTCCATGGGGTGGGAGTCAGGCAAGCAAGGCACCAGTTCGTGTGGGATATAGCCAATAATGCGTTTCTTATTTTAATTAATTATTCTTGCGAACTATGTGGTAAATTCAGGTGTTTCTCTAATGGGGACAGCACCCTCTACATTTTTCCACCCTGTGACAAAACCCTGGTCATCCTGCCCTAGTTTTGCTCTCTTTGAGTCTAAAAACTTCTTTTATCCCTCTTGGCCTCTTATATTATATATTTTTAAATCCAGAAGAAATGCTCCCTCCTAGATGAAACTTCCCAAACTATCTAATGGGTAGTGTTGTAGAAATATGTAGAGATATATATTTAACTAGCAGAGAGAGCAGACTTGGCTGGCAAAAGAATTTGGGATCTTGACAGAGAGGACACAGTGACTCTGGCCGGCGGGCAGTTTGAAGTTATAAAGGAGAGCCTGTGGATTTATGGTGGATCTGATCCTACTTAACAACTCTGAAGCTGTTTCCCTGGATCTTGGACTGTGATATCTTCAATCAAGCCCAGTGAAGTAGTTAGGTTGAGAAGTGGATTTAATCTGGTGTGGTGGACACACACAGATTATCCCATTTCCCTCTCTTCACACTTGGATCTAACTTGTTGTGGTTCCTGTTTTCCTAAGACCAGCTGTGAAGATTTGAAGATTTCCTCCTAGGACATCTTTGTAAGATTCCCTTACTCCCTGTCAAGCCAGACCTTGCTTTAAGCAGTCTATTCTTAGATTTTTAGTTATCAGTGTAGGTTTTGTTCATCTCTCTATCCCTGGGTATATATCATTAGACCATAGGGTTAGTTCTCCTAATCCCTTAACTCCCCATCCCACTTATTTATTAAACTTTCATTTTCATAATCCTGCCTCATATGTCCTTACCCAGATACCAAGGTTGACACAGTGGCAACCTTCCCTTTTATATCTCATCTAGAATTTTGTTTGTAACTCTTTAATGCATTTATCCTAGAATATTATGTATCATAGTTTTCTATATTGTCTCCTCCAATCCATCCTCCACACAGCATGCCTTTGTAAGCAAGGAGATATTAATGAATTTGAATTAGGAAGCAACAAAGAACAAAAAATTCTAAATATCCTTTTATATTTATTCTTCAGTGGATCTGTGACCTCATAGAGGTTCCTACTCCCTCCAATGGTATCATAACTTCATAACTAGTGCAAACAACTTGAAGTTAAGAATTAAGAACCATCTTTTTTTTTTTTTATAAAAACCATTTTTTGCCTTAGTAACAACTCTAAGAAAGAAAGACAATTAAAGTCTAGGCAAGTGGGGTTAAATGACTTGATTACGCTCACACAGTTAGGAATTGTCTGAGGCCATATTTGAACCCAAGTTTTCCTGAACTCAGGCCTGGCATTTTTTTCACAATGGCACTTTACTGCCCTAAGAACCATATTTTCTAAACTTTGTGTATACCCTACTGCCTACTATATAACAGGTACTTAATAAATATTTGTTATAAATTTTGTTCATACCTTAGATTAGATCTATATAACCAAAACGAAATGAAGGAACAAATTTGCCTTTGACTTGGCTCATTTTCATAGAGATTATCTCAGATCATTTAGACTCCCAAGTAGTTTTTCTGCCCCTGGAAGATTTTCTTATTAATAGAACTTCTTGTGCCCTCCCTGGGACCGACTCTTCAGTTATGACCAGAGCCCACATTCAGAACGTTAGACCACTTCGAAGATAATCAGACCAGCTCAGGGGCAACTCTAAAAATTATTTGTTCAAATGAAAGCATTCCTCATAGGCAAAGCATTTGCCTGAGCCAAAGTACTGCACAGAGTTCCAAAGCCCTAATTGACCACCCATGGAGGAGCTAATTAACATGGCTTATAATTCATTAGCCTCCTCCTCTCTGGTATGTATATAACCCTGTTCATGTGGGCAGACCCTGTGCAGAATAGAATGTACTTCTGCCCTTCTGTGGGCAGGCTCCACCTTTAATGAATAATCAGAGTAAGTCTTAGAGGAACTTTACACCAAAATTTTTTCTTTTTCTTCTAGGGAAGAAGCTATAATATCAAACTCATTCTCTTTCCTCTTTCCTATAATTCTATTGACAATACTGGGGTCATTGATTACTCTATGGAGGAGTTCTTTGGTCTGGGATCATTTCCTATTCCTGCCTGCCTGTTTACCACAGATCTTTCACCTAATTTGGCTCTTTTCCTCCTAAAACAGAACTAAAATGGAGAGGATAGTGAACCATTTATGTTATCATACAATGGCCTCCTGACTGGTATCCAGTCTCTCTCCTCCAATCCATCCGCCGCGTAGCATGCCTTTGTAAGAAAGCAGATATGAATGGACTTGAACTAAGAATCAATGAAGAAACAAAAAATCCTAAATATCCTTTTATATGTATTCTTCAGTGGATCTGTGACCTCATAGAGGTACATACTCCCTCCACTGGTACAGATTGCAATCCATCAATGCCTTCTAATCTTATATATATTTTTATATGTGCCTTCCCATAGATTATCTGCTCAATGTACTGGAGACCTTCCTTTAAAGCTTTTTTATTTATTTTAATTTTGAAAAAACCTTATCTTCCATCAGAATCAATACTATGTGTTGGTTCTAAGGCAGAAGAGTGATAAGGGCTAAGCAATGGAGGTTAAGTAACTTTCCTAAGGTCACACTGCTAAGAAGTATCTGAGTTCAGATTTGAACCCAGAACCTTCCTATCAATCCCCTCTTAATCCCCTGAGCCACCTAGCTGCCCACTCCTCTATATCTTTAACATTTAATGAATTCTTAAGCTGAACATTCTTTTTCATATGTGTCTATGCATGCAGTATTTTTTATTTATTTACAATTTTATTGTCATGCAAAACACACTTCCATATTGGTCACTGTTATAAGAGCAAAGTCATACATAACCAAAACCCCAAAATAAAACCAAAAATACACGGATGTGAGAGAAGATACCAATAATTCTTTCTCTGGAAGTGGATAGCATTTCCCATCATGTCTTTCAGAATTGTCCCAGATCAGTGCACTGCTGAGACTAAGCTGAATATTCTTGTACTTCCTAACTGACAGGAAGAAGGAGTCTGAGGATCCAGGAATGCTACTTCTATATATACATGGAATTCTAGCTCAGCAGCCAAGTAAAAGTGTCCTTATAGTTAAAAGGAAGCAGGTACTTGCTCTGTTCAACTTACAGTGAGTAGGGGAAGGGTCCTTCCATCATGTATCCTTATGGGGTCGCTACACATGAATATCATTTTAATAAAAAGTTCATAGAGATGAGAAAGTAGGCATATTGGATGTTAGTAAATGATTTCTTCTTGCTTCTCTTTGGTAATAATCCCATCTTTGATTTCTCCCAATCATCTGATATATTCCTTTCCTTGAAATGTTTTGAAAATAAATCCACCAGTGCTTTCAAAGTTGCATTTCCTCTAGCAGATTTCTTCTTTGTATACTTTTTCTGATTTGATTTCTCATTCAGTCTTAATTTTATTAAATGCCATATCTGTATTTTAATGAAGTACATTGAGAGCTGATGTGTTAGTCCCGAGGTGACAGTTTCTTGTAATTAATGGTGAAATAACAGTTTCAATGCTGGACTTGAAGTCAGAAATACCCAAATTCCAATCTGGCCTGTGACACTCACTAACTGTGTGACCAAGTCATTTAACTTTTACTTGCCTCAGTTTCCTCATTTTTAAAATGGAGAAAAAATACCTTTGAGAGTTGTTGTGAGGATTAAAGAATATTTGTAAAATGCTTTGCAAACTTTGGAATCCTATATACAATGAAATACCAAAGCAATCAAAATTAAGTATAATGAAATTATAAAGATCAGATCAAGTGGGAATCAAATGAAGAATGAGAAGACCTTCCCAAACTATACCTTGGTTAAAGTGAGAGGTCCAGAGGTATTACACGTTTTACCTTTTCTCAATGTATAGATTATACCTGTTTTTTCCTCATTAAAAAAACAAACACTATTTGCCATATGGGATGGCTCTCTGGAGAGGGAGATTATTTGCATGGGATACTATAGTGGTATAGAAAACAGAAAAAATTAATAAAAATTATTTTAAAAAACACTATGTAACTATTAGCTAATTTTAATTGATGAAGAAAAATAAATGATTAGAAAAATAGTGGCAGATGGGTTCCATTCTTTTTCTTTTTATCCTTCCAAGAAAGATTAGGTAACTAATCTTTGAAATTTCCCTTTTTTGTATGTTTGTGCCAACATATACATACATATTTTCTTGTTGGTTTTACATATGTTCCAATTATATTAACATGTAAATGAAAAAGGGGTTCGACTTAAATAATAAAACTGAAATCAAGGGAAAAGAAAGTATTTCAGCGAGAAACCTAGCAAGATGATTAGATCATGATTGGATCCAACTTTGAAATCATGCTACGTTCCTAGCCTGAAAGAAAAAAAAAAAGATCTCTTGCTCTTAAAAAATAATTGCATTAAAGGAAATTCATTGCATTCATAAATCAGGATTTGAATCATCTCACAGACAGGAACTTAAGGTATCAGTTATAATTTTAAGTAAAATTTCATAGATTTTGGTATAGATTATAATTGAAATTGGGTTTTATATGATTATTTCATAAACTGAATTTCAATTTTTTTCTCCATATGTGGTTGAGATGAACTCCACTATGGATTTTTAATTGTAGATAAGATACTAAATGGTTCATATACTTCACACACACACATTTTTGTTGTCTGGAAATTTTATTGTTCTGATTTATTGCTTTGTTCTGTCTCAAAGTCAGACTATGGAATGTTTGATTCACTATTCTTTCAATACACTAATATGGTTTCCTTGATATGACTACTGTATCCAATGAGATTCTTGCCAAAGACTTCCCTTAAATTCATCACAAAGGGTTCACCCACTGTACTTAAGGCCTACTTTCCTTTCTCTTGTCATGAAAATATAGCCTGTGTAAGTTCTGAAGCATCCTTATTCTATTTCCCACACCTACTAAAGACTGTGTATTATATCTTTCAGAGAAAACTATATATATATATATTTTTTTTTCTGGGTGACAATTCTTTTTTTTTTTAATTGCATGATTTTGATTTTGATTTTTTTTAATTTAAACATTTATTAATATTCATTTTTAACATGGTTACATGATTCATGCTCCTACTTTTCCCTTCACCCCCCCGCACTCCTCCCACCCATGGCCGATGCACATTTCCACTGGTTTTGTCATGTGTCCTGTAAAAGTGAAAATTGGGAAAAAGCCATCTAAAAGTGTATATATATTTCTATGGACAAGGGAAATGTATCAAAACTACATTTCCCGTGATCCAACATGGTCCGACTGATTTCCGTTTCCGACGTCTTGACGCAGGGGAGAGCTTAAATCTCCTGGGTTAGGAGGGAGTGGTCTCTTTTGCGAGTAGGCGCTTCGAGGAAACAGGAGACAGTAATGGAGGCGGTAGTTTTGAATGCTTACAAGCACGTGGTCTAATGATTTTATCTATAAACATGGCTTTAATTAAAATACTAATTTATATAATTATACCAGCCTTTATCATTTTTCATATTTATAGTCCTTGATCAAGACCTATTTCCAAATTGTTGGTAGTTGCATTGGTGTGGTAGTTTCGAGTCCACATCCTTAATCATGTCCACCCCGACCCATGCGTTCAAGCAGTTGTTTTTCTTATATGTTTCCTCTCCTGCAGTTCTTCCTCTGAATGTGGGTAGCGTTCTTTACCATAAA
This sequence comes from Gracilinanus agilis, assembly GCF_016433145.1. NCBI lineage: Eukaryota > Metazoa > Chordata > Mammalia > Didelphimorphia > Didelphidae > Gracilinanus > Gracilinanus agilis. The sequence continues at coordinate 194,566,771 of NC_058130.1, forward strand.
TCCCTCAGAGTTGTGCTGGGTCATTGTATTGCTGCTGGTACAGAAGCCCATTACATTCGATTTTACCACAGTATATCAGTCTCTGTGTACAATGTTCTTCTGGCTCTGCTCCTTTCGCTCTGCATCAGTTCCCGGAGGTCTCTCCAGTTCCCCTGGAACTCCTCCAGTTTATTATTCCTTTTAGCACAATAGTATTCCATCACCCGCATATACCACAGTTTGTTCAGCCATTCCCCAATTGAAGGACATACCCTCCTTTTCCAGTTTTTTGCCACCACAAAAAGCGCAGCTATAAATATTTTCGTGCAAGTCTGTTTATCTATGATCTCTTTGGGGTACAAACCCAGCAATGGTATGGCTGGATCAAAGGGCAGGCATTCTTTTATAGCCCTTTGAGCATAGTTCCAAATTGCCAGCCAGAATGGCTGGATCAGTGCACAACTCCACCAGCAATGCATTAATGTCCCAATTTTGCCACATCCCCTCCAACATTCATTACTCTCCCCTTCTTTCATTTTAGCCAATCTGCTAGGTGTGAGGTGATACCTCAGAGTTGTTTTGATTTGCATTTCCCTAATTATTAGAGATTTGGAACACTTTCTCATGTGCTTATTGATACTTTTGATTTCTTTACCTGAAAATTGCCTATTCATGTCTCTTGCCCATTTATCAATTGGGGAATGGCTTGATTTTTTATACAATTGCTTTAACTCCTTGTATATTTGAGTAATTAGACCCCTGTCAGAGTTTTTCGTTATAAAGATTTTTTCCCAATTTGTTGTTTCCCTTCTGATTTTGACTACATTGTTTTTGTTTGTACAAAAGCTTTTTAGTTTAATATAATCAAAACCATTTAATTTACATTTTGTAATTTTCTCTAACTCTTGCTTGGTTTTAAAGTCTTTCCTTTCCCAGAGATCTGACTAAAACTATATATTTTTGACATGTGCATGGAACACAACTCATTGGAAAAGTGCCTATAAATGGCATTTTATCCTACTAAAACGTATACTTTTTATCTAACTATGAGCAGAGAGAGTTCTTGTATTGTCTCTATCTTTAAGTCCATTGTGTGATGGGAGAGATATGTCCTGGCTGTGCAATATTGATTGTAAAAGCCTGCCTAGACTAGTCTAATATTCTCCTCAAGAAAGGCAGTGTTATACACATTGATTGTTAGGATAAAAAAAATTATATGTAGATGGGGACATAGTTTGAGATCAAAGAATCAGAGTTTTAGATCTAAAAGGATTCTCAGAGTCATCTATTCCATTTGCATTTAGTACCTCAAATATTTCTAATTCTTTCCTAGATTACAGAATGATTTAACTAATTGACTAAGAAACACAGGTCCTTCTTCATGACTTTTTCTCTCACAGCCCCTCCAAAAATGAATGGTGGGCAGTAGGGGTTAAATAACTTGCCCAGGGTCACACAGCTAGGAAGTACCTGAGGCCAGATTGGAAACCAAGACCTCCTTTTTCCCCATGCCTGGTCCTCTATCCACTAAGCCACCATGCTACTCTCTATATTTAAAAAATCAACAGAAATCCATTTCCTCAATTTCCCATCCCCCAATCCCCATTGGGGAAAAAGAAAAGAAAAACAAATTATTCATAGCAAATATGCAAAGTGAAGCAAAACAAATTCCCTCAATGGCTATACACATACTGTATATATTAAAAAATGAGATGCATATATATGTATACATATAAACACGTCTCATTCTTTTTTTAATGAGGCAATATGATAGGGATTTTTTCATTTAAATTTAAATTTTCAGTTACAAATTCTTTCCCTCCCTGCAGCCCCTTCCCTACTTATTGAAAAGATAAGAAATATAATACTTATTATACATATGAAGATATAAAAAATATATTTCCATATTAGGCATGTTCTGAAAAAATTAAAAAGAGAAAGGAAAATAATGAGCTTCAATCTGCACTCTAAGAATATCAGTACTTTGTGTGGAGGTGGATAGCATTTTATATCATGATTGTGATTAACAAGAATAGTTAAGTTTTTCCACAGTTGATTATCATTACTATATTACTGTCACTGTGTAGATTGCTCTCCTGGTTCTGCTCACTTCACTTTGAATCCTTTATAAATCTTCTTGAGTTCATTCTGAAGCCATTCCCTTCATCATTTCTTAAAATATAAAAATATTCCATCACAATCATACACCACAACTTGATGAGCATCCCCTCACTTTCCAAAACTTTGTCATCATAAAAAGAGCTGCTATAAATATTTTTTACCATATGAGTCTCTTTCTTTTTTCTTTAATGTTTTTGGTGTATAGATCCAGTATTGGTGTTGCTGAGTCAAAGAATATGAAGTTTTAGATCCCTTTGGGCATAGTTCCAATTTTTTTTTCCAGAATGGTTGGACTACAATACAGCTCCACCAACAGTGCATTAGAGTACCTATATTCCCACATCCCCTCTAGCATTTCTCATCTTCCTTTTAGTCAATCTAATAGAGGTGAAGTGGTACCTCAGAGTTGTTTTTATTTTTATTTCTCTAATTCTAGTGATTAGACCATTTTTTTATATGACTATTGATAGCTTTAATTTCTTCCTCTGAAAGCTGCCTATTTCAAATCCTTTGATTATTTACCAATTGGAGAATAGTATCTATTTTTACAAACAGTTCAACTCTTTATATATTTTTGATATCAGATTTTTATCAGAGAAGCTCACTAAATTTTCCCTAATTTCCTGCTTTTCTTCTCATTTTGGTTGTAGTGGTTTTGTTTCCGCAAAAAAAAACCTTTTAATTTTATGTAGTCAAAATCATCTATTCAACCTCCAATTAAACTCTATTTCTTGTTTGGTCACGAGCTCTTTCCCTATCCATAGATGAAACAGTTAATTTTTCCCCATGATTCTTCTAATTTGATTATAATATCACATTTATGTCTAAATTATATACCCATTTTTAGCTTATCTTGTTATTTAGTGTGATATGTTGGCCTGTGCCTAATTTTTGATAGACAAGTTTTCCCAACAGTTTTTGTCAAATAGTGAGTTCTTGCCCCATTTACTGGGATCTCTCAATTTATCAAACACTACATTATTGTGCTCATTTGTTTCTGTACATTGTATAGCTAATTTATTTCATTGATCAGCCATTATGTTTTTCATTCAGTACCAAACTGTTTTGATAATTACTGCTTTATAGTCTAGTTTGAGATCTGGTACAGCTAGACTTCTTTCACTTTTTTTTCATTGATTCCCTTGATATTCTTGACCTTTTGTTCTTCCAGGTGAATTTTGTTATTATTTCTTGTAGTTTAATAAAGCAATTTTGGGTAGTTTGGTTGATATGGCACTAAAGTGAATAAATTTTACTATATTTGCTTGGCCTGCAGATGAGCAATTAATATCTCTCTAATTGTTTATATATGTATTTATGTGAAGTCTTTTTTATTGAGTTCACATAGTTCCTGTGTCTTGGCAAATAGATGTCCAAGTATTTTATACTATCTGCAGTTATATTGAATGGAATTTTTCTTTCTATCTCTTCCATCTGGGTTGTTTTTTTTTTTTTTGCAACATATAGAAATACTGATGATTTTGTGTGGATTTATTTTATATCCTGCAACTTTGCTAAAGTCACTCACTCTTTCAACTAGTTTTTTAGTTGACTCTCTAGGATTTTTTATCATATGCAAAAGATGATAATTTTATTTCCTTGTTATTTATGCTTAATCTTTCATTTTTCTTCTCTTATTGATATAGCTAATGTTTCTAGTATAATATCAAATGGTAATGATGATAATGGACACCCTTGCCCCATCTCTGATTTTAAGTTAATCCCCATAATAGACAATGCATGGTCTTCATTTTAGATAAGTACTACTTGAAGGTAACTGACAGGCTTCAAACCCATTAGTGAGTTGGGGGGATGTCTACACCAGTCATATGAAGATATCTCCCTGAAGAATGGGTGGATGAGAATAATTTGTTCTAGCAGCAATAAAACCATTTGAAGCTGGTGCTGTGGAGTACTTAAAGCTTGGTTAGATGCCAAGGCCATCCATTGTATTCCAAGCCATCACCAGTTGTCCTGAGTTTTGGGAGGTTTTTTGCCACTGAAATTTTATGACTCTAGAAGAAAGGAAGGATGAAAACTTTATGCAATTCTGTCTTACTTAAATCCAATTCACTAGTGAGTCAGGACACTATCCATGATGTCATTGGTCCTCTTTGAAAATGAATGATCAATGACAATTTATCATTTTAAGAAAAACTCAGTTTATTCCTGTGTATTTAATAGGAATGAGTATCATATTTTGTCAAAAACATTTTTCTGTATGTATTGACTCTAATCATATTGTTTTTGTTGTTTCTGTTATTGATGTAGTTAGTTATAGTTTTACTGATTTTGAACCAGTCCTGTGTTCTTGGTTCTGTGGTATAAATCCCACCTGGACGTAAGTCTAGTATATGATCTTTGTGATATATTGCTGTAGTCTCCTTGCTTTATTAAAATTTTTTGCATCAGTATTCATTAGGGAAATTGATTTATAGTTTTCCCTCTTTCTTTTTTCTCTCCCTTGTTAAGGTATCAAAACCATATCTGTGTTATAGAAGAAATTCAGTAGGTCTCCTTTACCTGTTTTTTCAAACAGTTTATATAATATTGAAATTAATTGTTTTTTAAACTTTTGGTAGAATTCATGTATACATCCATTGGGTTCTAGCTCTCTCCTCCATCCCCCTTAGGAGCTTATTTATGGCTTTTTCAATTTCTTTTTTTTGATAAGATTTTTTTAAAGTATTCTATTTCCTCTTCTGTTAATCTGGAAAATTTATATTTTTATAAATATTCATTTCAATTGCATTGTCTGTTTTATTGGCATACAATTAGTCAAAATAGTTTGTAATAATTGCCTTAATTTCATTTTTCTGCATCACCATTTTCATTTTTGATACTAGTAATTTGATTTTCTTCTTTCTTTTGTGAAGATAGGATTAATCCCACCCTGCCAATTTTTAGATTAAATCACCAAAAGTGTAAACACTTCACTTAATTCTCAAGTGGGGGAGGTCTGTGACCCATGTGTTCAAAAGTGGGTGACAAATGACTGCCCCCTGGCCAGTCCTAAGCAAAGCCTTTGTTGTGATTGGTACACATAAAATGAGAGGAATGCACAGGAAGTGATGCAAAAGAAGCGCCTTTAAAAAGGAGTTACAACTTCCTGTGGGGCCACGTCTTCCTTCTTCGAGTTCTAAATTTGAGTTGGAGACTGATGAAGAATCTGTATACTGGACCTGCGAACTTGGACTTGGTGAGACTGTTCTTAAATCTCTCCCTTTGAATGACCACGTGGTGAGTGAAAAAAGGCTGACTCTCTTCCTTAGCTCCCCTGGAGTTACTAGCCTCCAGAAGGGCCCCTTGATTGGGAGGAGGCATAGTGGCTAAAACCCTTTTTAATTAACCTTTAAAAGGCTCTTGGGCTGGGGCCTCTGGAGCCCTGCCATAGTAAAGCCAGGGATTGAGCATATAGTCTAGCTTGTTAAGTTAGATCTCTTACTCTGCCCTCTTATCATTTCTCTACTTTCACTCTCTCCCTATATTTTATAAATAAATTGCTAAAAAATAATTTGGAATTGATATATATTCATTTCCTGGTGACCACCCCTTTGAATATTCAGACCAACCATAATTTTTCCCCTTTACACTTTTTAAAAATCTCTCCCTATAGATAGATAGAAAGAGAAAGATAGACAGACAGAGACAGAGAGAGATGGAGAGATAATCATTCTTCTCCCATAATCTACCTTCTACCTGCAGATGATAACAAGTTTTATTATCTGTTCCTTTGGAGCCATAATTTTATTGATCATTTTATTGATCATAGTTCTTACAGCTTTCAAAGTCATTTGTTTTTGTATAAATTCTCCTGGTTCTGCTAGTTTCATTCTTTATCAGTTTATAAAAATACTCAAATTTATTCATTTTTATAATATTAATGTTATATCACATTCTTCTAATTCTCTTTATTTCATTTTGATTCAGGTCATAAGATTCTTTTCAAAATGTATTAATATCATCATCTATTTTCTAATTTTTTTTATACACAATAAAACTCTCCTAATTTGGAGCACTTTAAAAATGAATTAGACCACTTAGACTTCTTCCCCTGAGAACTGTCTGTTCATATCCTTAGACTATTTATCAATTGGGGAATGATTCCTTTTCTTCTAAATTTAAATCAGTTGCTACAAAGATTCCCTGCCCCTCCCCCCAATTAATCCTTTCTCTTTTAATCTTAGCTTTATTTGATTTGTTTTTGAAAATAAAAAATGTAGTCAAAAGTATCCATTTTATCTTTTGTGATCCTCTCTATTTATTGTTTGGCCATGAACTTTTCTCCCATCCATATACTTCTACTCTAAGTGACTCACTTAGAGTTAGAAGGCAGAAAGTATACTGAAGGTTATTCCTGATGGAATTCATACTAAAGAATAAACAACTCATCTAAAAAAAGGTGGGGTAACTGAAATTTTTCAAGTGGCACGTCTGAATATTTAATCAGTCCCAGAAAGTGAGTGAAATAATAATAATAATAATAATAATAATAATAACTAACATTTATATAATGTTTAATATGTGCCAGGCACTTTGCTAAGTGCTTTGTAATTATTTTCCCATTTGATTCTCACAAGAATCCTGGGAGATAAGTAGTATTATTTATCTCTATTTTACAGATAGGGAAACCAAAACAAGCAGAGGGCAAGTGACTTGTCCAAGGTCACATAGCTAGCAAATGTCGAAGGCATAATTTGAATCCAGGTCTTCCTGATTCTAGGTACAGTGCATTATCCACTGGCACCATCTAGCAAAGTAATAAAGATGGAGTATGCAGTCTTATGAAGTTGGTATTAGAATTGTCCCAATGACCTCAAATTTTCTCCCATACCTTGAAAAGGTCAATTTCTACTTGGTTTACCAAAGACCTGTTATACTTTTGATTAGCACAAAACCATTGTGTGTCAATCAGTTATTCTAAACTGAGAACTTTGTCAAAGGTCAAAAGTTTGACAGTTATCAGCAAATAGAAACATATGTTTCCATAGACAAAGGACAGAAAAAGGAGATTGCCATTGAAACTATTGCTCTACCAAGCACAGTATTTTTTTAAAGTGTATAACAAACTCAATATGACCTTTCTTGTCTGTGTGTGTCCTTCTGAACTTCCTGCTCTCTTCTGTGGTTTTGCAAACTTTTTATTAATGTCTACCTCTCTCCCTTTCTGTCTCCTTTCCTTTCTCCCTTCATTTCTTCTTTCCACATAAATATAACTGGAACCACAATTTTTTTTTCCTAGTAGATTCCCAGTACAAATCAGGACCTGGGATGGGTGGCACAAATAGGGATTTGATATTGCCTATGGTTCCTAAAAACCAGGCTAATGGGGTCTAAGTAATATCATTTGAGGAAACCTTCCCCACAAATACCTCTCATTTAGGTTCCACAGTAACGGAAATTCTCTTTAGTCATTTTCTCCAGATTCTCTTTTAAAATACAAATGATAGTCCTGAGAGGAGTGGCACAGAAAACAAATTCATACTGTAGGCAGGTTCTCTTTTTAGCAGCTATGAGGGTCTTGGGGTTTCAAGGGAATGCTGTGATTCTAGGGGAATAAATAGAAAGGAAGAGCTGACTGAAAGGAGAAAGGAGAGGAGTAACTGTTTTTAAGACATTATTCTACTTCACACATTTGGAAAGGAGAATTGAGAGACAATTGAGTTGGCAGAGGAAAATTGGATAGAGGATTTTGGTTGATCCCCAGAACTAAGATCCCTGATGCTAGGGGCCAAGGAAGGATTAGGAGAGGCTAAGCAAGTTGTACCTGTGCTGGGTAGGATCTGAGAATCTTTTCAACACCATGATTTTAATGATTCTATGATTGGACTCAGAAGAAAATATTAAGCAATTAGCTGAAACTAGCAGATGAAATTACAGTTACTTAATAAGCTATTTCTTACCTCAGATTTGTTTACAAAATGATTTTCCTTGAAACATACGGGTCTTTACATGAACTGATACAAAGTGAAATAAGCAGAACCAAGACATCATTATACACAGTAACTGCAATACTGTGGAATGAATATGGTAGACTTTGCTACTAACAGCAATATGATGATCCAGGGCAATTCTGAGGAACTTATAAAAAAAGAATGCTCTCTACGTCTAGAGAAAGAACTGTTGGAGTAGGAATGCAGATGAAAGGATATGATTTATCACTTGTTTATTCAGGTTTATGTTTTGGTTTTATAAGATTATTCACTTATAAAAATGAATCATGTGGAAATGTGTTTTGCATGATAATACATGTATAACTCAGATCTAATTGCCTGTCAATTCCAGGAGGGGGAGAGAAGAAGGGAGGGAAACAACATGAATCATATAACTTTGGAAAACTTACATGTGAATTTGTTATTAAAGAAAATAAAGATAAAACATTAAAAAAGAAAAAAGAAACACAAGTCTTTTCAGTGGGGGTAAGAGGTAGGAGTCACTTCAGAATCAGATATTTGTGTGCAACTAGATCATCAACTGATTAGAATAAAGATTAAAAAGAATAAGGATTAGATCAAGTTTCAAATTAGCCCTTTACCAGAAAGATAAATATTGTAAGATAGTATTGAAGTATGAAAATGTTTAAACAGGTACATTTAAACAACCCATTGGCTTTAAAAAGAGGGAAGTAGATAAAAAGACATTTACTCTAACCATCACATTTTTTAAGAGGGACAATGCGTTACCACAATTATTGCCAGAATGAGATCAAAAGAATCTCAAAAGTACCTTAGCCAGAAAATACTTAATCACCTTGCCAAGAAGTGAGACATATTAGGCAAGGACATCGCTGGTTTTAGAGTTCAAATTCATTTGAAAAAACATCATGGAAGAGAGGAGAGTGTATAGAAGTCACAGAAGACAATGAGCAAAAGGTATCACCTCACAAAACATAGAAGTTGCTGGTGACAGTGTCTAGCCTGGAGGCAGAAAGACCTGAGTTTAAATTTGACATCAGACATTTACTAGTTGTGTGACCCTGGGCAAGTCACTTAACCTCTGTTTGCATCAGTATCCTCATCTGTAAAACAGGACTGGTAATAATAGCACCTACTTCATAGGATGGTTACTGTGATCAAATGAGATAATTTTTGTAAAATGTGCTTAACTAGGTAGTAGATCAGTGGATTGAGAATCAGGCCTAGAGATGAGATGTCCTGAGTTCAAATCTCACCTCAGACAATTACTTTTTAGGTATATGACCCTAGGGAAATCACTTAACCCTTATTGCCTAGCCCTACCACTCTTCTGCCTTGGAACCAATAGATTCTAAGACAGAAGGTAAGATTGTTTGTTTGTTTGTTTTTAATGTACTTAGCACAGTACCTGATACATAGTAGATACCATATAAATGTTTATTCCCCACTTTCCTTCCCCCATTGGAAACCAGTTGAAAGGAAAATAAATCTGTATAAATTTGCTGTGAAATCTAAGTAAGCCTTATCATCCCTAGAGCATCAACTGATAAAAGTGAAAGAAAGATAATCCAATCCAATAAACATTTATTAAGCACCTACCAAATGCCAAGCACAGTGTTAAGTGCAGAAGATACAAATAATAAAAAGAATGACAGTCCTTGCCCTCAAGGAGTTTACTATGTAATGGAGGGAAACAAAGGGAAGGAAGCAGGAAAGTGAGCCAGCAGATCAGAGTAAGTATCTTGCTATGAGAGCATTTTGTTCTGTGAGGCTGGAATCAGGAAGGGCAGCAGATGCAAAGTGGTGAGAGTTGATCTTCGGGTTTCTGTCCTATGAAGGAAGGCATTGGGAGGAGTTGGATAGTCCACTTTGTATCCCTCCAAAGCATAGGAGTAAGGCTTCTGAGGGAGATGGTGTCAATCAAAGCTTGAGTTAGCAGCATGGTGACAAGATTAGAAGCGATAAACTTAATCTGGGAGGGGTAAGAAATAGATGCAAAATGGAACAGATCTGCCAGCATTTCTATAGCAATCTATTTTTATCACCAATGACAGTGAAAATACCATATTTAGACTCAGCACAGAAGAACTTCATTTACTACATGAAGAAATGGAAATGATACTCCACAAAATGAAGTTAAGGAAGAAAAAAGCTTGGACCTGCTTAGATAAATACAGAAGAAAACTTTGATGAAGAGGGGTGGGGAAATTCATGCATCTAATTTTAAAATCTCTCATAGGAAGAAAGTCTCAAAAGAATTAAAGAGATGTCATCATTACCAAAAAGAAAAAGTAGTGTGATACAGAGGAAAGAGTCCTAAATTTGAGTCAGAGACCTGGGTTTGAGTTCTGATTCCATGACTTCTTAAATATCTAATAAAGCAAATCCTTTATCCTCTCTCTGACTACTCATTTGTAAAATGAGGAATTGTACTGGAAACTCTCTAAGGAGCCTTCTGGCTTACCACTTAAGATAGCATTGCTTTATTGCTTTGTTTTTTCCGGATGTTTTTAGAAAAAGAATAAAATTACTATGGCATTTATGAGGAAATGCTACATAAAGATTTGTTTAATGAAAACATTAAAACAAATACAGCTTTGTTCTATGCACTACAAGCTAAAGATGGCAGTTGTCTTCTTAAGTTGCTCTAATTACAGGCATTAGATGCCTTTAAGGGTTATTATGATAATGTAACATTTTCTCTCGAGGTACCTGATATTATAAAACACATATTTCTTATTTTATTTTGGAAGGAGAGATCATGCCTCCAATTTTCCAGATTAGTGGCACAGACTATACTTGAGAGGGCACTTTCAAACAGGAATGGATTTTGGAGATCATCCAGTCTAACTTCCTCATTTTATATCAGGAGAACTGAAGTCCAGACATTTTAACTGATGTACCTGTTTTCAAATGGTTAGTGAATAGCAGAGCTGAGATTAAAACTCATTTCTCCATTTCTTAATGCCTTTTTCTTTATGCCACAGTCTTATCATTTCTAAGTTCCTCAAATTTTTTCCTACTTTAAAATACTCTATGATGATGGACATAGTATTTGGCACACAGGTAGCACTTAAATAATGCTTATTAAATTCTTATTAAATAATGCAAATTTAGCTACAGTGTATGCCACTGACTAAGATTATCACATTTTGACTGTTTATTATGATTCTCTTCTTCAGAAGTTCCAGCTTCAGTCCTGAACAAGAATCTGAGGTGGATAGAGGTTAAGTGACTTATCCTGGGTCACACAGCTAGTATCTGGGACAGGATTTGAATTCAGTTTGTCCAGTACCACCTGCCAGTGTTCCATAGAATAGTACTAGTCTTTAGTAAATATTTATTACCACAAAGAATTTTTTCTCTCTTCTTTCTTAAATCTATAAACTAAAGATTAACTTGGCCTTCTCAGAATCCTGTTAATTCACCCCTAGGTCTCTCTTTTTCAGGACCTCACATACTGGACTGATGAGCTAAAAGAACTATTGCCCTGAAGCTTTGTTGGTCAGAAAGATATGTGGAAGAGAAATCTTGATATTTAGGTTAAGGTAGAGAGAGGGGATCCACTGGAAAGTAGGAAGTCAAGTCAATGTTTTTCAGGTACCCTATTCTATGTATGCTAGGTACTGGGGATAAAAAGACAATATAATGAATGATATGATTCCTTCTTGCAACTAGTAAAATTCTAGAATAAAAATCAATAATCATACCAGTGGAGTTTTAGCAATTGAGGTATCCTGTGGGGAAGGCAATTCAAGTATCTGCTGGTATTTTGTGATTTCTAAGAGCTCCAGCTGGCCGTGGGTTATCTCTGAGCCCCAGGAAATTTGAGGAATACTTGGCACATTCTAGGATATGAATTGGGCCTGGAACAGTATTTAGAAACTGACTTCAATCTGCAAGGGGCAGTTATATACAGTGATATATAGCAGATAGAGCTTAGAGCCTATAGTGAGGAAGACCTGAGATGAAATCCTGCCTCAGAAGCTTACTAGTTTCGTGTCTCAGGGCAAGTCACTAAGCTTCTCATCCTTTGTCATTTCTCATCTGTTAAAAGGAGATAATAGTAATTTTTTAAATAAAATATGATAATATTTATGAAGCACTTGGCAAATCTTAAAGTTCTATATAAATTTCTATATAAAAATCTATATGAAGATATAAAATCCATAAGGCTCTATATAAAATATAAAGTTCTATATAAAATTGCAATTTATATAGATTATGACATTATTCTTATTCTTACTATTATTATACTTTTTGCATTCCTGGTTCAGTGCAATACAAGCTAGGAGAATCATAGAGCCACTAAGAGAATTCTAGAATGCCCTAAGAGGGAACCAAATCACTCCAAAAGGCTTGGAGAGAGGTCAAGTCAATTCTGTTTGTCTCAGATCCCTCACCTGTAAAATGAGCTAGAGAAGGAAAAGGCAAACCACTCCAGTATATTTGCTAAGAAAATCCCAAATGGTGTTATGAATGATTCATCAACACAATTGATTAGCTATAGGGATTAAAATACTGACAGGAGAGAATATGTGTGAAAGGGAGATGTGGTTCCTGAAAAAAAAAAATTGTAGGATTATATATTTAGAGTTGTAAATGGCCGTGAGGCTGTCGAGTCCAATTCTTTCATTATGTAGGTAAGGAAACTAGGGCACCGAGTTAAATCATTCTCCCCATGGTCACAAATTCAGTAATATCAGAAAGACGTGAGTTCAAATTTAGACTCAGATACTTACTAGCTATGTGGCCCTGAGCAAATTACTCAACTTCTGCTGACTCAGTTTCCTCAACTGCAAAACAGGGATAATAATATCTAGGGCTGTTGAGAGGATCAAATGTGATAATATTTATAAAGTACTTAGCACAGTACCTAGCACATAACTGATGCATAATAAATGCTTTCCTTTCCTTCCTTCCTAGTTTGGGTACTCATTTACCCCAAGACTCTTCTCACTCCAGTCCATTCTCCATTTTGCTACCAAAATAATATTGTTTTTAATGGAAGATCAGACAAGGTCACTGCTCTACTCAGTAAATGCCAGTGACTCTCTATTGCTTCAAGGATCAAATATAAATCTCTATATTTGGTTTCTAAAAAACCTTCACAACTTGGCTCTAACCTATCTTTCCAGCCTCTTGATATATTACTTCATCTTCTATAGTCTATAATCCAGCCAAATTCTCTGGGCTTCCATACTGGCTGTCCCAAAATGAGATAACATATGTAAAGTACTTTGCAAACCTGAAAGTGTGTATAAATGCTAGCTAAATTTACTTTTAGTTATCTGCATAACCCTCCCACCTCTCCACCATCTCCAAGTTAATGCTAATTTAATGATGGTAAGTATAAATGTTTGTTAAATTGAAATGAATTAAAGGATCTAATAGTCCCATTATACTTTGCTCCAGTTCAATTAATCCTGGATATTTTATTATGTTGAGTCTTTTGGCAGCAAATTTTAAGAGGAATATTGAGATAGGAGAGGAGATTCTATGCCTATTGTTATTGTTCAGTCATATCCAACTCTTTTCATTGCTGCTGTTCAGTTGTTTCTGTCCAGGTAGACTCTGTGAACCAATTTGGGGATTTCTTGGCAAAGATAACTGGAGTGGTTTGCCATTTCCTTCTCCAGCTCATTTTACAGGAATCTAAGGCAAGCAGGGTTAAGTGACTTGCCCAGGATTACACAACTAGGAAGTATTTGAGACTAAATTTGAACTCGGGTCTTCCTGACACTAGGCCCAGTGCTCTAAATACTGTATCATCTACCTGCCATTCCAAACCTATACATTTATGCATCTACTTACTGAAATAATTCTATAGAGCCTAAAGTAATTTACAAAGAGGTTGATGAGGAATCTGTAATCATATTATATGAAAAATTGTTGAAAGACTTTTAGTTTGAGGCAGCTAGTTAATTCAGGCCTGGAGATGAGAAATCCTGGGTTCAAATCTGGCCTTAGACATTTCCTAGCTGGTGACCTTAAACAAGGAAGGAAAGGAAGGAAGGAAGGAAAGGAAGGAAGGAAGGAAGGAAGGAAGGAAGGAAGGAAGGAAGGAAGGAAGGAAGGAAGGAAGGAAGGAAGGAAGGAAGGAAGGAAGGAAAGGAGAAACCAACCTTTAATCTACAGTATCTAAGACTTGACCTGGAACACAGGATCAGAGACTTTGGGCTTGAAATCTCTCTAGAGATAATGTAGACACATTATCTATTTTGATATATTAGTGGAGGGAGGAAAAGAACAATTTCTATTGTTCTAGAAGTCAGAATTAGAACACTTCATTGTAGATAACAAGAAGGTAAATTTCAATCCTTTAGAAAAAGGACCTTTAAAAAAATTTAATTAGACCTTTTTCACAATGAAATGGGCTGCCTCCCTCTAAGCAATTCCCTATCATTACAAGGGAGGAAGAAAAAAGAACAAATGTTTATTAAGCACCTACTATGTTTCAGGCACTTTGCTAAGCACTTTGCAAATATTACTTCATTTACTCCTCATAGCAACTCAGGACAGTAGGTATTATTATCCCCATTTTACAGGTGAGAAAACTGAAGCAGAGAGAGGGTAAGTGACTTAAGTGACCTAGGATCACATCCAGTGATGGGCAAACTATTCCCTGAAGGCCTGATCCAGGTCTTAGTTTGCCCATCAAGGCCTTAAGCAATTCCCTAATCACTACATCTGGATGTGGGAGTGTAGTGATTAGGGAATTGCCTAAGGCAGTGATGGGCAAACTAAGACCTGGATCCGGCCTTCAGGGAATAGTTTGCCCATCACTGAATAGCTAATAAGGATATGAGATCTGATTTGAGTTCACATCTTCCTGACAGCACTCAATCCAACTATACTACCAATTCCCTGGAAGTGTCCTAGAAGAGGCAAGATGATCAAGTGTTAGAGATGCTTAAAAAAAAAAAGATTTTTTTCATCTCACGAAAAGCTAAATATAAAGATCTTTAAGACCATTGTTAATCCAAGGTCCTATGATTCTGGGAGACTGCCTCTGATAACCTCAGCCATTCAGCAGTCAGTCAAAGACCAAACCTATATGAAGGTTTTGGATGACATCATTTGGTACCAGTTATCTCGGTCTATAACTAAAGGCATTCCAAGAGATGGAGGCTTCCAATATGTCTAAGTCAGGAACCAGTAAGAACTTTTTCACTTGCTTATCCCTGGTGGGAGTATGGATTGAGGATACAAAGATGAAGGAAAGAGTATGTCTTCATGTATTCCTTCAACCTCCCAAAAATACTATAAATAATTATATGTTACTACTTATATATATATAAAGTATATATAAACACTATAAGTAATTATATAAGTAATTAAATAAATAAGTTAATTTCATGGTATCATGAATGTAAGTGCTGGTTAGAATTTTAGAGAAACTTTAGTCTAGCTGCCTCATTTTATAAAGAGGACAAAGAATTACCAGAAGGTAATTCAAGGCTTTTCTACTCCACCACACTGGGCAGCTAGGTTGCTCAGTGTGCTGGGCTTAAATCCAGTCTCAGACACTTTCTAGCTATGTGACCCCTGGGCAAGTCATTTAACCCTGTTTGCCTCCTTTTCTTCATCTATAAAATGAGCTGGAGAAGGAAATGGCAAATTACTCCAGTATCTTTTCCCAAAAAAACTCCAAATGAGGTCACAATGAACTGGATATGACTGAAAAATGACTGACTCTACCACACTGGAGTTTCAAAGTGTGAGTTTGTATGTGAATGTTTTCATTCTACTTCTTGTTTTCCCAATATTCTTCATCTACCATGTATTTCATCGCATTGCCTCAGCATTGATACTCATTCTACATCTCATCACATCTGGACTTATTATCCCTGCTAAGAAATCAGTAAATTGTGCTTTGAACAAAGGCATCTGTACTGATCAGGCCTCACTTAGAAATTATATTTTGCATGTTCTGTAGTACATATTGGTATTGAAATGCAAATTATGAGAATTTTAATCCTTAAGGGAAAAATGTGATGAGTTTATATTTTGTTCTTTTGCTAAGAAAAGGAATTGGAGAGTGAGTGGGAAGGACTGAGAACCAAAATCCAAATTTTAGAATAAAAATTTATAGACTATAATGTGATGAAAATTACATTCAACAAAGGGCAGCAGAAAGAAAGAATAAAAATTAATTGGAAGCTAAATAATCTTATCCTAAAGAATGAATGGATCAAAGAACAAATCAAAGAAACAATCCATAATTTCATTAAAGAGAATGACAACAGGGAGACAATATAACAAAATGTATGGGATGCAGCCAAAGCCAAATTTAAAGGGAAATGTATATCTTTAAATGCTTACATTAGTAAAATAGAGAAAGAGCAGATCAATGAATTAGCCATGCAACTAAAAAAAAAACTAGAAAAAGAACAAATTTTAAATCCCCAATTAAATACCAAATTGGAAATTTTAAAACAAAGGAGAAAGCAGACCATTGAATTAATAAGTAAGACAAGGAACTAGTTTAATGAAAAAAATTAATAAAATAGATAAACCATTGGATAATTTTACTAAAAAAAGAAAGAAGGAAAGCAAATCACTAATTTCAAAAATTAAAAAGATAAATCATAACTAATGGAGAAGAAATTAAAGCAATTATTAGGAGTTATTTTGCCCAACTATATGCCAATAAATCTGGCAGTCTAAGTGAAATAGATGAATGTTTATAAAAATAAAAACTGCTAGAAGCAGCATAGCTCAATGGATTGAAAGCCAGGCATAGAGATGGAAAGTCTTGGGTTCAAATTTAACTCAAGACACTTACTAGCTGTATGACCCTGGGGAAGTCACTTAACACCCATTGCTTAGCCTTTATTTCTCTTCTGCCTCAGAACCACTATACAGTATTGAGTCTAAGAAGGAAGGTGAGGGTTTAAATATATATCTACATATATGTATATAATACACATATTATATATATAGTCTTATACATATATACAAAATTTACTTTATTTTAGTATTTTTTGTCATTAGCTTGCTTGTTTGGTTATTTTTTTCTCTAGCATATTTTTGTGGATGCCTTTTATTTTTTAGAATAAAACTACCATTCCAGGTTTTTCATACATTGCTTCCCTTCCAGAACTCTAAGATCTAGTCAAACTGGCCTTGTGGTTTCTCACATTCTCAGCATCTTTGTGCTGGCTGTGCTCCATGTTTGGAATCTACTCCTTCCTACACTTTTTTCCATCTCTTAAAATGTCTTTCAAGTCTCAGCTCAGCTACCACCTTCTACATGAAGCCATTACTGATCTTGTCATTTCCCTATGCCTCATTTTCCAGTATTACCTTGTATAGCACCATTTTGACATTGCCACGGAGATCAGGATATCCCCTGGCCTTCGGTAAGTGTACCCCCCCCCCATATTTCCAGAGCAGTTTGCCCTGATCCTATGACTTTGGGATTCAAATTATCTGGCAAGCTAGTGTTGAAAGAAGCATTTCAGACTCAGGAAAAATTATAGCAGAAGGTAATTATTATCACACTAGGCATTTGGTATGGGCCTGGCATCTAGTGGTGGGGGCAATCTTTTATAGACAGCCTTTAAAAAAAGAGGAACCAATTTAGGTGTGATTCAAATACAAATTAAGAAGGAAATGGGTTGATATTGTCATCATAATCCAGGTAGGTTACTGATTTCCTGAGGGGGATCAAAACATTTATGGCTGGCAGGAAAAGAAACTTCCCTAAGAAAAGGTGGAACCACATCTGTGTGCCCCTTTCTTTGGTTATCAAAGAAAGGACTTGTTACATTTTCCTATGCTGCCCCCTGTCACTCATGTCTCTGAAGGGTACATTTGGATGAATTTTAAAATTCTCTCCTCTCCAATGCTAAGGGATAATGGGGAGGGGAAGCAGAGAGTGTAGATGGATATAAAATGGGAAAGAAAACTGAAGGAAGGGTAACAGCTACTATGAGTCATGACTGGGGCTCCTGAGGCCTGGCTGTAGGATTGAATCATATATGAGATCCAGGAGTCAATTGCTGCATGGCTGGAACTAGTTAAGAATCCGAAGAGGAACACCTACGGCTCTTCATTCCCACTCCTCCCCTTTTCTCTCCCTTTTTCTCTGAAAAGACAGGGGTCCAGGTTTCTTTGGAACAAAGGACACAACCATGATAAATGCTATTAATCCCTGCATCACTAATTAATAAATACTATACAATATGTGTAATGCTTTTATTTTTGCATAAATGCAAAGAGAAAGGATTTTTTTTTTTTGCAATTCGCTATTTGCAAATGTATTATTTGGAGAGTTTCTGAGGAGCATTAGTTTTCTGAGTTCCTAATTATGTAACTTTTAATTCGCTCCCATTTTCAGTGTGAAATATCTACTTATTCATTTGATCTCCAAATTTATGATAATGAAATCAGTTTTGATCACCATAAAGTCTGGCTTGGAGCTTGGGCAGAGAAATCAGGAATGGTCTTTGAGTGTAGTTTGGAGTCTGCCTTCTCCTACCTTTCCATCTTCTTACACCTTACAACCTGACAGTTACTCTTCAGCCTGGTGACACTAGCCTTCTTACTCTTCCACAAACAATACAATGCGTCTCTTGGCTCTGGGCATTTTCTCTGGCTGAACTCTAACTGCCTTTGCTTGCTTTAAGTCTCAGCTGCAGTCCTATCTTACTGGATACCTTCCCCAATCTCTCTTAGTGCTAGTACTTTTCCTCTGTTGATTATTTTCTATTTATTGTTCACAGTATATCATTTGTTTTGTATGTATTTTTTGCTTGCTGTTTCCCTCATAAGATTATAAGGTCCTTCAGGGTAGGGACTGTCTTTTGCCTCTTTTTGTATCCCTAAAGTTTAGCATAGTGCGCCTAGCACATAATAGATGCTTAATCAATGTTAATTGCATGATTTCTCAAATTTCAGTTCTCAGTCAATAGAATGGGCTTGGAGATGGACAAGGTATCTTACAAGCTCTTGCACAACTTCAGGTAACAAAGGTTTGTGTAGAGCAGTGATTCCCAAAGTGGGCACCACTGCCCCCTGGTGGGTGCTGCAGCGATCCAGGAAAGTAGTGATGGCCACAGGTGCATTAATCTTTCCTATTAATTGCTATTAAAATTTTTAAAGAATTAATTTCCAGGGAGCTAAGTAAAATTTTTTTGGAAAGGGGGCGGTAGGCCAAAAAAGTTTGGGAACCACAGTTTTGCTGGGTAGGTACAAGAGCTGAGGCAGCTACCTACCCACCAAAACTTCTCAATCTCAAGATCTAGGTTATGAATTAGGATCTGTTCTACTCACCTGACTGTCAATTTACAACCAAGCAAGGCAGAAATTGTGGATCCAGATAAACCAACTGACTACTGCTCATAGGTTGATATCAGAAATGTTCTGGTAATGATTTAACAACTGGCTTTCTGGAGGGAAAATGTGTTTACCATATATTTTAAGTTTAATCTGCATTTTGAATTGACAATTTCTCTACCACTTTTAAAAATCTATACAAAAAAACCCCACCAAAACACATTCTGATTTATAATGTTTGCCAGTTTCTGAGGTAAAAAGGCTCACTGTGAAAATTTAACAACCAGCTTGTGTGAACTGGTCTGAGCCTGCAATAGAACACACCTGGCTGGCATATTCTTCAAGGATATGCATGAAATAGCATTCACTGGGACTCTCTCCATTCACATTATTGGCACAAAGAGAGGACATACCTATACATGCATAGCCTTCATATACCTCATCAGATCTCTTGGTGGAAAGAGATAGTCAATTAAATTTTTGACCCCTGGTCATTGAATTTGTCTCATGATAGACTAGCAATTGCCAGAATTAGACCACAGAGTAAATAAATATCCAGATGGAGAAATCTGATGAACTAAGAAAGGAATTATGGCAATACTTTCCACTAAGGGCATAAATGTTTCAAATATCTAAATGACTAACAGCTTGATTAATGTCAAACCTTGGCCTTGCTCCAAGCTATTATCTTCTGGTCAAAGAAGACCCTAGGAAGGACTTTGAAGGCTAAATTCATGCCTTCTCAGTAGAAACTCTTTAAACAATGAGAGGAGAATATGTCCCTGCTGAGAGGCAGGTTGGCTGGCTATGGGAGGTGGTAAGAATACAAGAGATGGGGAACTAATAACCAGAGAAAGTCTCTTCATATTTATAAATTAAATTTAACTGACCTTTTTATAGTTAAAAGTGTGCAGTGATATATAACCTCTATCTAAGCATTTGTGATAAGTCTCAAAAGAAATAAAATGTGCTTCTCTTCTCTACTAACTATGCTTTTGCCATTTTCATACAAATACATATTTATGGGCATATTCTGGGAAATTTTACTCATAATTATTTATTTCTTTACATATCATATTCTATCACCTCTCCCAGAAGAATACAAACTCCTCAAGGGCAGGGGCTGTTAATCCTTTTTGTCTTTATATCTCTAGTGCTTTCCTAGTTCCTGAAATATACCATGTTGTTGTGTTGCTATGCTTCTGCTGCTTGATGTTGTCATCATTTCAGTTGTGTCTGATTCTTTTTGACCCCACTTGGGGGTTTTCTTGGCAAAGATACTAGAGAGGTTTGTCCTTTCCTTGTCCAGATCATTTTACAGATGAGGAAACTGAGGCAAACACAGTCAAGTGATTTACTCAGGGTCACACAGCTAGGAAGTGTCTAAGATCAGATCTGAATCCAGGAAAGTGAGTCTTTCTGACTTTAAACTCATCTATTTCTCTGCCTACTATACTATCTCTACTATAGTAAGTGCTTAATAAATTCTTACTGGACTGAATTGTTGAATCGAGTGTACAAATTAAATATATCAGGGATTCTGGGCTAATGCCTAAACATGCACTCTTCTTGGCAGGTTGGATCTCCAGAGGGCAGCTGCTACTCCCAGGTCCTAGGGCGCCTTTGTATCTAAAACTATATTCCCTATAAATCTGGTATAAACTCTCCTATAATTACACACAGTGTGGGAAGAGCCGGTACAAATAAAATACAATTATAGTGAGGTATACACATAGGGAACAAGTCTCAATTGTCTTCCACTTTACCCTGCCTCCCCCAGCACAGTGTCTCTGCTGGGCAAATTGTTTAGCTGCACTCCCAGAGACTGCTCGCCTCCATCCTTTGACACCTGATTGCCAGTGCTAGTCTACCCTTGTATCCATAGCCAGCAGTCTTCTCTGCTAAGTAAGAATCCCATTATTCCAAGCAGTTTCCTCCCTCAAATGACTTCTCTATGGTCTTGTCTGACCAGAATGTGTTCCTTTGCTCCCTGCTGGATGTCTCTACTTTAATTCTTTTAAATTACTAGATGGAGTGTTTCCTACTGGGCAAAATAGCTGTACTGTGAAACCATAGCCAATTAATAGTGGAGGAGGGGAGGAGGAGGTTTCTCTCTTCTTCCCAAGTGATGGAAGAGTGATTTCTTCTTGGAAGCCTGTGTTCTTTCCAGATGGCTAACTGCTTCCTGCCCTTTTCAGAGCAGGAGATTTCAGCTTTTTAAGGACCCACTATTTTCTTAACCAATGGTGTAGCTTCCTCCATTTTAGCTATGAAGGAACAGTTTCCACAATTCAAAAAAATAACAAGGTATTGTTAACTGGTCTCTTTGTTTCATTAACACGCAGATACCTAATTACCTCTATTATCTACCCTGTCATTTTTGTGACATCAACTGAAGGAGGGAAGAAATTGGCCAAAGTCTAACTATACCTCTCCATACACATAGGATGATCATTTTTTTTTTTCTCTTTTACTGCCCCCCTCTCCATTGAAGAAAGGGAAGGTGCTAAATTCACTCATATCACCTTTTTTCCCCTCCCAGTGGGATGATTTGGGATATAATCTTTTTCTTTGACTACCCTCTTCATTCAGACCCCCTCCTCCTTGCTTCTAAGACTGGATTTTGCCTAAGGAAGGGAGTGCTACCTCCACCCCCCAATTCCAGCTTGAGTAACATCACCTGGTCAAAGAAACTTGTTTTAGTGTAGTGGGTAAAGATAGATATCTGGTGGATATCTTTCCTGGCTGGATTGAGATTAATAGATATAAATATTATAAAAAAAGTATTTAAATATTTTATTATTATATTATATCAATTCATTTTATTCTATATTTATTACTATATTCTATATTAATTACTATATTTTATAGTAATGATTATCACTATATATAAATTATATATTATTATTTATATTATATATCATATACATAGGGAATATTATATATTATATATTAATATGACTTAAATAAAATATATGAATGAAAATATAGGTTAATAAAATAAAATCACATCAGCATAGAATGCCATGTTAGAAAAAAAGTCCTAACTTTCAGACAGAGGTTTAGGTGTCTGTTTAAATTCTTTGTATTTCTAATTAAGCCCTAGCTTTTCAATTTCTCTTTTCTCAGCACAGACTTCATATACATACATGGTGTATAAACTGTCAACTCTAAAAATAAAAATAAACCAGAGAGCAACAATCTAAACTGTTTGTTCCACGAAGAGAGAGTGAAGGCCTGAGCTCAGAGCCTGGATAACAATGAACTAAGCTCAAGGAGAGTCTGATAGTATTTCATTTCAAAGAAAGGATATTTGAGTAATGATAGAAGTGTAAATTTCCACTCAGTTGGGGTCATTGTCAGCCACTGGGGTTGCTTAGAAAGGCGGAGGCCAAGACTAGGAGGAAGCAGCCTTGTTTGAAGTGCCAGGGCCAGAGTGTGGAGGAGGAGACACACCTTTTGTTTATCTGTCGGGGACCACTCGGGGTTGATCCTTCACTTCCAGGGCACCCTTATTGTTCTAGCATGTTAATCCTGGCAGTCCTTATAAAAATCTAGAAAATAAGGCAATTCTAACAACCGTAGAGCTTAATTAAAGAATTATTCCCCCCCCCCAATAAAGAAAGAATTGTTTCACAAAGCTTTCATAATTGATCATGGATTTTTATATGAAATGAAAATCAGGATGAAGAAGCAGATAAATAAACCCAACAACCACCACCATACTGCAGTGGTTAGCTGGATTGTAGTCAGGAACACCTGAGTTTTTAAATCCCGACACTAGCTCTGCAAACTGTGGGCAAATCTCTTAACCTCCCTCAGCCTCAGGTTCCTCACTGGCAAAATGAGGACAATAATAGCACCTCCCTATGGAAAAGTCTTTGCAAATGTCAAAGCACTATAAAAATGCAAGCTATTATTAGAGTGATTGTATTTAAGTGCTTGTTTAAGTTAGGGATGAGCAGACTTTTCAGAGCATCTCTCGGGCATAATCCAGTGGAAGGTTAGAGGCATACCTGATGTCAGCACTCTCTTAGGTCAGGTTTTAGTAGGGGTCGAAATGAGGTACATGTAAAGCACTGACCATTTAATAAGAGGAAGTTTCCTTGGTCCAGATGCAGCATGAATATGCAGCAAGGACACAAACTGGCTCATCCTTCCTCTTTGGTAGACATGGCCTCTTTTGCTTCCCTTGTGGAAACCTTATCAACAGGTCATTTCAGGAGCCAGCTGGGTGGCTCAGTGGACTGAGAGCCAGGCCTAGAGATGGGAGATCCTGGGTTCAAATATGGCCCCAGATACTCCCTAACTGTGTGATCCTGGGCAAGTCACTTAACCCCCCATTGCCTATCAGTTACACTCTTCTACCTGGGTACCAATACACAATATTGATTCTAAGATAGAAGGTAAGGATTTTTTTTTTAATAGGTCATATAAGTCATATGGTCTTAGCTATCAAGTGGCCTAGACTGCATGTCTTTTTGCCTCTAGATGACCTGGAAGCTGCATCAGGGAAGCTAAATCCAATCAGGTCTCAGGAGCCTGCCTTTATTCTCTCTTTCTTTTTTTTTATTTTTAAGCCTTCCCATGTTGTAGGGAAGGAGGGAGGGAAAAAGCTCCATCAGGGAAACACTGGTCCTATCACACAATGGTTTCACCCAACAGCCTCAGTCTGGGTTTTTGTTCCATTTGGTGGAAACTGTCATTGTTCTCTGATGAATTCTTGCAGGCTGACTGACTGTGTGTTAGATCTCTGTCCAGTCTGTCTCATCAGCCATTTGTAGATTTCTGTCCCTCTCTTCAAAATTCCCTGATGCAACCCAAGTCTACTTCCTGGCTCAAAGAATAGTTCAGTTTCTCTTAGGGCTGAAAGGAAATTCGTATTTATCTAAACTACCAATCCTAGAATGTCAGTGAGGTCTCCATCCCATGTTAAACTTAGATAATAAATTCCCAATAGGTAAGGATTACAAGTGTAAACTAAGTTTACACTTGTAAATTAATTAAGTGTAAAACACTTAAATATCATGTATACGTGGGCACTTACTATATGCTTTTTGATTGATGTTGACAATTATAATGGACATTTTGGGGAACTTCTCATTTGGGGTTGTGTAGATGCTAGCTGGAGTTCCTCCCCTGACACAGCTCTTACCACTTATTTATATTCTTATTTGCTGCATAACTATTTCTGGGACCCCTTTTCTGTCAAATTTTTGCATATTACTGCCCTGAGTAAAAATAATAAGGAAAGTAGTAAGTCAAAATAAAGCTATTATAAGCCCTATAAAAATGTTTAAAATACTTAAGTATTAGCTTAGTGAAAATACATAGGACTTTAAAACAGAAAGGGATTGTTAAATTAATGGCAGAGGCAACATTAGAACTCAGGCCTTCTGTTTTCCAATTCAAGTTTTCTGTAGTATTAGCTCACTCTGTGGTTATCTATCTACAATATTTACTCACTGGGAGTATAGATATCTAGGTAAAACAAGGCAAGATAGTGCTAACTTTAATAATTTTATATTTATTTAATATATTTATATTTATAAATAAAATTTATAATTTTATTATAAAATTAATCAGTTCATTTTCAGCTCTAAATAATAAAATAATTAATTTAATTATTTATTAGTTTATTTATTCATTTATTATTTCATTATTTTTATTTATTAGTTTATTAATTATTATTTTATGTGTAATGTTATAAATATATAACATTATATATAATATTGTTATTGTTTTCTTATTTATTATTTTATTTTATTATTTATAGCTGAAAACTGAACTGATTAATTTTTTTTCTTTTTAAAATTTATTTATTTAGCTATAACATCTAGGTCGCTCAGTGGATTAAGAGCCAAGCTTAGAGACAGGAGGTCCTGGGTTCAAATCTGGCTTCAGATACTTCCTAGCTGTGTGACCTTGGGCAAGTCACTTAATCCTCATTCCTAGCCCTTACCGCTCTTCTGCCTTAGAACCAATATGCAGTATTGATTCTAAGATGGAAGATAAGGGTTTAAGGGGGAAAAAATTATTTTTTGTACTTATTAATTGTTGCACATAATGTACTCTTTCTACATTAGATCACGTAGCTGAGGACCAATTTCATGAATCAGTAGAATAAGCAGCCCCTTAAGTAATAAGATTTTTAAAGTATTATATAATTTCCTCTTCCTTACCATTTATTAGTACCTCAAATTTCCCCATTAAAATGCTTTTCTTTGAATCTTGAAGACCTTCAGTTTTCAAGAGGCTCTTTATAAAAAGATGTCAAAATGACTTTCCTAAAGCTCAGGTCTGACCATGTCACATACTATTCAGTCAATTCTTCTGGTTCTATATTACCCTCAAATCAAATATATCAAATTTATATCAAATATAAAGTGCTCTATTTGGCATTCAAAAAGCCTTTCTCAACCCACTGACCCTCATCTTTTCAATCTTCTTACATCTTACCCCCTTAATACTCTTCAATCCAGTAGCGTGGGCCTCCTTGCTCTCCCTCAAACAAAACACTATTTACAGACTCTGGACATTTTCACTGACTGTTCCCCATGAATGGAATTCTCTCCCTTCATATCTCCATCTCCTGACTTCTTTGGCTTTCTTCAAGTCCCAGATAAAATCCACACCATCTATAAGAAGCCTTTCCTGATCACCTTTAAGGCTAATACCTTCCTTCTATTGATTATCTCCTATTTATCTTTTATATACTGTATTTATACACAATGGTTTACATGTTGTCTCCCCTTTAAACTGTGAACTCTTTGAGGGAAGGGACTGCTTTGCCCTTCTTTGCATTCCCAGTGCTTAACCCAATGCTTGGGAAATAGTCGACATTTAATTATTGTTGTTGCTTGTCCTTCATTTGCAAAGAGGACCAATGACAGGGGTGATGTCTTGTCTTGCCCATGAAGTGGATTAAAGTGAAGCAGAATTGCATAAACTGGTCAGCCTCACTCTCTTCCAGTCATAGAAGTCCAGGAAAGAGTCAAGAGGACTAGCAATGGTTGCAATAAATGACTCGGACATCTTCAATGTCTGACCAAGTTCTAATCACTCTATAGCACCAGCTTCAGCTGCCTCCCTGGCCAATGGAGCAAATTGTTCTCATCCACCCTTTCTGCCAGGAGAAGTCTTAACATGCTTGGGCTAGACATCCATTCCCCTAATTCAAAAATGAGAAAACAGCACCTTCTCTGAAATGTACAAGTGAGGTGAGTATTATTGTTGGGATCAGTTGGTATAATTCAAAACCCCACTCTGGTCAGTCTCTGGTTTGCTCTTTTTCTCTGCAAATTGCTATATTTCCTATCAGGGAGGCTCCTTACCACTTGTTCTAGGGCTTGACCATCAGCTTCCCCTTTCCTTCTAACTTAGGAAATTAATTTACTGTCAGCAACAGATTCTCCCCAAACCCTTATTGAAATTACTGTAAAATACTCTTACGCTTTTACAAGGAAATGAAAAGTAACTCTTCTCTACATTGTTGGTGTCTCCTGGTCTATAGACCTTGTTTTTCTATTTAAGAAACTAGCTTTTCTAATATAATATATAATAACATATTAATATATAATAATATAATGCTTTGATTTTTTATTCTCTATTTTTATTTTGGCTTTGAAGAATTAATTTTTATTTCACTAGGCTCCTTTGATGCCTAAGAATCTTATTCCCAAGTCCTTTATGACCTGATTTGTTAAATCTTATTATATATGTATTTTTTAATCTTAAGAGTATATATTACAATTATTTTTAATAGAAAAATCACCAGCAGTTGATCATCTTGAAACTAAATCTTGTTACTCAACTTTAATATATTTGTATTAATGTATGGAGGGTAAAGGAAGGACTAGCTCTGAATCTTTTTTCAAGGCTGCTCAATCACCTTTGGTGTCTCTCTGACACCCAACTCGCACCTATGGCTCCAAAAAGTTGTAGCATGAGCAGTGGCCACGACCTAGTCAACTGTCTCAACAAATGGGCTTTAACCAGATTGAAAGTAACTAACAAGTCTCAAACCAGACACTTAATAATTGCTTGTTGACTGACTACCTGCAGATAGCCCTGGAAGTATACTACCATGCAATAGAAAATTTTTTAAATTTAATTATTTTTTAAATTAAAAAAAAGGTTTCATTAAAAATTTTTTAAAATTTAATTATTTTGATAAAAAACCGAAACAACCTTTTCTCAAGTTATTCTGATTTCACTATTACTGTCTCCCACTTTCAAAACCTTGGTGCTATCTTTGACCTTTCTTTATTGCTTACCTCTAATAATCAAGTAATTGCCAAATCCTTGTTAATTAGACCAACACATTTCTTATAACTAGTCTTTCCTCTATATTCTTAAAGCTAAGATCCTAACATAAATGCTCACTACTTGCCTGGATTATTAAAATAGTCTCCTAACAGATTATAAATCATAAGATCATGATTAAATGAATATTAAGTACTTACTATGTTCTAATCATTATGCTATGGGCTGGGAATACAACTATAGAAGCAAAAATTGCCTCTGCCCTGAAGAACCTTATATTTAATATACATACTGGAGTGCTTTCTAGGGAAGGTCACTTATAGATGATGAGTGGGATTATGGGTAAGTAGATAGATACACTCCTTCCAGGAATAATGGAAGAGTTGTTTTGATCATAGTTCCAGAACAAGAAGGATAGAAAGGATGTGGGAAGATGGTCTTGAATAGCAGGCTATAAGGCCACTGGCTAGGCTGAGCTTGGCTGGGGATAGGAGAGTGGGATGAAGCATGGCTGGAGCCAGCCCAAAAGAATGGGCCACATTAAGTAGAGGGGGACAAGGAAAGAGACCCAAGGCAGAAGTGCTAGATGACAGGGTTCAAATCTTCAGGACAGTTATCAAGGGACTCTAGAACAACAAGACTGGAGTCTATTTTTTCTCTCTTCAGAACAGCAAGGACTTATTCAAAATCCTAAGGAAATTAAAATTGTTTGGTGGCTGGGTTTGCTCTTCACAGGGTAGGGCGTCTCTGTTGGACAAGTCAGTCTGTAGGACTTCCTGGGCTTGTTACTTGATGTCCCAGCTTCTGGTTCAGCTTAGTCCTCCACTGCTATATTGCTCTTTCAGGAAAATCAGAGTCACAGTCAGAGACTGGCAGAAGCCTTTCCCACAGTCTCAGGGACTTGTCTGAAGTTTGTCACTTCTCACAGAGGAGTTGGAACAAGTAAATTAGTCTGCCCTGGATTATTCTTTATGAAACCCTCATTTTTTATACGGATCACTTCTAACTATTCACAGGCAATCCTTTGCATATTAATTAATAATGTTACCAGCTGAAACAGCAAGGTGCCTTGAAAGAGAGAAAAGATTGAAAACTGTGGAGAAGGGCATCAACATCCTCCGTGCCATCATTCCCAATTTCTGACCAACTGCAAACCATGGGCATTGGACCAGGAAAAGAAGATCAGGTAATAGACTTTTGGCAAACTCGTTCTTTGCCAGGCACTGTGCTAAGCACTGGGGGTACAAATACAAACATAAATCCTGTCCCTATTCTCAAGAATCTTACGTTCTAATGGAAGAAATCAACCTACAAAAGAAAGTTTAAAAGGTACCAGCTCAGGGGCATGGTGGCAAAGTCTAGAGTCTGAAACCTAGCCAAGAGGATAATGAAACTTGGCAGACCTGAGGACTTCCCCAAAATGGAGCCCCTGGAAGGAACTTACCAATGGGAGAAAGGAGCCACCTTGTGGAAAGAATGGGAGACCCTCAGAGCTGAGAGATGTTCCTGGGTTAGAAGGCAGCAAGGTCATGGTGGCCAAGTTCAGAGGGTCAGTGACACAGCCAGACTACTGGCCTTACTTTCAACCCAACCACTTTAACCATCATTCAGGGAAACAAATCCTATGAAAACTGGGTCAAAGGGCCCCAAATGAAAAATGGATATGAATTTATCATCTGAATTAATATAAAAGATTGACTATATCATCTGTTTTACCACTCTACTTGCCCCAAGGACTTGTGAGACCTTTCCATCTAACTTACAATTTTAAAAAACTATACTTGTTGACTCACTTTAACAGAACATGAGCTCCTTGAGAGTAAAGACTCAGCATTTTGCACATAGTAACATAGTACCTGCTTAATAAATACTTTTTTCATTAATTCATGCAAGCAGGCATACATTTAAGATGCTGTAGAACAAATGTTTGTTGAGGTGACTTAAATTGCCATCCCCTAGCCAAATTCTTCTCAACCTTTCTTAGTTTCCCTTTTTAGCTTTCCAATATTCAAACCATCCTCTATTATTTCTAAATTATATCTGTATCATTAAAATATGCCACTCCAAGGGGGCAGCTGGGTAGCTCAGTGGATTGAGAGCCAGGCCTAGAGACTGGAGGTCCTAGGTTCAAATCTGGCCTCAGACACTTCCCAGCTGTGTGACCTTGGGCAAGTCACTTGACCCCCATTGCCTACCCTTACCACTCTTCCACCAAGGAACTAATACACAGAAGTTAAGGGTTTAAAAATATAAAAAAAAAAAAAATATGCCACTCCATCCTTTTCATCCAATTCAGTTTTAAGTATATATTACTGACTTTCTAATTCTTAGAAAATTGGTAATCCATGTATAGGCTATGTGGTAATATGCTGTTAACCTTATTTCTCAGGTATGAAAGGACAAGATATTTATACCTGTAAGTTTAGTGAGAATGCAAAAGCACTCTGAGAACAATGCCCAAGTATGGATAGCCAATTATACTTTCAGGAAACCTGGATAGAGACCAATCATGAATTGGTTAATTTCTACCCAGAACAAGTAAGCTTCTTCCTATAATTCCATAGTAGGCAACCTTCTCTGGATTTATGCAAACGTGACCTCCAACATATAAACTGAAAAATCAGGCTTATTATGGAGTTGTTTTCTTTCAGTGCTTCCCACTTAGAAGAACATGGTTTTACAGGAAATAAGTTTTTCTCATCCCCTCAGATTTTATGGTGTGTGTGTGTTTTTTTTAGCATAACGAGTTTGTCAGAGTTTCCATGGTGAAACATGGAGCACCATGGAAACTGATAGATTTAGCTACATAGAAGAATAAATAAGATAGGCAGGCATTTATTTTACTGTGCAGTGACAACCTTTCACATAACCAGTAGAGGAAAAGCAAGTCTGTATTTAACTCATTTTCCCTGATCTACTCTTAAGCATGTAAACATTGGTTATTTCTAGTATATTATTCAACTTAGTCCTTTATTAATTGGAAAACGGTTTGCTACCAAACCCACCACTCCCTAATACAAAATCATTGCTGTTTGTGTCTTTATATCACAGGCAGAAATTAAATATTCATAATACAGAAACAATCTAGCTGAGTTAACAATCCATGTGAAAATTCAGAGACCAAAACAGCCATTCAATCAATATAGTAATATCAGATACTTTTCCAATTAATTTTTCAAAATAATACATGAATATTGAAAGAATCTGTGATTTTTTTTTGTGCTGTAGAAATTTTTCCTAGAGTGACTTTTTGGTCATCATTCACCTCCCTCCCCCGGAAGTCCTTCCAACATAACAGATCTTCTGTGAACTAGTAAGTCCTAAAACATAGAAATTAAGTGAATCATTCAGGGTCACACAGCTACTACTTGTCAGGGATGGATCTGAACCACAAAATAAATATCATAGATTTAAATAAAGCTGAAAGGGACCAGAGGGATAATCTAGTTTAATCTCCTCATTTTACTAATGAGAAAACAGGAAATCAGAGAGGTTAAGTTGTTTGCTCAAGTTCACAAAGGTAGTTAGTGATAGAGATGGGATTTGTTTAGTTTAGTGCTCTTTTATCTATTTCACTACTGCCTCTAGGCCATCATCATCATCATCATCATCATCATCATCATCATCATTTAACTCTGAATGGAATTTATAATATGGAAATCCAATTCCCTTAGGAAGATAAATGAAATGACTGAATGGATTATGATCCAGTCATTTGGATGATCATAGAACCAAAGAGTACTGAAACCACATAGTAGGAAGAAATGAGACAATTCAATATAATCCCAAGAAAGAAATTGGGGTCTGGAAAACTGATCTGGGAACATGGTTCTTGAGGTTCAACCTTCTTTCCTCTACTGCTATCAGTTGCCACCTAGGAAACACACTTGCCCTCATTTTCCCATTTTAAAAATGAAGATGATACCCTCCCCCGCCACACCAATTAGAATGTTAATGAGGAATAGTGAGAAAACATATTTGTAAAATGCTTGGAGCTTCTTAGAGAAAATTGCCACGTCTCTAGCAAGCCTTACAGATAATTTTTAAAAATTATCCAGCTTTCTCACTTTCTGTTAAAGTTTTGCATTTGTTCAACTATTATATCTATGCATTAGAAGAGTAGCTGCAGTGCAATGGATAGAGTCAGGACATTCTGGGTTCAAGTCTGGCCCCTGATACGGGATCTGTGATTTTGGTTAAGTCATTAAATCTCTTATTGCCCCTAAGATTATAAGTTGCACAACAAATGCTGACCTATGTGGATCAAAGGAATATCCATATTTGGAGTTCCTTGTGCCAGTGAAATTATAGACTTGTCAAAAGGGTAAAGAAAATTTAAAAAGTTAAACCGTACGTTTACTCATATCACTCATCCCAAACTAGCCACACCACTCTCTTTCTACTGCTTGGAATAAGAGGTTTAGACCAAAACCTGCTCATAAATGGTGAATCCAATCCATGAGATGAATCTATATTTTGATAATTTAGACAGATGAGGAAATGCCAGTTTGTTTTGGTACTTAGTGGCTTTATATTGGTATTATGTCAGAAAATTGTAGCTAAATGAATAAACCGATGAATCTTCCATTGGAACCATATCCTCTAAGACCTGGAAGGGTGTAACAGAGATCATGTAGTTCAATTTCCTTATTTTACAGATGATTAAACTGGGACTCAGAGAGCTGAAAAATCTTGCTAGACTTGTTGCTTCCACCTCCTCTTCCTCACACTGATTTCTCAATCTTACACAATCTGACTTCTTATCTCCTCACTTAGATGAAGCTCTTCTTTCTCCAGTTACCATCAATCTCTTAATTTCCAAATTCAATGGTCTTTCCAAAGACTTCAACCTTCTCAACTTCTCTGAAGCATACTATAGTTACAATTGACCAATCTCTCTTCCTGAATACTCTTTTTTCTCTAGGTTTTTGTGATATTTCTCTTTTTTGGTTCTCCTCCTACTTGTGCAACTGCTCCTCGTCTGCCTCATCATTCATATCAGAACTGTAGATGTATCCCAAAGCTCTGTCATGCCCCATTTTGTCCTGAATCTTCTCTTCTCTTTCTAAATTCAGTGGTCTCATCAGCTTCCATGGGTTTATAGATCTGTAATTCATCTGCATAGAGTTTTGATTAAATTAAATTAAATTAAATCCATGGGAACTGATGAGGCTATCTCTACATAGATGGCTCCCAGTTATATATAATCCAACCTTGCCTCACCAACTACCTATGAGATACTGCAAACTGGATATTCCAGAGACATCTCAAACTCGTCATATTGAAAACAGAACTCATTTCCTTTCCTCCCAAACCCATCCCTCTAGTTCTCTACATTCAGAGCACCTCTATTCCAATTTTCCATGTTTCTAACATCAGAATCACACTCAATTCCTAATTCTTATTCACTGCACATATCTAATCAGTTACTAAATCTTGCAATTTCTATCTTAACAACTTCTGTCAGGTCCCCTTTTCTCTGATCATACAGCTACCACCCTAGCTTAGGCCCTCATCACTTTTGTGCAATACTTTTGCAATAACCTCCTCATTGCTAACCTTGTCTTAAATGTTTTCCTTATTCCAATCCATTTCCCAAACTGTCAAAGTGGTTTTCTTTTGTAAAGTTTATTATCTACTTATTTTTAACTTTAAAAAATTTTTGAGTTCCAAATTCTTTTTCCTTCCTGCTCCTTGTCTTCCCATTAAGAAGGCAGACAGAACGATATCAATTTTACAGTCTAGCTGAAAAACAGTCCATAGGAAAATTCTGGGGTTAAAGTACTGAATTCAATCAACCTAATATTTTCAGATACTTTTAGAATTAATTTTATTAATTAATCAATGGGAATATTCAAAGGATCTGTAATTTTTTTATACTGTAGAGATTTTTCATAGAGTGACATTTTGGTCATCATTCCCCAAACCCTCCAACTCCTTCCAACATTACAGATCTTTTGTGATTTAGTAAATCCTAAGGAGTTTCCCTAAAATTCATAGAAATTAAGTGAAATTGTTCAGGGTCACACAATTACCACTTGCCAGGGGAGGATTTGAATCCCACAAATAAATATAGATTTAAATTTGAAAGTGACCAGAGTGGTCATCTAGTCAAATCTCCTCATTTTACATATGCAAAACAAATTTCTATATTAGCTATGTTGGAGGCGAAAAAAGAAAAATTAAGAAAGTAAAAAAAATCATATTTTAATTTATACTTAGAATTCATCAGGTCTCTCTGGAAGTGGATAGCA
Source organism: Gracilinanus agilis (assembly GCF_016433145.1). Taxonomy (NCBI): domain Eukaryota; kingdom Metazoa; phylum Chordata; class Mammalia; order Didelphimorphia; family Didelphidae; genus Gracilinanus; species Gracilinanus agilis. The sequence continues at coordinate 194,600,588 of NC_058130.1, forward strand.
TTTTTCATCATGAGTCCTTTGGAATTGTCTTAGATCATTGTATCTAAGAGATACAAAGAGAGTAGCTAAATCTCTCATAGTTGGTCATCATTACAATATTGCTGTTACAAAATGATTTTCTTTAAATATAGGTCTGACCAGGTCTCTGTCCTATTCAAGACATTTCTGTCTTGCCCTATTTCCTCTAGGATCAAACATAAATTCTTCTGCTTCACTTAAATTTTTTTTTTTAATTTAAACCCTTACCTTCTGTTTTAGAATCAGTACTAAGTATCAGTTCCAAGGCCAAAGAGTGGTAAGGCCTAGGCAACTGGGGTTAAGTGACTTGCCAAGGGTCACACAGCTAGGAAGTATCTGAGGGTAGATTTAAACCCAGGACTCTCTCTATACACAGAACTACTTAGCTGTCCCACAAAGCCTTTTTGGATCCCCCAGTTTCCAGTGTGCTCCTTCCCTTACAATCCCAAATTTAACTGCTTTATATTTGTTTTCTATTTATTCTCTGTATACTAATATAGGTACATATTTTCTCCCCAGTAGAAGTTTCTCCCCTTGAGAGTAGAGTCTGTGTTTTATTTTTGTCTTTGTGTAATGCAATGTCTGGCATATAGTGGTATAGAGTGAGGATTGTCCAAGACCACATAGCTAGTCAGCTGAAGATCCTGCCTGGTCCAGATCCTCTTTCCCATGCCACATTGGCTCAGGACAACTATCTTCCCCCTTTGCAGCAGAAGAAATTCAACAAAGGAAGCGTATGACAAAATGTCTTTCTCATTTTCCTATTTTTAAAAAAATGGTGCAACATAATTTGCTTAAGCGCTTTGGCTTAAGACTTTAAGGAACAGAAACCTTCCAAATCTGATGAAAAGAAAAACTCTGGTTTAACTGGTTTCTTAGATCTGGTGCTATGGACTCTGCATGAATTTCTTCATTTCTTCTCCTTTGAGGACATCTAGCCCTGCTTCCCTGCCTCCGTCTGGCCAGACATCTGTAGCTGTCATTTCTTGACAGTTTGGGCCATGACCCTTCATTCCATTGGTGTTCTGTGCCCTTTAGAGGACCTCAGTCCCTTTGGGGACTGGTGGAACAAGACTAGGTTCTTGACCAATAGCTTGTATTCATTGTATAAGTAGGGTTTTTACACTGAAGAACGTGGCATTTGTAAATTCATTAGGGCATGGGCTCCATTGTCATTCAGTCATTTCAGTTGTATCCAACTATTTGTGGTCCCATTTGGGGTTTTCTTGACAGAGATACTGGAGTGGCTTTCCATTTTCTTCTCCAGCTCATTTTACAGGGAGGAAACTGAGGCAAATAGAGTTAAGTGACTTGTCCAGGGTCACAGAGCTAGTAAATGTCTAAGGCTGAATTTGTGGCTCTGAGCCTGGCACTTTAACTTAACTCCCTAGGTCTAGTGGTCTAAGCATAGATGGGTGTGAGATCTACTACCTTAGGGAGTTATTAGGGAGTATGGAGAGGACAAGTGAATTTTTTTCCAGTCGGTGATGCTGAGGATAGAGTACTGGGTCTGAAGTCAGGCCTTTTTTTTTTTTTTTTTAAACCCTTACCTTCTTTTTAACTTTAATTCCAAGATAGATGAGCAGTGTGGCAATTGGGGTTAAGTGACTTGTCCAGAGTCACACTGCCACAAAGTATCTGAGTTCAAATCTGAACCCAGATTATCCACTGAGCTATCTAGCTGCTCCTTATTTCCTTTCTTAGATACTTTCCTAGCTGTGTGACTGCAGGTGAATCACTTAACCTCTGTTTGCCCCAGTTTCCTCAGCTATAAAATGAGGATAATAATAGCACCTACCTCACAGGGTTGTTGTGAGGATCAAATAAATTTTTGTAAAGTGATTTTGTAAAGTGATTAGCACATAGTAGGTGCTTAATAAATGCTTGTTCTCTTTTCTCCCCTTTCTTATTACTTAAAAACATGTATGGTTAAGGTGGCTCAATGGATAGGATACCAGACTTAGAGAAAAGGGCTCCTGGGTTCAAATCTGGCCCCAAACATTCCCTAACAGTGTGATGCTGAGCAAGTCATTTAACCTCCATTGTCTATTCCTTACTACTCCTCTGCCTTGGAACCAATATGCAGTATTGATTCTAAGATGGAAGATAATTAAAGGTAGTTAAAAATAATTTTAAAAATTTTATATTTTATCTTTATTTCAATAACAAATTTACATGTTTTCCAAAGTTATATGACTCATGGTGTGGCTGCGCATACTCAGTAAGAGAAGCAGGAAAGATGGCAGATCCTGAGCCCAAAAGAAAGATTCCTTTGGTTCCTGAGAATCTCCTGAAGAAGAGGAAAGCTTACCAAGCACTCAAAGCCACTCAGGCTAAGCAGGCACTTTTGGAAAAGAGGAAGCAAAAGAGAGGGACTCAGCTCAAATTTAAGCGGCTGGAATCATTTGTCCATGAATCCCATCGGGTTGTCCGTGATGTAGCTCGTCTAAGGCGCCTGGATTCAAAGCCTGGGTGCTATGTGCTGAAGGATGGACATCACCTGGGCTTTGTGGTCCGGATGGAGAGGATTAATGGAGTGAGTGACAAGGTGATAAAGACAATAGAGGAACTTCGCCTGAAGAAAATTTATAGTGGTGTCTTTGTTAAAATGACCCCATCTTCCTTAAAGAAACTACGAATTATAGAGCCTTATGTAGCCTGGGGATATCCTAACCTAAAATCTGTCCGAGAACTCATTCTAAAACGAGGACAAGCCAGGATAAATAATAAGAAAGTCTCCCTAACAGATAATACTCTGATTGAGGAGTATCTAGGGAAGTTCGGTATCATTTGCCTGGAAGATGTCATCCATGAAATCTACTCAGTGGGAGAGCATTTCCCTCAAGTCTCAAGATTCCTATGTCCTTTCCCCTTGTCTGTGGCCCGCCATGCTGCCAAGAATAGAGTGGGCTTCCTCAAGGAAATGGGCAAACCCGGCTACCGAGGTGAAAGCATCAATCAGCTCATTCGACAGTTGAACTAGGCCCAGGATCTCAGAAGATTTCTATTTTTTCTGAGTTTATATCCAGTATCTTCAAAGAAGATTTCTTTTCTGCTGGAACTTTCTCCAGGAATTGATGAGTTGAGAAGAAAAAAGAATATCACCAATGTAGAAGGAATTTCTCTACCTTCTATATTCTTCCTTAAGGAAGAAACCACATTGGTTTATCCAGCCAGCTTCATCTTGGATTAAATACTAGTGACAAATGAAGAGGAGTGATTATACTTGCTATTCTGGGACTGGAAGCTAGATTAAACCCATCTCAGTTTTTCATGATGGCCTCTTGTCCAAGGAGCAATTAGCTGTTTGATCATCTGTGATTCTCTACTCTGAGGGTTGACTATTATAAAATATGCTTCATCACTCTGCTCTCCACTCAGAATAAGACAATGGGACCAGATCTGGAGTGTGAAATAACCTTCAAGTAGTGGGCCATCATCTCTTTGACACTTTTAATTGACAAGTGTAGATGACTCATTGGTCCTGCCTAGCATTTATGTTAGGTGGCTATGCATTGGCACCATTTTGGTGAGGTCCCATTCCTTGGGAAAATGGTAATTGAAGACTGTATGGATTATTTGCTATTGGGGTTATGACAAGGGATATTGTTTATCCTATACTTGTGGTTTAAGATCATACCCAGGTATTGCAGAGTTATATTGGATTTTAAGGTAGCCTAACCTGTTCTTACCATAACTATTCTGGATATTATAGTACACACGCCTATTATTGTTTTAACTGGTTACATCATATACAAAATAAGATGGATATTTTTTCGTATTGATAAAAAAAAAAAGTTATATGACTCATGTTGTCTCTCTCCTCTCTTCTCTCCCAGAGTTAACAAGCAAATCCACTGGGTTTTACATGTATTGTCACTCAAAACCTATTTCCATATTATTGATTTTTTGTAAGAGAATAATCTTATAAAACCCAAACCAGAAATCATATATCCAAATAAACAAGTGATAAATCGTATGTTTTCATTTGGATTTCTACTCCAACAGTTCTTTCTCTAGAGATGGATAGTATTCTTCCAAAGATAATTTTTAAAAGGCAACTAAAGGTAACTTTTTAAAAATGTATGGTTAGATAGCAGTTTGTTTGAAAAAGACCTGTGAGTTTTAGTGTACTGCAAATTCATTGTGTGTCATCAGTGTGACATGGCAGCCAAAAAAGCTAACAGTATCTTGGGCTGCATTGAGAGGGATATAGGAATCAAAGTATCCTACCCTATTCACCTGGTCAGACAACATTTGGAATTTTGTATTCAAGTCTGGGAGTCACTATTATTGAAGGATACTGATAAGATGGACAATATCCAAATGAGGGAAACCAGAATGGTGAAGGAATGTGCTATAAAATGATTTGTTGAAGGGACTGGGAATAATTTGCCTGGAGAAGGGAAGACTGGGGAGAAAGGATTGATGTCTCTATGTGGACATCTATCAAGTGGTAAAGGAAATAATGGACTGGCAAAATTTTTCAGCTCTTGAAAGCAAAACTAGGACTCATTGGCAGAAGTTACAAAGACAAATTTTGTCTTGGTGTAAGGAAAAAAAACAACAACCCAAAACCAAACTTTGTAACAATTAGAATTCTCCCTAAGGGAAAGAGCTGCCTTGAAAGTAGCATCTCCTCCCTCTAGAAGTCTACCAACAGGCTGTATGATCCCTTGCCAGGGATGGAGTACTGGAAATTCTTTTCCAGTTATGGGCAGGACTCAACCACTGTAGAGATTCCTTCCATTGGAAAATTCTTCCATGCACCCCCTCTTGTAGGAGGAAGATGTAGTGCAGGGTCCTGGACAAACTTTCCTCCGAGATGATTGAAGGACACCCGCGATGAGAAAACAGTTTCTCATAAGTGCATAGGAGTGCTAAGTTGTGAACTGCTGGTGGGAAATCTTCCTTTGACAGTTTCTTTTAATGAGACCCACAGAAGTATCACCAAGATGGATCTGAAGTTTCCTGGAGGCCAGGAGCTGATCACCAGGCTACATAATCTCTAAGAGAACTGGCACTCCCCCAGGTTTGGGGGCCTCCCTGGGTATAGGGCCATTGCTAAAGGACACACTACTCTTGCATTTATTCTGCCTTCTCCTCCCTGCTCCACTCTAAGCCCTTTCTTTTTTAATGGGTTTTTGTGTATTGTATATATTGAGGGGAAATGGAGTGACAAAAGTGGATCCATGAATCCTCCACTCATCCTCTAATCTCAGAAACTGTTTAATAAACAGTTAACTGTTTTGTGTAAAAAGAGAGAGAGAGAGAGAGAGAGAGAGAGAGAGAGAGAGAGAGAGAGAATTTTGTGATTTTTGAGACAATCAAGCAACAAGAATTTATTAAGTGTTTACTATAATAGGAGCAGCTGGGTGTTCCCTGGACTGAGAGTCAGAAATCAGAGATGGGAGATCCTGGGTTCAAATTTAGCCTCAGACACTTCCCAGCTTTGCCACCCTTGGTAAGTCACTTAATCTTCATTGCCCAGCCCTTACTGGTCTTCTGCCTTGGAGTCAATACACAGAATTGATGCTAAGATGAAAGGTAAAGTTAAAAAAAAAGATAATATAAGAGTGTATGCTCTCTCCATTAGATTGTAAGCTCCTTGATGGCAGAGATTTTTGGCCTCTTTTTGCATTCTCAGCACTTAGCACATGTTTAATAAATATTCATTGATTTTTTAAATTCAATTGAACTATGTACATACATGATATAGACAGGATAAATGAGAAATAATCTTAGAATGAATGCCTTACTAGTGGGAAGGCTGCTGGGGAGAGGAATGGACAGGCATCCTGTAAAAGGTGAAATCAGAGCAGAGTCCTGAAGGAAGCAAGAGAAGCTGGGAGGCAGACAAAAGAAATAAAGGATTCCAGGCACGATGGACAACCAGGGAAAAGGCAAAGATTTAGAATATTTCATTTTCTTATGTGAGGAAAAGCAAGAAAGTAGCCAGTGTCACTAGATCATAGAGTAGGAAAAGGAGAGTAAAAATAAAAAGACTGGAAAGGGAGGAAGGGGCCAGGTTGTTAAAAAAAAATTAAAAAAAAAAAAAAAAGCTTAAAAAACCAAACAGAGGATTTTATATTTATTTGGTCCTGGAGGTAATAGGAAGCTACTGGTATTTATTGAGGAGGGGAATGATTCAGATCTGTATTTTGGGAGAATCACTTTGATTGCTGAATAGAAAATGGGCTGGCCTAGGGAGAAACTAGCAGCAGTGAGCTATTGCATTAGTTCAGGCACAGGAGATGAAGGCCTGAACCACCATGATAGATATGTGAGTAGGGAGAAGGAGAAGAGATGTTGTGAAAGTAGAAACAACAGAACTGGGCATTGAATTGGGATTCAAATACAGGTCTTCCAGATATTTAGCCTAGAACCATTTTTAGGCCAACTACCTCTCATTTATTTATTTATTTATTTATTTATTTGTTTATTTATTTGTTTGTTTGTTTGTTTGTTTATTCATTCATTCATCATTCATTCATTTATCTATCTATCTATCTGTTTGTTTGTTTGTTTGTTTATTTGTTCAGTTATTCATTTATTTAATTGTTTATTTGTTCATTCATTCATTCGTTTGTTTGATTGCTTGTTTGTTTATTAGTTTGTTTGTTTATTTAAAACCCTTAATGTCAGTCTTAGAATCAATACTGTGTGAGAGTTTTCTTTCTTTCTTAAAAAAACAAATAAACCATTATCTTCTATCTTAGTATCAATTCTAAAACAGAAAAACAAAGACAAGGGCCAGACAATGGGGGTTAAGTGACTTGCTCAGGTCACAGAGTTAGGAAGTATCTGAGGCTAGAATTTGAACCAAGGACCTCCAGTCTCCAAGCCTGGCTCTCAATTAGCTACCCCTTTCATACTACTTCTTAGTGGTTAATAATCAACTTTTTTAAAAAGTGCTACCTAATGGATAAGGTGCTGATTTTGGAACCTGAAGACCTGGGTTTGATCTTACTTTTTGACTAGCTGTGTGACTGGGGACAAATCACTAAATCTTTCCACCTTAGTTTCTCCTTCTGTAAAATGGGAATAATAATCGTCGTACTTATTTTATAGTTTTTTTATAGATGACTTTCTAGTTTTTAAATTTAATTTAATCATATTTTTATTTATTTATTTTTTACCAATTACATGTCTACACAAGTTTTCCTAAGTTATATGATTGAAATTTTCTCTCTCTCTCCTTTCCCTTCTCCCTCCCAGTGCTGGCCATTTTATAGTTTTTGAGAATCAGGTGAGACAATGTATGACAAGGGCTCTGAAAAATTTAAAGTGATATATAAACATCAGGTATTATTATTATTAGCTGAGAATCTCACTAGCCATTGAGAGTAGGAGGAAATGCTTCCCTGATGCCTTGCAATCTAAAGGAGACCCATAATCTGAGAGTGAGTAGAGAAAACAAGCAGAAGGAAAGAACCAGACTATTGAAGTTCATAATTAGTGGTGTAGGACCTCTGCTGGAAGGCACAACAGCACTAGGAGATAGAGGTTCCTGGGCATTCATGACCTTGCAACAGTCTGAATGGGAATGGAAAGAGAACCATAGTCCTTGCAGAAGGGCGAGTTATCTGAGGGAAATGTGCATGTGGCAAGATCCATAAATGTAGAATGGCATGTGGTATGGAAGGCTATGAAGGGCAGATTCTGTAACCCACCTCGCTTCCTCCACCTTGGAAAGCCTATTTTTATTTTTAATATTTTTCTCAGGGTCTATCTTGTAAGAAGAGCAGATCATCTTCTATCATGGATAGAAAGAGGAAATTTCTACCTTTCTTTTATGATCTTTGTGCCAGCTTGGGGTTTTGCCAGGTGGGAGATGCAGAATAGCTAGTGAAGTCAGGAGATTCAGAGGGGGTGAGGGGGGAACCTGCAGATGTTATTTCACCTTTATGGGCCTCAATTTCCTTATTTGTAATGTGAATCAAATTGGCCTAGATGATCCGTAAGGCCTTCCTGCTCTAAATTCTTTAAAGTTTAGACCTAGAGAGTAGAAACATTTCCTACTTTCCATGAGACAAAGATGGTCACTTTAATTCTAGATGTATTATTTTTTCCTTTAAGACAGCCCCAATTTCAAGAATATATATATATGCACATACATGTATAGATGTACACATATATGCAAAACACATATAAATATACAATATTTCACACTTCCTATTCTTGAAATTATAAATATTATATATTTATTTATATATAGATAAATATAATTATTTCCTATATTTCCCTCTCCCTACTCCCATCCAGAGAACCATACCTTAAAACAAAGGATAAAAAAGAAAGAAAAGGAAAAAAAAAACTTAAGAAAACAGGCAGCAAGGTAGCATAGTGGATATGGCCTGGCATCAGGAGGACCTGGGTTCAAATGTGACCTAGGATACTTGTTAGCCTAGTGATTGTCACTCTTCTACCTTAGAATCAACACTAAGACAGAAGGTAAGGGTTTTAAAAAAAAGGAAACTAATCAACATATTAACCAAGCCATATATTTAGTGTTCCAACCCATAGTCTTCTGCTTATGCAAAGAATGGAAGGTATCTTCAAACTTACTATGAGACCAAACTAGGTCATTACAATTACACAGCACTGTTTCAGTTTTCTTTGTTGTTCTTTACATTGTTCCAATTATGGTGAACATTGTTTTCCTAATGTTTTTATCTTCACTTTCTATCCATTCATATGTCTTTTCATGTTTTTCTGTCTTTTTTAAAGCTATTATTTCTTATAGTTCTGCAGTATACCATCTATCATAACATTTTTTAGCCAGTTCTCAATCAATGAGCATCTACCTTTTTTCTGTTGTTGCTAACAAAAAAGTGCTGCAAATTTCTTTCCTTCTTTCCTTTCTTCTTTTTCCCTTCTTTTCCTTCATCTCTTCCCTTTCCTTCCCTCCTCCCTCCCTCCTAATATATCTCTATCTCTATCTCTATATCTCTACAGGTAGAGAGAGAGTATCAGAGAACAAAGGTTATCGACACTTAATCAGGAAGTATATCTTTTAAGGAAGTTTTGCAAAGATATTTTTGTCCACCCCAAGTCTAGGATTTTAGTTCATAAAAAGGACCATTTTAGTATTCTTTGAATTCTTCATATTGTGCTTCTGGAAATAGTATTCAAAAGAGATTCCTTCACATCAGTCGGCATTATAAAAACAAACAAACAAATAAACAAAAAACAGCGATCCAGAGAATGCCTGTGTATTCATGGTTTTGAAAATAACAATTTAAGTAAGAACTGAACAGGGATTCACCCCAGGCTAGCCTGGCACTGGCTTAGCCCTCCTCTCAAACGGAACAAGAAACGGTCTTTGGGGCATATTCAGGGCCTAAGTTTCCTAGAAGAGTATCTGAAACTCTAAATTCTTTCCAAGATAAGTTATTGTTTTAAACAGGAAATGAAAACCAAGGAAAGGGTAGAGTAAAAACATCGCATAAATGTTGGCAACCTTATAAAGACATCAGAGTGCCGAGGCTGGACATTTCCTTTCCAAAGTAGATATAAAAGGAAAGCCTGGACCAAGTCGACCAAGTCAACATGAATCGTGTGGGCTTTTCCTGGTATCCTAGGAAATCCATCATGGCAATAGTTATGATTATGCCTAGCAGTATTGCAAAACATAAACAACCATCAAAACTAAATGAAAGTGAAACTAAATCTCCATAAGCCCTCATCACCACAATCAAAGGGGTTGGACACTGTCATAATATAGTCTGGAGCTGGAAAGGGACCTTAGAAATGATCTAGTTCAACCCTTCATTTTACAGACCAATAGATTTAGTATTAGCAGGAACCTCATGGGCTCTGGAGTCTAGCCACCCTACTTTACAGAGGAGGAAACTGAGGCACTTGACTAAAGGTCACACATATAGGAAGTTTCTGAATCAAATCCTAGTCCTTGGACTCTAAATCCAAGAGTTATTTCTCACCTCTCCATGGATAATCTTTTTAAAAGGAAGGAGCAGAAGAAAAATACTCATAAAAGAGCGTTTTGTTCTCAAGTTTAAAAAAAAGACAGGGAATCCGTCTTCCACCCTTTTCATTCACCCACATCCTTAAGCTGAGACTAACTCAGAATAGTCCCAGAAAAACTTTGAAACTCCAAAAGTTAAGCTGATTGGGGATAGGAAGGACCCAAAGAGTTAAATCGCAAAGGAAAGAGAAGGGCGGAGAAAACGACTTAGTAACCGCGCTGGCCACTCCCCAAAGGGAAAAGAAGGGTGTAGGGGAAACCCATAGCGCCTGGAAGAAAGCCTATTGGAATCGAGGATCTCTGGGCGAGGCTTCCAGGGGGCCGGCAATCCAAAGACCTGCCGCCTGCTGCAAGAAAAGCCCGTGCTGCAGCTGCTGCGTCTACACTGTCCTCATCCTCCCCGTCTTCCTCTTGGCGTTAGCGGCAGCCTTTGCGTTCCTTCCGCGCGCATTGACACCGAGCCTCTTGCCCGGACTCCCGCAGTCTCCTGTCCTGCCAGCGCCTCTGGCATGTGCGCTGCCCACATGTCGCCCCTCGCGCACATCTTCAAAGGGACTTTCGTCCATTCCACCTGGACCTCTCCCATGGAGGTGCTGCACGACCACATCCTTGGCGTGAGCGAAGCTGGCAAAGTAAGCGCCTGGGCTGGGTGCCTGGGAGAAGGTGGGCTGGGACGGACAAACCTACAGGAAGGGAGGGCGCGCGAGGGGCCGAGGGGGTGGTGGCGGTAGTGGTGCGGGTACCTAGGTCGAGGACTTCGCTCCTGGTTCGCAACTGGCTGGAGCCAGTCCAAGGAGCGTGAACTCCAGGGTACAGAGAAAGGAAGGAATGATTGTTGCAAGAGAGTTGAACTTGACCGAGCCTGTCTCTTTGCCAAAGCTGGCAAAAAAATGCACCCAGATTGCCCTGGCATCAGGTTTAGCCCCCAGCTTTGTGAGTTTCTGAAGGAGTTCCCTCACGTGTTTGGCTTAAAAACCTGTCATTTGCCTGGGCTCCGTTTCTCCAGCTGGAGGACGAGTAGCAGTGGCGGGAGCTGAAAGAAAACCTGGCACCTAATAATTGCTTAAGAAATTTATTAAACCTGGGGGAAGAGAGGGTGTTGGGTAGAAGTAGTAGAGGCCACAAAATGACAGATTATTTGTGTTACCAGCTCTGGTTGCATCCAAGCGAATTGGTGTTTCTGTGAACTGTAAACAACTTGCAATATCTTTTTTAAAGGGGTTGGGGGGGGGGACACCCGGGAAATACATTTTTTTTTTACAATAACTATTTTCATTTTTAAGTTCCATTTTAAGGGTCAGAATGCCATCGTGTGTAATGCAACCCATGCATTACAATGCAATATAGAATTAGGATAGGATATAAAAATCATAACCTCACACCACGTTTACAGGTGAAGATTTTTATCTTTTGCCAAAAGAGGATGAATCTGGGAATACTTTAAGCTCATTCCTGATTTCCAGGGTTGCAAGCAAAAAAAAAAAAAAAATGGCTACAACACACCTTTATGACTTGTATTTATCTAAAAATGTTAACAAGGATATTGTCAGTTTTGAATCTTTCCCCTTCATTCTTAACGATTGGTCAAAATGTTCATCCTTTTAGTGGTTCTAAATGTGATTAAAAAAAAAAAATCCTAGCTGTAGATTTCTAGATCTGCTATTTTGTTACCTAGGTGATGGAGCATAGCTTCCAGAAACTTAAAGATAAAAAGCACTCCTTGGACTGGTTGGTTGCTTTAGGGAGGAGGAAGAAACAAGTTTATAATACTGCTGGACCTAAGGACGTTTGAACCAAATCATCTAGGTTGGTGTAGAAAAAGGCAATTTTTTATGCCCTAATATTTTATACCCTAGCACAGTGCCTTGCATATTATGGGTACCCATATATGTGTGTGTGTGTGTGTATCCATATATATAATATGTATATATATATATATATATATATATGTTTTAAAATTGATGATTGAGTTGAATTAACCACTCAAACTGTACTATGGATAATTACACTGGACTTTGGCCTGAAGCTTTCAGGGAGGGTTTGACACTAAGTTTGTTTTAAAGAGATAACCCTGGTTCTTGTTAAAAAAGATTTAAGAGCAAAATTTGGGTTAAAATCCTTCCTTTGATATTTAGTAGCTTGTATGATTTTGGAGAAGTCATTTAATACCCCTGAACCTCAATTTCTTTATCAGTAAAATAAGGAGAATGACAATATTTGTCCTACTGACTTCGATGGTGTGTAGGAAGTCTTCATAAATCTTAAACCTTTAGATAGATGTGAGAGGTTACTGTGAAAATATGAAAATTGCTAAATTAACTACAGAGGCTGAAAGGTGCTGGATTTGAAGTCAATGGAACTGGTTTTAAAGCTACCTTACCCACCATGGGACCTTGGACCTCAGTTTCTGCATCTGTAAAAGAAGGAGATGGAATAAATTATCTCTAAAGCTCTATAATAAATTATCTTCCAGCTCTAGAACTGTGATCACTATATTAACTCTATCACAACTAGCTGTTTAGCTCTTCTATTTACTTCCTCTTTTTTTCCTTTCAGAATTTGATATATATATAGGACAGACTCAGGGTCACGTGGTGAGCAGAGAAAAGATAATCATCTAAGAAAAAACAGCCACCTTTTCTCTAGGTTCCATAAAAAGAATTGGAAGATAGGGCTTGACTAGTCTGGCAATTAATTACCAGTTGAATTCAAAACAGTATTTGGTTTACAATGTTACCTCAAGCTGAGTAAGAATTGAATTAATATGAGGATGATTTGATTAAGTTGATCAGCTCATGAAAAGATTTGATCCATGGATCAGATTTCTACTAGGTGCCATGGCAGAGCTCGTAATTATATTTCTTGCTAAGGAATGTCTATACAATGATTGGTGCATTACATATCTTTGGTATTTTTTTCTCATTTGTAAATTGCTGGATGTCTTTGCTTCTATAGCATTGCTATGATGAATAATTTATTAATTTTTAAATGCACAGAATTCTGGGGATAGGAAAATGTCTTCCCAAGTGAACACATGAATATTCTGAATCACATCATCATCTACTAATCCTTTAATGAACCCCTAGAGGGTGTGTAAGTATCACTGAACAGGTGGTAGGTTTGTGTGTTGATTGTGAGCTCAGTTCTCTCTCAACCTGAGAGCAGGATAGGTACCTGGAACAAAAGAACTATTTTATGCTCACTCCCACCCTCATAGGGCAGTCTTTCCCCGTCTTCTCTGGAATCTTAGGCAGGACATTACATGGTTTGTAGGGTAGGAAGAAAATGCAATATGATCCTACCTTCTACCCCAGACACAGACAGTCAGAGCAAGAGGATCTGTGTTCATGGAGACTTCCAGGCCCAAAGAATGACTTACTTGTAGTAGTTAAAGGACAGTTGTGGTGATTTTATTCAAAAGTGAAATCAAAGCAGTGTAAGCTAATTTTAAAGCTTATATAGATTCAACTTAATTTAATATATTTATATATCTAATTTAATATGTTTATGTATTATATTTTTATATTTTATGTATATAATATATATTTAATTTAATATAAATATATAGAGAGCTAATTTCATACATATTTGACTAAACTAGAAGCAGATTTTGTAGCCTTGTGTATATGTGTGTGGACTTTTCTAGAAGATATATTCTATGTGTATGGTATATATATGTATATAAATGATATATAGGGTATATGCTTATATCATATACATGTAGGTGATATAGTACCTAGGGAGCCATAAGCATCTGCCTCATATTAAGTGCTTAATGAGTTATAGATTCAAATACAGGCAGAAGAAACCACAGAGGCCATCTGTTTCTATCCCTTCATTTTATATAGGACCTAAAGAGGTTAAGTGATGTGTCCAAGGTCATATAGGTAGTAAGTATGAGAGGTGGGATTTGAACCAATACCTTTTAACTCCCCAGATACAGTGTTTTCTATGTATGATTACTGATAGTTTGGTTAGAGCAGATTCAGTTGGATGGCTGGTGTGGTATGGAATTCTAAGGTATGAGTGTTCCTCCTTATTGTTAAATTAGATTAGACGTGGGTAATAGGAGCAGATGATGTTGAAGAATCAAGAGCCCAGAGTACCTAAAGGGAGCAATGATTGTGGTGGAATGTGAATGAGAATGACCTAAAAGTTTTTAAATGACTTGACTCCACTCAGAGGATCTGAGCTCAAATTTTTGTGCTAGCCTAGCACTGTATTATGCCTTGAGGATAAAAAAATAAGGAATGAAACAAGCTCCACTCTCTCTCTCTCTCTTAAAAAAATAATATTTTTTCTTCTTATTACATGAAAAAACAATTTAACCTTCTTTGTAAGTTTGAGTCAAATTCTCATCATTTCTCCCGCCCTCCCTTCCCCTCAGCTCCCTGAGAGGGTAAGCAATCTGATATAGATTTTACATGTGTAATAGTGTAAAACCTTTTTCCATATTAGTCATTTTGTAGAGGAGACCTTAAATAAACAAAAGAAAAATGAGGAAATAATGTGAAATATAGTAAGTCTCTGGCTGCATTCAGATTCTACCAGTCCTTTTTCGGGAAGCAGATGGCATTTTTTCATCATGAGTCCTTGAGGATTGTCTTGGATCATTGTATTGCTAAAAATAGCTGTCATTCATAAATGTTTCTCATATAATATTGCTGTTACTGTTTATAATGCTCTCCTGGTTCTTCTCACTTCACATTTGCATCCGTTCATATAGATTTTTCTGAGTATTGCAGTAGCAAAAATATGTATAATTTTAAAGCCCTTTGGGCATAGTTCCAAATTGTTCTCCAGAACCGTCGGATCAGTTCACAATTCCACCTGCAGTGTACCAGTGTCCCAATTTTCCCATCTCCCCTCCAACATCTATTATTTTCCTATTCTGTCATAATTAGCCAATCTGAAGGTGTGAAGTGATACCTCAGAGTTGCTTTAATGTGCATTTCTCTAATCGAGAGCAATTTAGAGTATTTTTTCATATAACTTTATAAAACCTTGATTTTTTTCTTCTGAAAACTGCGTGCTCATCTCCTTTGACCATTTATCAGTTGAGTAATGATTTGTATTCTTATAAAATTACTCATTCATATATTTGAGAAATAAGACCTTTACCCTACTAGTCTTCTGCCTTGAAACCAATACTTAGTATTGATTCTTTTTTTTTTTTTTAAATCCTTACCTTCTGTCTTAGAATCAATACTATATATTGGTTCTAAGGCAGAAGAGTGGTTTGGTCTAGGGCTCTATTGACTCTTGGTAATGGGGGTTAAATGAGTTGTCCAGGGTCATACAGCTAGGAAATGTCCAAGGTTAAATTGGAACCCAGGACCTCCTATCTCCAGACCTGGCTCTCAAACCACTGAGCCACCCAACTGTCCCTTTAGTATTAATTCTAAGACTGATGGTAATGGTTTTAAAGAAGTTTAAAAAAAAAAAAAAAAGGAAAATGGTACCTGAGTTTGTCAACATAGAAGAGAAGGGTTCAATGAAGCTAGAGTGAGGGAAAGTAGTAAGTAGGGTGCAGTGAGAGTGGGAATATAAATTGGGACTTGGTTGTCAGCATCTTGAGATACTAATCAAAGGAATTAATATTTTTATCTTAAGAGGCAATGGAGAGTTTATTGAACAAGGGGAGTAATATGGTCTGTTTAGCACTTAGAGAAAGTAACCTTGACAACAGCATGAAAGATGGTTTGGAGAGTCAAAAGGATACCACTTGGTAGGCTGATGCAGTAATCCTGCTGAGAGAGGATGAAGGTGGTGCCAGTCTGACTAGAGAGAGCAGGTCGTATGAGAGATTTGCCATAGATGCAAAGAGTGAAGGCAACAGATTTGGCAGAGTTTGGCCCAGAAAGGAGAGAGAGTAAAATCTAATGAAGATTTAATAAAGATGGCAGCCCAGACTTGGACCTGTTTCAAGGGAAAGGTTGAAGGTTAGTCAGGGAGGGTATGACTAGGGGTAGCAGTTTGCTGAAGAAGATGGGGAGAATAGGATCAAAGGCATTTGTAGAGAATGATTATTTTCACAGACTAGGAGAAGAAAGTTTGAGGCCAAGAGATTTTGAGATGAAGAGAAGACAGGAGAGAATTCATATGGAATGACCTCCATTTTCTCAGTAAAGTTTAAGAGGTGAGGAGGGCCTTTTATGGGAGAGATGGGAAAGGAAGAGTATGAATGGCTTTTGAAAGGAAGAGATTTGGAATGGCTTCTTTGGAGATTGAGATAAGGAAGTCAATTAAGGAAGAATAAAAGGATTTCCTTGTTGCCTTAAGGGCCCTGTGGAAGTTGGGTTAATGTGAATTTATAATTTTCTATGAAAAAAAAATTACAAAGGCAAACAATTTTGAAAGACAGTTCAATGCCATGGCCAAGTCTGATTCCAAAGGCATTTGATAAAACAACCTACTCACCATCCTGAGAGATAGCTGATTAGCTAAAGATGAAGTTTTTTTTTTTCAAAAAAAAAATTTTTTTTAATCAGGAACAATATAAGATTTCCCCCCCTTAACTATTTAATATATATAATATACGTATATGTAAATATAGATATATGCATATATACACGCACATTTTTTATCAGAGGTTTTGTTTTTCTTTGTTTTTATTTTTTCCCCCAATATGGGGAAGATAAGAGAAAAAGAAAATAAAAATAAATACGTTAAAAAATTAATCTCCAGGGGGCAGGTGGATGGCTCAGTGGATTGAGAACCAGGCCTAGAGACAGGAGGTCCTAGGTTCAAATGTGGCCTCAGACACTTCCTAGCTGTGTGACCCTGGACAAGTCATTTAACCCCCATTGCCTAGCTCTGTAACAAATAAAATTAATATAGAAGGATATACATATATATACATATATATATATAAAAGATATTAGGGTTTAAAAAATTAAAAAAAATTAATCTCCAGCCATAGTTATGAGAATGCTGATGACCTCTCCCAAGTAAAACTGGGCAAGTCACCTAAATGGTCCAAACCATACTTTTCCTCATATATAAAATGAGTGAAGATAGGAGATCAAGGTTCTGAAAGTGGCATTAGGAAATTATTAGGGAGTAACAATAGAGAAAGGATGTCAAATCCCCATGGCCATGTATGTGGAGAAAGAACAAAGGGAACAGGCAGCTTTGCAGGAGGTGCTAAAGCTTGTTGCTTGCTGACTGACTGGTATCGTCAGCAGAAAGCTAAATTTGAGAAAGGTGATCATAGATTTAGATTTGGAAGCAATCTTAGATGTTCTCTAGTTCTTCATTTTACAGATTAGGATACCAAGGCACAGAAGTTCTTCAAGGTCCCACAGGTAGTAAATAGTAGAAATGGGATTTGATTTTGTTAACCTTAGATGGTAGTTCCAAAGGGAAGAACTAAGGATAGGGATGAAGGAGAGCCAAGGCTGAGTTGTATAGGGATGAGAGGAAGGAGAGAGGAAGCAGTTAAAAGGAACCTCGGCAAAAAAGGAGGTTCTGAATCAGAGGTCAGGAATTTGCTAACTGTAGAACATGGGAATACCATATTATTGTTGTTCAGTCATTTCAGTGATTTCACCATTCCACCGTTTCAGTGGTGTCCTACTCTTTGTGACCCTGTTTGGGATTCTTTTGGTAAAGAGACTGGAGTGATTTTATATTTCTTTCTCCAGCTCATTTTACATATGAGGAAAATGGGGTGAAGTGATTTTCTGAGGGTCACATAGCTAATAAGTGTTTGAAGCCAGATTTGAACTTGGAGAGATGAGTCTTCCTGACTCCAGGTCTTGTATTTTATCCATTGTGCCACCTACAGAGAAGCTAAATCAGGTCTGAGGTCTTAAGTACCCACCCCCAAAAATGCCATTAGAGTGGATACATGTAGCTCTGCAGATCCTGACTTTGAAGTGGAGCCTTCTCACAACTATGCCATAGTCAGCCAACATTTATTAAGAGCCTACTACTATGTAGGGCAGCTCAGTGCCCAGTGGCTTTAGTGGATAGAGAGCCAAGGATGGAATTGGGAGGTCATGGGTTCAAATATGGCACCATATAATTACTAATTTGTGATTCTGGACAAGTCACTTAACCCCAGTTGTCTAGCACTTATTGCTCTTCTGCCTTGAAACTGATATTTAGTATTGATTCTAAGGCAGGAGGTTAGGATTTTTTTTTTTAAGTGCCTACTATGTGCCAAGCTCTCTACTACTGGGAGATACATATAAGAAAAAGGCAGTCCCTATTCTCAAGGCACTTACAATCCAATAGGGAAAAACAGTACACAAAAGGAAACTGGAAAGGAAATTGGAGGTACCTAGTCCATGGGGGCATGTTGTTTGTTGAGTTGAAGCCAAGTGGAGAAGCTGAAGGTAAATGAATTCAGCTGAAATCTAAGCCCTCTCTATAAAGAAAGACTTGGGAAGGAGTTTACTGCTCCACCCTCTAATTAGAAGGGAGTGAAAGAGAGCTGAGGATGTTGAGCATCAAAGCTGAATCAGTCTCCAAGATGATAGGATTTCAGGTTTATCCTGCAGGAAGCAAGATGTTTCTGGAATCCAAACCAAGCAGAGCCGCTCATGGGAAGTGATGATTATGGTGATTACAATGAGGGGTGAGCATAGAGGCAAATTATTTCTTTTGGTGAGAAACATGTTGGCTTGGAATATTAATGTACAGGATTTTTTAAGGCTTTACTCTGTGCAGAAAATTATATTAAAATTAAGGGAGAGGAGAGCTTACTTTGGAAGAAAGAACCTGTGGTAGAAGCAACTTGTCAGCTTCCTATGGGCAACACTGGTTTCTCCCATTAAAAGAGGGAAGTTGCCACATGCCTCCTTTGCCAGTGATCCTGATCTTATCCTCCATGGCTGGGTAATTTGGGGACTGGCCAGTTAGGTGGAAAGACAGCCCTAGAAAAGGGACACAGCAGCCTGAAGCCCAAGGCTAAGTGAGGTAGCAAGGCCATTCAGACAGGTGGTACTTTGTAGGAGGATGGAGGAAAACTGGCCCCCTGAAGGTTATCATGAGGCTAAGCCCTGCTTGCCCAGTATTGATTGCAGCTAGCTGTGCTTAAAAACCCCAGAAATGCCAGACATCTCTATGAACATTCATAAAGAATTGAGGGGAGCAAGAGAGAGGAAGAGACTGTTATCTTTTCCCTTGTTTTACTGAAGGGAATTTTGAAACATTATTGCACAGCTGCATTTCCTGAGCTTAAAAGTACAGCAAGAGGTTGTGTTAAAGGAAATATTTGGGGCAAAACTGTTAAAGGCATAGATGTAGTAAACAGGAGGAAATTGTAGGTTCTGGGAAGTTAAAGACTAGTAAAACCGATATCAATTCCCAGCTCAGTTCTAGACCTGGTTATTCAGTTCTATATTAGAAAGGGAAATGATGAATGTTAGGAATCAGCATGGGTTCAGTAGAAAAAAGTCATGCTAGAATTCTCTCATTCCTTTTTTTTAAGGTTATTAAGCCTAGTAGATTGAGAAAATAGTATAGATTCAGGCGATATATTTTCACTTCATCAAGGAACCTGGTAATGTCTGTTATAGTATCCTTTCATTTTTTAAAAAAAACCCTTTTATGTTGTGTTGTTACTCTAAGACAGAAAAATAAGGGATAGGCAATTGGGGTTAAATAATTTGCCCAGGGTCACTGGGAAGGATCTGAGGCTAGATTTGAACCCAAGACCTCTCAATTTAGGTCACTTAGCTACCCCTTCCTCTCTTAGTTTTAGAGATCTACACCTTGTGGCCTAGTTCAAAATTGAAATGAGCTCTTTTATGTAGTATTGAGTTTCTTGTCAGAATCCCTGTGGTGTTCAAGCAAAGGTCAGAAGTCCACTCTCAGAAATGTTGTAGAAGGCATTCATACACCAGGGAAAAATTCTCATTTAACTCTAACATTGAATGATTTTGTGCACACCGTGTTCCTATAACTCAATAGGGGGAGGACAGCTATATTTGAAGTTGATGTTTCTTTTCTTCTCCACTATGCATTATTCTCTCTGAGTCACTGACTCCCCTCCTTAAGTTCTTCCATTCTCCTCTCAGAGATAATCTTTCCTGGAAATGCATGTATTTCAAAAACATTTTAAAATGTCTATTATATGGGGTAGTGATAGAGCACCAGGCTGGGTAGTTGGGAGCCCATAGGTTCAACTCTGGCCTCAGACACTTCCTTAGCTGTGTGACCCTGAGCAAGTCAAGTCACTTAACCCTGATTGCCTAGCTGTTGCCCCTCTTCTGTCTTAGAATTAATTC
Source organism: Gracilinanus agilis (assembly GCF_016433145.1). Taxonomy (NCBI): domain Eukaryota; kingdom Metazoa; phylum Chordata; class Mammalia; order Didelphimorphia; family Didelphidae; genus Gracilinanus; species Gracilinanus agilis. Next base: position 194,620,832 of record NC_058130.1, read on the forward strand.
TAAGACAGAAAGTAAAGGTTTAAAAAAAATAAAAATGTCTATTGTACATAAGACACTGGCATGGAGAATATCAAAGACTAATACTTAATAGTTTCTGCCTTCAAGGAATTTTCATTTTACTTTGGGTAGGGTTATATTAGGATTATGACAGGTAGTCTGAGAACTATAATACAAACTCTAATAAGAATAAATGTAAAGTTGTGCTTTTTTCTTAAATACTTGGAAGCAGATGGTTATAAAATGGAAGAAATTTAGCAGTTGGAGTGAAGGGGACAAAGAAAAGGTCAGAGTTCTTAAGGGTATTTGAGAAGGAGGAAAGAACACATCTGAGCAGTATAGGGGGGAGTGAGACTTATCTCTCCTCTAATTTTAAAAAGTGACAATATAATGAACTCTTCAGCCTGAAAAGAAGAATTGAGCTGAGTAGCTTTTTCTTGCCTCTGAAATTGAGTTTAATAAGAGTTGGCTAAGATGTTCTTGCCTCCATCTCTTAAAACTCTGAAAGGGGATTTTCTGAAATGTCTATTTCCTAGTTAGGTCAGACTGCTCTTTCAGATTGCTTTTCCAAAGACTTATAATTGTCTGTAAGAGAAGTAGAATGAAAAGACATTCAGCCTTCTAGATGGAAGACAGCTTCTCAATTAATTCTTTGAAACATTTTACTCATCATGATATAGAGGTGACTGCTGAGGTAGCTTGCTAGGTGCCACTTATGTTCCAGAAGTTTTATTTCTTCTATGAAACTCATGGCCATCTCCAGCGAATCTTATTTCCTTCTTTCCTTCCTTCTTCTCATCCTTCTTTCCTTCCTCCCTCCCTTCCTTCCTTCCTACCTGCCTTTGTTTGTTCGTTCCTTCCTTCTTTCCCTCACTACCCATCAAAAGCATAAAAAAAGGAAAAATCATTCAGGATAATTAAATTTCTTTTTTTTATGGAGTACTATGATAAATCAGGAGATTACCAAGATATAACATATCAGCAAGATGTTTGACAATAAATTCAAATCTCAAGATTATCTTATGGGCAAAACAGAGATGTGAACTTAATGTTAGTATATCTAGGTGGATTTATAGTTCTGAATGACTGAATGTAATAAATGGATGAATTAATTAATGAAAAAATATTTATCAAGCACCACTTGCAAAGCACTGTGCTGGGGTTACCAAAAGAAAAGCAAGATGGTGCTCACTCTCAAGCTCACATACTAATAAGAGAAAACACCTGTAGTAAATTTCAGCAATAAGTTATATGGAAAGATCTCTTGGTCCATAGGGGACAGAGACAAAACCAATGGCAAATATAGTTTCTTTTATATTATTTCCACTGATATAATCATGTCTATTTCTGATGTTGAACCATTTGGTGATGCTAAAGTCTTTGAGGTTAAGAACTTTATTTCCCAAATCTCATATTCCTTTAGATTGTGAGATCCTTGAGGGTGGGGAATGGTTTCTTTTTTTAATCTTTTTTTTTTATTCCCCCACATAGTAGATACTTAATAAATATTTATCTACCTGCTAATATTCGGTAGCTGTAGCTATTGAGGAAATAGGGACTGTAGAACCTGTAGAAATAGTTGCCAGGTTCCATCTCTTCCAAAGTTGATTCCCTAGATGATGGTTTCAAGGGGATAGACTGAAATCATTAATGTATTTTTGTAAGCCTATCAAGAGTGCTCTAGCAGAGAGAGCACCAAAGAACTGTCATTTTCTTGCAGTTGTATACACATATACATACATTCACATGTGTGAATGTATGTATATTTTATAACCTGGTTCTCAAAACAATTCTAAGACAAAAAGGCAAGGACTAAGCAAACAGAGTTAAGTGACTTGCTCAGGATCACACAGCTAGGCAATTTCTGAGACCACATTTATTTGAACCCAAGTCCTTCTGACTCTGCCTCACTGTTTAATATTTTTTCCACTTGCTAAGAAGGCAGAAATTCAACCAATATTTATTAAGCACTTACTCTATCCAAGGCATTGCTTTAGGACTTGGGCATCTAAAGATGAAAAGTCCTATCACTCCTGACCACTAGAAGCTTGCACTCTACTAAGGGTGGAGTGGGGAGAATATTACATGGACTCAGGGAAGAATAATACCAAACAGGTTAACCCTAACCCTAAACCCTAAACCCTAAACCCTAAACCCTAAACCCTAAACCCTAACCCTAAACCCTAACCCTAAACCCTAACCCTAACCCTAACCCTAAACCCTAACCCTAAACACTAACCCTATACCCTAACCCTAACCCTAAATATCACTTTCTTTTTGTTATTGTATATATAAAATGATATACAGTGTTTCTAATTTCTTTCTAACTCCTGTAGAAGGTGGTGCTTGAGTTACCTAGATGTGTTGAGCCCTATGATGCCAAACGTAGAGAAGGCCTGGGCTTCCAAGATGTCAGCTTCAGTTCTTGTACTACATGCAATTATTTCTTCTATCAGCTGCTCTCCCTCAGCTCTTGAGGTGAAAGTGTGTGGGAGGGATCCCAAGGTTGACTTTAGTCTGGACCAGAAGATTCTAAGATCCACCAGTTATTTACTCACCCAGGTGCCTGGACATAACTCTCTGTCATTTTAAACCCATGCCTTATGCTTCTGTGGTTTGGAATCAGCATCTGCTGAGTGGAAAATCATTTCCTTCTGTTCCTTCTCTACCTTAACTATACCTCTCCATAATCCATAGCTTCCTCTAATCCCATACATAGTGCCCTTTGGACTACTCTTCCCTATAGTTTTTTTTTCCTTTTATAACCAAAATTCTATATGTTTTTATTTGATAACTAGCCAAATCACAGAACACAAAGACCCTATGAAGAGTCTGTACATTTTAAAAATACTAAAGTGTTTTTTTTTTCTAAATGGGGAGCAGGGAAATTGAATTTTAATGCAGTACCATTCCAGCAAAAGGCTGAAATGGGGATCTGGGGTCATACCAATCAAACCATTTTTAACGAGTCAGTATAGGCATTTTACAAAGAAAAGTTCCCCAAATCATATAGTTAACTTAAAAAAAGTTACATGCACATTTTCCAGTCTTTTTGAATCTATTAGAAAAGTTTCTAGGAAAAATTACATATTCCCAAAGATGGCAGTGTCACAGCTCATGACTTTGAAAGGGAGATCCAACTCTAGGAAGCCATTTTATTTAGGAAACAGCCTTACTGAAAGACAAGATGGATGTGGAAGATAAGTGATTAAGATGTTAAGATTTTTAATTCACAGTCATGATTCGAAATCATGATCTCTGTTATAGCTTTGTTTAATGTAAAATCTAATGTAATATTTAATGTCCGTGGAGTGTTAAATCTATACACAAGCTTAACAATGTCTCTTAATTATTCCACTGATTTTTCTTTTTATAGAAAAATAAGTGAGCAGTATGTGATTTAAGGTCTTTTAAAAAAGCATTTCCCCATCTTTAGGTGGCACAGTGTGTTAGGCCTGGAGTCAGGAAGACTCATCTTCCTGAGTTCAAATCTGGCTTAAAATACTTATGTCTGTGGGGCAGCTGGGTAGCTCAGTGGAGTGAGAGTCAGGCCTAGAGACAGGAGGTCCTAGGTTCAAACCCGGCCTCAGCCACTTCCCAGCTGTGTGACCCTGGGCAAGTCACTTGACCCCCATTGCCCACCCTTACCAATCTTCCACCTATGAGACAATACACCGAAGTACAAGGGTTTAAAAAAAAAATACTTATGTCTGTGTGACATAACCCCTTGTTTGCCTTGGTTTCCTCATCTGTAAAATGGGCTGAAGAAGGAAATGACCAACCATTCTAGTATCTTTGCCAACAAAACTTAAAATGAGGTCATGAGGAGTTGGATGGGACTAAAAAACAACTGAACAACAGCAAAAGACATTTACACCTATCTAAACATGTGAAGGAAGTAAATGAGGTGGGACTCCCTCCTTCCTAAAGTTAAGTTTTTAGAGCTACTAAAAACTTGTACTTATAAAATAATTGTTAAAAATTATGCAAGATCCTGGGACTTCCTCATTTTTTAGCTTCTCTGTTTTTTGCATTGTTATTCTCTTGGTTAGTCACTTCTATTTCTTTTCCTTTTGCTCCTTTATTTCCTTGCATGAACTGGTTTATCTTTCTCGGCTGTTTTGGTTCAGTTTTTGTAGGAATTTGTTTACTTCACCCTCTTGCTGATCTCCTCTGTAGGACTCACTCTCCTCTTGAGAGAGGGTCTCCAATTGGAAGACTCTCTCCCAATAAAAACACCTGTGCCTGCCATTGTCTCAAGGGAGGAAGCTGATGCACATTTGGCAGCCAAGGTGAAGAGGAAAGTCAGTCCTGAAGATAGAAAAGTAAAGAAGACCTGGTCTAAAAGGCAGCTATAACAATCACATTTTCTTTTAAAAGATATTTTATTATCCCAATTACACACAACAAGTTTTCAACGTACATTTTCTGAGTTATAAGATCCAAATTGTCTCCCTCTTTCCCTTACCACTTCTCAAAGAAACCATCACATTTTCTAAAGTCAGATTCATCTTTTGATTTTTCCTCCTATCATTGCTTGTGGTGGTACCATTGCTTAGTCCTTTAAGTTTCATTCCATTGTTCCATATAGCCTGGCTTATATACTTTGTATGATCACCTGCTAGCCTCCTGTCCACTATCCCATCTTTTTCAAAGGAGCATACCTAGTTCACATTCTCTCCCTTAATTCTAGCTGCTGCCCTTTACAAGATCTTCAGTATTTACAATTGATGTCCCTCCCCTACACTAGTTCATTTAATCCCAATTCCCTTGACCTCTATCTTCATTCTGCCTCAGCCACCCACAGGGATGGTCAACTTCTTGATCTCATCATTACATATGACTTCCGTGATTCCATGATCTCTGAAGTTCATCTGGTTTGTATTGCTGCTCCACCTTATGAGAACCCAACCCTAAATTATTCCTACCAAATACCTTTTCTCTACTAATGCAGAAAAAAAGTCACAAAAAAATTTGCTTTCTAGACATTTGTGGCATTTAAGCTCAACAAGACCCTCATTGCTATATGGCAATCCTTTTACTTTCTCTTATTGAAAAAGAGAAAACTTACAGGGTTCATAACACATTTCTTCTAGTATTAGAAGAGCTGGCATGCACAAGAGATGCCTGGATGCAGAATGAAGAACATTGCTTAGATATAGAAAGTTCAATTTTGGCTTGATAAAAAGAAAAATTCCTTCAGGGAGTGAGAGCTCTCAAAAAATGGTATGGGCTTTCCTTGGAGGCAAGGAGTTCCTTATGAATGGAGGTCTTTAAAGGGGAAACTAGCCAACTATTTGTTGGCATATCATAGAGAACTGTTTATATTTGGACTAGATGACCTCTAAGGCCCTTTATAGTTGAGGTTCTATGGCTGATGGTTAATTTGGACAACAAATATTTGTGTGCTGTAAATTACATGCATTTTTATACTTTATACTTAATATTTTTATATACCCCCCTCCCACTTTTGGGTTTGGAGATATTAGGATAAGTTCTACAGAAATGCTAGACTTAGTCATTTGTTTTTCCTCACTTAAACATTAATTACAGAATCCTCTTTGAAATTAAAGTTAAAAGTAAGCTCGTGATTTGACATTTTCCTTGTGATTGAGCAAGATTCACTAGTATCTTTTGACATGGTTTTGTCCCTTCGTGAATTCACCTTTTCCATCTTCCTTGTAACTTCAGCCTATTGATGTGAAAAATATGACATTAAGTTGAATTTTTTTTGGGAGGGGGGCTGGACTTGCGATTTCATTGAGAAGGGGTATTCATGAGTGAAAGTCAGCACTTTTTATGTAAATTAAAGTTTCAGAGAATTTCCCAGAGCACTGAGAAATTAAGTGATTTTCCCAGGTTCATACAGCCTTAGTGTATCCAGCAGTGGAAGAACACAGGTCTTCCTGACGTCAAGGCTCACTACATCTATGATGGCTAATTATTACATCAAAGGGAAAAAAAATCCGTAAACATGATGATCCTCATTCAATCCAACAAAAATTCACTAGACATGCATTAGAGTGAAGTGTCTGTGCTAGAGACTGGGAGACATTCAAAAGGTGGGTGAGAGTGGGTACCCTCTTGGAGCTTAGGATAAATGAATAAAGCCAGCCAGAATACATAATAAAACTTGATAACTGTATCAGAGAAGGATAAAATAAAGTGATAAGCTTGAAAGGACATAGGAACTGACTGGTAAGGGGGATAGAGGAAGGCACAGAAGATGCGGTGTTTGAATTGGGCTTTAAAGAATGGGTTGATAGAGCAAGAGAAAGCCAGGAGACATAGGAAACAGCATGGCAAAAGTCAATGGAGCAGGGAAATGCAGGATTTGTTCAAAGGATACCAATTAGTCCTGTTTGTCTGGAGTTTGTGGACAGAATAATATGAGATAAAGCTAGAAAGATAGGATGGTACTGGTGTCGGGCAGCAGAGGGTTTCAAGTGTCAATCAGAGGAATCTGAACATTATTCAGTAAGATTCCTTGAAGATGTTTAAATGAAAAGGTCACATAACTATACCAACTTTGAATCTTTCCTACCTCCCAGAGCTAAGCAAACTTGGAGTCGAAGGTACATTTTGATGTTTCTTGCTTATATAAGGCTGATATTTGTTGATACTGTCAAGTCAAATCTGACTCTTCATGATCCCTTGGACCATACTGTCTACAGGGTTTTCTTGGCAAAGATATTGGAGTACCTTGCCATTTTCTTCTGCATTTGGATTAAAGCAGATTAAGTAATTTGCCCAGGGTAATGCAGCTACTAAATGTCTGAGGCTGGATTTGGAACTCATTTTCCTCATGCTCAGAACCACAGAGCTGTCTCCTGAGTACTGTTACCTTATCTGACTTCACAATAAATTTTACCCCACTATATTTCACAACAAATTTCTGTTTGGTATTTCAAGAACTTTGCGATGCCACTCCTACCTACCTTGCTAGACATGGTTCACCTTCCTCCACCTGATGCACTAAGTTCCAGCCAGCCTTGCCTCCTCCATGTTTCCCTAATTCAGCATTCCATCTTTTATCTCTGCCTTTGTACAAGCTCTGCCCAAATGCATTCCCAGGCTCATTTTGGCTTCCTAGAATCGTGTCTTCCTTCAAGTCTCAGCTTCCTATGAGAAACTTTTCCTGATACTCTCTAGTTGTTAGTACTCTCTCCCTCTTCAAATTAATTTGGACTTATAATTAATTTGGATTTAGGCACCTCAAAAGACATGTAAGCTAACCCCTCATTTTACAGGTGAGGAAATTGAGGTCTAGGGAGGATAACTGACTCAGGATTACACTGGTGGTAAGCAACATGTTGCATATGTCAGAATATAAGCTCCTCATGGGTAAGTAATATTTTTTACTTTTGTATTTGCATTGCCCACTTGTTCACACTATTTTGGACATGGTAGATACTTCAGTGCTTGTGCATTTGACTTGAATTGGATTATTGTTCTGTTTCCCTTTTTGATTTCTATGTCCTGGTTTATTTTTAATAGAATAAGTGTTCTAACTCTATCTTAGCACTACCCAGCTGCATTGTCCTTTATTTAGTGGTGAGAGTACATCATTAAGAGAGCTGAGAGCTTCCTTCTTTCATTTCTTCCTTTTTTTTGCCCTCACTTTTCAGTGTTTTATGTGTATGTGAGTCTTTAGTATGTCATTATTAATTGGTGATCTCTATCTGGTAAAAAAAAATGCCACATCCTTTGAACTGGCATATGTGATTCAATGGAGAAGGTTGACATTATCAGATTGACTTTATCCCTCATTCTTCTGTAGTTTGTGCTCTCTCCCTCTCCCCCTCTCCCTCTCCCTCTCCTTCTCTCCCTCTTTTCCTCTTCCTCTCCTTCTCTCCCTCTTCTTCTCTCCCTCCCTCCTTTTCTCTCTCTCACTCCTCCCCCTCTCTCTTTCTCTCTCACATATCTCATCTTATCTCACATCTCACCAAATTCTTCCTCTAACCTTCTGTTGTGTTTTGATGGTTCCTTAGTACACAAAGATTCTCAGCTGAGGCTGTTACATGTTATCTGCCCTACATATGATACTACCATTTATATATAAAATATAAAATATGATGTATATTTTACATTTATATACATTTATATAACATTTATAGAAATACACACATATACAGTATATACGTGTATACATTATATAAATATATGTGTATACATTATATAAATATGTGTATATATGGAGAGAGAGAGAGAGAGAGAGAGAGAGAGAGAGAGCGCGCGCGAGCGAGCAGGATTGTTTTGTCTTTGTATCTACAGTGCCTAGCATAGTACTTGTTACATAGTAGGCACTAAAAATATTCAAATGAATCAATAGTGAAAATGTCTTTATTAAGCACTTAATATATCCTAGATACTGTATTAAAAAAATCAAAATAGTCCTTGTCCTCAAGAAGTTTACATTAAAATGGAGGAAACAATACACAAATGGGAATGATGGATTGGGAAGGGCATTTTGGTCTGGGCAGTAACAGGGGTAGGGAGTGGATAATGAAGGATCAGCTCTCCTTTGGTGACCCTTCTTGGTGATAGAAACAACTTGCTTTAGAATTGTGTCATTGATGAACTTTGTGGAGAACTTTATTCCAGTCTGTCTATTAAGATTTTTGTGTGCATGCTGAACATTTAAAATTGTAAAGGCATACTCTTTTCATTCAGAGCCCTTGACATTGTTTTGAAGTATATAGCTTACCCTGACACTGTAGCTCTAGTTTGTTGCCTCATAGTGACATGGAAGTGACCTCGAGTTCCTGAAGGCTAGGTTGAAGGAACAGAATGTTTGCCATATTCTGCCAAGATGGAAACACCCTCAGCATGGGCCCTGTGACAAACTGTAATGATTAGTTTCAAGATAGCTCTTTAGCTGAGTCCAGAAATTGAGCAGAGTGATGAATTTTTTGGCCACAGCATCTCTTAAAGGTCAATGGACTAAGTTATAGAAGGATTTTAATCTCCTTCTATGGAGAGAGCACTCATAGATACAAAAAGATATTTACCACCTGAGCTTAAATGCAGGCAGATTTTTTTTAACTGTCCTTCAAAATTTTAGGTTTCTTAAAGCCTCCTCTTTAGCCAGGGTAAAACTGAATTTGATCAGTCTGGAAAATGAAAAAAGTATATAATGATATAATTACCTAGTGTGGGTTTTTTCAGGTCTAACGACAAACCCTTGGTAGAAGATAGCCCGATATTCAATCATTTGATTAGGTTCTACCACACACTTTCTAGAATACTGTCTTGATGGAATAAAAGAATTACAGAATATCAGAATTTCAAGCAAACAATCAGAATTATTAAGCACTTCTTATATACCAAGTACTATGCTACGTGTGTGAGATATAAAGAAGGCAGATACAATTTCTGTCCTCAGGCAGCAAGGTGGCCCAGTGAATAGAGTACCAGGTCTGGGATCAGAAGGACCTGGGTTCAAACCAAACCTCAGACACTACTTAGCTATGTGACCCATTTAACCCCATTTGCCTAGCTTTTGCCTTTCGGTCTTAGACTTACTAGGATAGAAGGTAAAGGTTATAAAGGAAAAAAATCCAACTGGGAGGTGGAAAAGAGAAGATGCAAACAACCATGTACAAATAAGATAAATAGATGTTAAATTGGAGATAATCTGGAAAGCATTTATCACAATTTCCAAGTTGGAGAGTTAAAGGTCATCCATAATCTAACCCACACCTGTACAAGAATCCTCTTTACACTTGAGCTAAAAACTGATCATCTAGCCTTTTCTAGAAGGGCTCCAGTGAGGAAGAACTCATTAACCCCTGACGGACCTCATCCCACTTTTGGTCAGTTCTCGTCAGGAAATTTTTCATCCGTTGACTTAATTCTGACCTCTGACCATATAGAATGAGCCATTGCCCCTTTCATGTACTTGAAGAGAGCTGCCGTGTTCCCCTTAAAATCTTCTCTTTTCATCCCTAATTTTTCAGTCAGTCCTTGGTCTTGAGACTCATTCCCCTTCTTGATTACCTGCCCCTGGATACTCCAGACTAGTTATATGGAATTTATTTAATGTTCATTCTGTCTCATTAAGAGCAGAAGTTTTATTAATAAACCCACTTTCTCCTTTAAGAAACAGAGCAGATAGGTCTTGCTTGCAGCCTTTATCCACCGTCTATAAAAATTAGTTTAACCCCTGACAGCTTTAGCTGATCTATAATATTAGGCTTTGAGTTGCCTATAACTGCTTGGCATTACCAATTGTCCATCAGTACCTAATATCAATGTATTATCAGCTTAATTATAGTTATAACAGTTTGGTTTTCAACATACCAGCTATTATTTAGTTATAACAAGACCTGTCGTGTGGAAGAGTGATAGATTTGTAGTCTTTGACCCAAGATAGCAGAATCAAGAGAAATGGGTAGAAAATATCAAGAAGCCAATTTAGTCTTGATTTCAGGGAAAAATATATTTCCTAATGATTGGAGTTGTCCCAAAGTGTAACAGGCCACCTAGAGAGGTAGTGGGTTCCCCTTCTTTGAAGAATTTTAATAAAGGCTGGATAACTATTTGAAAAGATTGGTTACAATGGAAATTCATTTGAGGTATAATTTGAATCAGATAACTACTTATATCTCTTCCAACTCTCTTATTCTGTGATTCTATCAAACTGTAGCACCCAGAACTGAATACAGTCCCGATGTGATCTCACTCAAAGTACCACCAGAAGTATTCAATAGGATTGATCTGGGTTATGACCAACAGAAAGAAGACCCTGGCAGACTGTCTCCTTACTGAAAGCATAGAATATAGGGTGTCCCAAAAATCTTACAATAATTTTAAGCTTCAATATATATGCTTAAAATTTCAATAAGACTTTGGGACACCTTACATAGAGGTCCAAGTCAAGTAAATTAAAATTTACCTGTAGGTCTTAACCTTAACCATTAGTTCCCCAAGCTAGTTGTCAGCACCATTGTCTCTCCTTCAGAGAGTTTGCCAGGATTCCCAGCAGGGAGAAGAGTAAGGAATTTAGCAGTGTCCACAGTTCTCCTTTACTTAGAGACATTCCTGGTAATATCTCCTCTGTTCCCTTGAGTTAATAAAGCTTTCCAGGAAATGACAAGTAGCTTTTTTTTCCCCCTCATAGAAAGGTTATGGGCACGTGATGTGTACAGTTCTTAGACTTTAGAAAAATTAAGTCCAAATTCCTTTGCACGTCACTCAGAACCTTCAGTTCCCTGGTCTTCATGTACTTTTATGACTGTCATAGAAAAAACGAACTACTCACAGCTCAAAGTTTATGGTGCAACTCAAGGTAGGAGCTTTATTTTATTTTTTTTTTTAATTCCTGACTGTCTGTCTTAGTAATAATTTTAAGACAGAAAGGCAAGGCAAATAGGGTTAGGGGAATTGCCTAGGGTCAAATAGCTAGGGAGAGCCTGAGGTCATATTTAGATCAAGATCCTCCTGACTCCAGGTCTGGTTTGGCAGCTACCACCCAGCTACCCCCCAGGTAGAAACTTTATTGAGATTATTATAAGTCATGGCATGGCTCAACACTCTCAGCCCTCAGTTTGTCATCCAGATGTAGTTCTTTTTTAAAAAAATAAAACCCCTACTTTCTGTTTTAAAATTGATAATAAATATTGATTCCAAGGCTTAGAAGAGCAGTAAGGGGCAGGCAGTTGAGGTTAAATGACTTGCTCAGGGTCACCTATCTAGGAAGTGTCAGAGGCCACATTTGAATCCACAACCTTCCATCTGCAGGCCTGGCTCTTTACATCCACTGAGCTGCCTCTAGATGTAGTTCTGAAATCACTTATCCATTCAGGTTTTAACCAAATGGATAGGTGTTTTTTTCTACTTGAGACCTCTTCCTCTGAAACATAAAATTCTAGAGCCCTTTTACCAGATGTTCGTAGTAATCCAAATATAAGGGTAAAAACATTATCATAGGTAGAAGGATTCTCCATAAATAGCCAGGTCCTTTAAGGAAAGCAGGGTACCACATTTTAAAGTTAAAAGGAACCTCAGAGGTTATATAGTATGATCTCACTCATTTCACAGAGGAAGAAACTGAATCCCAGAGAAAAGGGAAGCCATGTGAAAATGTTAAACTTTGAAATCTGTACCACCAGCACAATTGGGGTTAATTTGATAGAGTCCTAATTTTTTTTTATTTTAAATTTTTATTGGGCTAGACCTTCCCCCTTTCTCCTTCCCCCTTCCCCATTTTAGTTGTTAACTGGATTCATCTACATCTTTCTACATCTAAAGAACAGTTTCTAAAAATTTACAAATAAGTCCAGCCAAGCTGAATTTACCCCCATAAAGAACATTTTTTCAAAGTAACCAGTTGTTTGAATTAGAATTTTTTTTTATTTTTTGTTTTCTGAGCGAATTAAGATGTTAGATGCAGCCTATGTTTTGTTATAGGGAGGTGCAGTAATTTCTATCCTTTGATAAACAAATCCTTACCCTGCAACAGGAAGCTTTAATTAGGATTTACATTTCCCTTTTTGCTTTAGCTAAATTCAGTACTTGCCTCTGATAACAGCAGAAAGTGGTCCCTGGAATATAGGTGACAAAAGGGAAGAAAGCAGAAGAGGGTAAAAAGGAAGTAAGGAAAGTAAAGGCAACCTGATCTAATGTCAAACCCCAGGAGACATGTCTCCCTGCAGGGCAGCCTATTGACTTAGACAACCAAAAATTAACATTATCTGTGTTGTATATCATATTTTAATTTATTTTATTAGAACACGCCATAAGTGCATTTTAATTCAGTTCAGGTATCACTTGGGAATTTTGTCCCCACTGGGGAGTTTCTGGTCTAAAGGATGAAGCAATGGAGCACCAGAAGAATTCTGGGTTCAAATCCTAGCTCTGTCTCTTAGCTGTGTAAGCACAGGCTAGTAGTGACTGATCTTCATAAAAACCTGTGTTTCCTCATCTTTAGATTGGGTGTCCTAATAATTGCCCTGTCTTACAGAATGGTTGTAAGTACTTTACTCATAAAACCTTTAAACATTCTGTACATGGGAGCCATTACTAGCCCAAAAACCTGGTACCATCTACATCATTTGAATGAGTTTTTGTTCAATTTTTTTTTGTATCAGTTTGTTTTCAGAGACATTTTAGTTTCTTCTTGGAAGCAAATGGTTATACAATCTAAGAAAACAAAATTCTAATAATTTGATGGAATCTATGTACTGTCCTGTCTTTCTCAAAATAGGGAGCCATTGACCCAGTGGATACCATTCATGGTGCCTTTCAGACAGTTAAAAGACAATACAAACAATGGCATTTTCAAACACATAGATTAATGACTCTATTTTTGCTTATTGAGGAATGGCTTGGGGATAGAAGGGTATCTAGCATTGGCTGTAGGGGCAGCTAGGTGGCAAAGTGGACGGTGTTAGCCCAAAGTCAGAAATACTCATTTTTGTGCCTTACTTTGTTGTGTGACCTTGGGCAAGTCACTTAAATCTGTTTGTCCTTGTTCCTCATTTATTAAATGAATCAGAGGGGGAGATGGTAACCACTTCAGAATTTTTGCCTAGAAAACCCCAAATGGGATCATGAAGGATCAGACATGACTCACATGACTGAACCACAAAAACAACAACAGCACAAAATATAGACCATCTTTTCTATCTTTTTTTTTGTAAGTGCTTTATATAACCATATGAAAATGTTGAAGATCGGAAACTCAAGTAGTTGACTGCTTTTCAATAAATGTACTGAAATCTCTTAGAAAAATGCACTCAGGAATCTTTTAAATTGGAGACTACATAGAAGTGTGTAAATTCATACACAGTATGTGTTAAAATTTTGCTGACCCCAAGTTCGTTTCATAGTCTCAATACTTTCATTCCTAATTTCTCAGCTTCTCCAAACTTCTAGGATTTTGTCAGGTTAGTATTTATTAAAAGTTACATAAAAATTGTCTTGATGCCAAAAATGAATATTAGGAAGCTAGTAATAACAAAAACATAATTTACATACTACTTTACAAAGTGATTTCTCTATAACTCCTCTGTGATATAGACACCCCAAGAGCAGAGAGAGTAATTGACTTGCCTTTTTTTTTGTCTCAAAAAGAGCTCAAACTGAGGCCTCCTGACTCTTAAGACTTTTCCACTATACAAGGATGCCGCTCTGTATTTTAGTATATAACACAGATCCCAAAGCAAAATTTAAAGTTGTTTTAATGGATATTTCCATTTCTTTTCCTCCAAAATGACAGTAGTATAGGTCATAGTAGATATAGAACTGTCTGGAATTAAGAAGTGCAAGTTCTGACTTAATCACATCCTTGTGGTATAATAAGCAAGTAAGGTAGCCTTTCATTGCCTTGAGGCAGTTTTATAAAGGTTATAAGTTTCAAATGAGCTTCTGATTTGCGTAGGGGAAATTTTTTTTAAAAAAATTTCAGAAAATCCAATTGATTTCATGGTGCCGTAGACAGGCAAGCGGTGAAGTGAGTATGAAGTCAGGCAGCCAAGAACAAAAATGGATTGTTGTTGTAGGTATATTGACAGTCAGATATTGTATAAAGAATGCATAGTTGGACTGCCATTGCTCTGCCCAAAACTCTTCTAAAAATCCACCTTGCCTTGGTGAATAATCACTGTACAAGGAAAATTTATTCTAGCTGACAGAAGCTAAGCTTGCCACAATTTTCATATGAATAGGCATCTGTTCAGTAATTTTCTCTAGGTACTGACAGTTAAGTGGTAAGAAGGAGAAAATATAAGTGAAATGTCAGATTTACTTCCAGTAAAATGGACAAGAATTACAAGATGAGAAGACATCTAGGGTTTGTGTCTTGTGCCCGTGGAGGGGATTTACACCCCTACCTTTGTGAGCTTGTAGGGCTGTCAAAATATTCAAAACCAAATTGGAAAAATTTAATGTTTATAATAATAGCATTAGGTTTAGAAAATCTTCCAAAAGGGAACTAGGACTTTAGAAATGGAAGGACCATTTGAGATAATAATATCCACCACTAGCATTTACATAACACTTTAAGGTTTACAAGTATCTTATTTTTATCCTCACAACAATCCTATAAGGTAGGCATTATTATCATTTCCATTTTGCACTGAAGAAACTGAGGCAGACAGAGGCTAGGTGAATTAGCTACTGCTAACTTACAACTAGTAAGTGTCTGGGGTTGGATTTAACTGTCATCTTCCTGACTCTACACTCAGTTCTCTACTGCACCATCCAACTGCCCTTTAGCCTTGTTATTATACAGATGACAAATGGTTTGCAACAACAGTATTACCTCCACCGATACTGATCACAGCCCTCACCTTATGTTCAGTTCTTGGCCAAACTTTCCTGTAAATTCACCATTGAGAATAATATGGAAATATATTTTGCATAGTAATATATGTATAATCCAGACCGAATTGATTGTCAGCTCCGGGAGGGGGCACAGAATAAGGTAGGGAGAAAATACAGCTTGAGAAAACTTATGTGGAAATTTGTTATTAAAATAAAAAATCCAAATTAAAAAAATACTCCATTGAGAGCTAGCTTACTTTTGTTTTATTTTGTTTATGGGAGGGTTTGGCTGCCTTTTGGGAAGTAATAATAGTGTATGGCATATTTATAACACTTAAAGGTTTGCATAGTGTTTTTTTTTTACTAGATGCTATTTTATTTATTTTTGAACCATACTTCTGGGCTTGGGGTCAGAAAGACCTTCCTTTGAATTATGCCTCAAATACTTACTAGCTGTGTGACACTGGGCAATCACTCCTTTCATTCTCAGTGCACACTTCTGCAAAATGTAGATAATAACGACATCTACCTCACGGGGCTATTATGAAGAGAAAATGAAATGATGCATATGGCTGTTTTGCAAACCTTAAGGCTAGTATAGAAATGTTAGCTTTTATCATTGTATCCCATTCTAGCTTGGATGACCAAATAGGGGTTGTGTTCTACATTGGTGGGGAGATTATCCCTACCTACGAGAGATCACAGTCGTCTCCTTTTTCTAGTCATATGGAACCTCAGAGTTGTTTTTCTGTTTATTTCTGACAAGTGAGTCATGGTTAGTATGCAGCTTGCATAGAGCCACTGTGCCTCCATCCTTTGCCTTTTGAATGTTTTGAAATTTTCATTCTTCCAAGATTGTTGTGCTCAGTTGAACTGAATTGTGTTCCATTATTCAGCTCTTAAGCATCACTAGAAGGAAAATACCATTAAAACCATAAGCTTTTGCAGTGACATACATTTGGTGATCATTGAAAATACCGTGCTATGTGCTGCATTTCTGTGGCACCGCAGCAAAGCTCTTTAGGGTTTCCCAGACCTTGGTAGTGAACATGGAGAGACATTCTCTCTAGATCTTACTGTTTTTTCTGTATTTGAAAAGGTTTTGAGTGGCTCCATTTGGTTGGAGCATACCTAAGTTCTCTAGAACACTCATCTAAAGTGGGAGACCCTAAATGTTTTACATGATTGCTTACCATCTCTGAGGAGGAGGAAGGGAGGGAGGGAGGGAGAGAATTCAACAATGAAAATTATTTTTAAAACATTGGAAACTGATTTAACATGTAATTGGGGGAAAATAAAATTAAATTAAAAACATAAAATATTTAAAAAAATAAAGTGGGAGACCCTCTTTTAGAAAGTGGGTAAAGGAGACCAGCTTATTTTATATGAACTGACCACACACTGTGTTGTCATGGAAGGATAATTGGATTTGGACATTTGAACCCAAGCTCTGCTACTTACCGTGTATGAGGGTGACTTTGGGCAAATCACCTCTCTGAACCTCAGTTTCCTTATCCCTAAAATGAGAAGGTTTGACTAGGTGGCATTCCAGCTTTAAATCTATGATTCTGGGTAACCTCATAGAACTGTTTTACTCTCTTCTGTAAGTGCCAGAAGTGATGGGTAACTCAATAGAATTCAACCCAAGTAGACAATATGTTCATCCTATAAGCTTAATGCCATAGCTATTTTAGACTTACCATAAGAACACAGAGCCGAGTGAAAAGTGAAGGAGAATTATGTCACTCAGAACATAACATATTTATATATTCAGTTTTTTAAAAAATACTCTTCTGGAAAGAAGGATAGAATTCCTGTTAATTTGGTTTATCTCAAAGAATGCTTAAGACGGTGTCCATATAGAATACTCTACACACGTAGGCATGTACACTTTGTGTGTGTATTTCTGTACACACTCGTATATATGTACTAGTGGATTCTACATTCAGTTGTCTACTAAAATCCTTTTCTGATGCCTCCTCCTTGCACCAAGGTGACCCATACGCTGGTCTGAAAAGCTGCCCCGGCTCTCTTGGGTCCTCCCACACTTGGAAGATTTCGAGAACTGATGTGTTGGGGTGCGTGCCTGTTTTCTGGGGTCCGTTCTAGCCAGGCACAGAGAGCTTCATCCTCAGAAGGTCGAGGACAACAATTGATTTAAGTCTGTCTTCATAAGGTCTTAGATCTAGAGCTGGCAGGGTCCTCAAGAAATCTCTAGTCTAACTCCCTCTTTTTACAGATGAGGAAACTGAGGCCTAGGGAGGTTATGCATAAAAGAATTTTAAATTGTAGTGGTGGAAATAATGTGTTCTTAAAAGAGTAAAGGTTCTATGTGTGTGTGAGGGTTAGAAGACTGGATCTGTGATGACATCAGTGAGGAAACTCCTTCCACCAACTTCCATGCTACTTGTAGTCTTAGAGAATAACTTATCAACACTGAGAGCTTAGGTTGCTAATATATACCAGAAGTGGGACTTGGAGTCTGTAAATTCATACATGATGTAATTTAAAAATATTTAAATGATGTAACTATTTGGATCCTTTTTTTTAAATTTAGTTTTTATTTTTATTTTATTCCAATAATAAATTTACACATAAGTTTTCCAAAGTTACATGATTCATGTTGTCATATTGGAACCTATTATGGTATATGATGTACAAATAAATGATCATATTCCAACTTCTCCACACTGCAAAGGATGCATTATACACACACACACGTACTATATATGCTGATGTAGATATTTTGTGTGGAAATACTTGTTGAATGAATGAAATGGGCTGTTAGAGACAGACTTCATAAATTCAACCTGGGAAAGATTACCTCACTGTTGTTTATTTATGAAACTCTTCTAGACTACAGAAACAAGGCCTTGGTTTAGTTTGGCAAATGCACAGGCTCAGGACTGAAAGTCTGCCTTTGTTGTCTCACACAACTTCTTGAATACAGTCAAGAAAGACCCAAAATAGGCTCTGTGAGCACACCCTTGAATTAGATTCTGCCAAACATTTGATTTCTGGGGGTAAATTGAGAATGACTTTGTAATTAATGTGGCAGAGAGAAATTGAAATGAAGATGCCCTCAATTTTATCATGAAAGATACAAAGAAATGAAGTGTGTGTGTGTGTGTGTGTGCATGTGCACACGTGCGTTTGCAATGCATCCTCTAGGTCTAAGAAACAAAAGACTTTTCTTCTAAACAGCGAGATAAAATAGCTCTATGTAATTTTGAGATGGCAGACAGCTTCGCAGTGCCTGAGAATAATCAAAAGAGCCATGTTAAAAATCATTCATTCATATATCATATGCCATGGTACAAATGGACAGTGAATTGGACCCAGATTTAAATTGGAGGAAGAGAGTGGGATGGATTGCCTTTCTGAAACTGTGAAGCTCCCTTAATGATTCCCAGTTTATACAAGAAACAAAGACATCCTTTTAGTGCAAATACTCTACCCAAGTTGTTGTATGACTAAGAGAGGTAGAAAATTAGTCTCTAAAGAACTAAAAATAAATACCACATAAAGGAGGAATGGTGGAAGTGAAGAGGCAGAAACTTAGGAGGAGGAGGAAGAGTGAACTTCAAAGAATTCGAAGGTATGCATTATCGGGGAAATTTATGATAAGAAGGTAGCTTATAACAAAATAACCTTGTGGGGAAGATGAGGGATGTGGTGGCTAGAATCGAGTGCTGGACCTAGAGTCAGGAAGCTTAGAGTTTAAATTCTGCATCAGATTCTAGCTTCGGAACCCTGGGCAAATCATTTAACCTCAGTCTGCCTCAGTGTCCTCATCTGTAAAATGAAGATTATCATAAAAGCCCCTACCTCCAAGGGCTGCAAGGAGAAAAGAGACAGTATGTAGAAGATGCTTTGCAAAACTTAAAAGGTTATATAAATGTGAACTGAAATTACTACTAATAAAGATGATATAAGATTTGATATATAACAGATATTTCTAGCAAGCCATTATGGAAATAACAAAGAACTTGAAACAAAGTATAATTGGTTGGTAGAATCGCTGAATAAAAAGTGGTATGTGGCTGTATTTGAATAGTATTTTGTAAGAAATGATAAATAAAATAAATTTACAGAAACACGAGACTACTTATTTATATGAACTGATAGAGAAAGATGTAAGAAGAGCCAAGAAAACAACATACACAGTGACTACAGCAATGAATATAAAAATAATGCTGCATTGTCATTAAATGATGATTAATTCTAATGACCCATCTTGGTCCTGGAGAACTGATGAAATTCACCCTTCTAAATAGAGGGGTAGAAAACTACAATGAATGTGAAATGTCACCTATGTGACAAATATTGAATGTCAGATTCAGTATATTCTGTTTCAAGGTCAGCTGATTTTGTTGAACTATTTTCCTTTGTTACAGGTGAGGGTTCAGAATGGAGTGTGATGTGTTAAGGGGAAGTAAAAAGCAACATTTAAAACAATTGTAATGTAAAATTAAAAATGAGCTACATCCAGAAATGCCTAGTAACTTCATCTATATAGCAACACACACACACACACACACACACACACACACACACACACACACACACACACACACACACACACAGTCATTATTAACCAAATTGAATTTTCCAAGGAATGAAAAGATGATTCAATACTAGGAATACAAATTGCTTTTTTTTTTTTTGGTTCAAACCTGTGGTTTCATTAGTATAAGAAGCTGCAGGTAAGGAAGTACCCTTTGTCAATGCAGATTAATAACTGTTCTGCAAACTAGGGCTTTAGAAAATTTCCTGTAGACATTCAGAAGTTAGATCACACACTATATGTCAGAGACTGAGTTTTATGCCAGACCAAGGCTGACTATAAAACTGCCACAATCATATAAATAGTTAACCATATGCTATATTAGTAGATGCAAAAAAAAAAAAAAAGAAAGAAAAACCACCCCAAAGCCCTTGCTACACTATGACACCATTTTATACTAAAATCATTAAAAAGTATAAAGATTTCCTTAACACAAGTAATTGCACTTTTTGGATTCCAAGAGAGGCTCTATGTTATATGTAGTGGATGTAAGAAGGGGTGTGATGAGGAGAATTTACATGGAGGAATGTTAGAACCTTTGTCACTAACAAATACCCAGGCTCACATCTTTGGAGTCAGCCTTCACTCTTCCCTCTTTGTCCTCTATATTCACTCATCTGTCATATCTTATCAGTTTTACTTCCCTCTCTCTTTCTCTCCTCTCAGAGTACAATAATGAGACCCTCAACACTGTCACCTGGACTACTGCAATAGTCTCTGTCTTCTGTCTTCTCCAATTCATTTTCCACACAGCTCCCAAATAAAAATTAATGACAGTCCCAAACACAGCTGGGACTGTGCAGCTCCCTTGCCGGAGAAACTTCTGTGGCTCTCCTTTCTCTCTTGGATAAGACACAAATTTCTCTGCCTAGAATTTAAAGCCCTGCATAGTTTAACTCCAACCTGTTTGTTCAGATTGTTTATATGCGTTTATATCCTTTCCACACACTCTGGGGTCTATCCAAAGTGGTCTCTTCAGTTTATTTCCCACCATCGCACAGGAACCTTCTTCTGTACCTTCTCACAGGCTGTCCCCACAGTGTTGGGAACATTTTCCTTTCCCACTTCTGCTTCTCCAAAACCTAGCCCTCTTCAAGGCTCAGTTCAAGTGCTCCCTGCTCCAAGAGCTTTCCCCGATTCCCCTATTTTTTTTAGTGTTATCTCTAATAATTACATTGTATTTTTAAAATAAGGGCAACTAGATGGTGCAGTGTATAGAATGCTGAGCCTGGAGTCAGGAAGACCTGAGTTCAAATTCAAACTGACACTAGCTATGTGACTCTGGGCAAGTCACTTAATCCTGTTTGTCCCCATTTTCTCATCTGTAAAATGATTTGGAGAAGGGAATGGCAACCACTGCAGCGTCTTTGCAAAGAAAACCCCAAATGGGGTCGGGGTCAGACATAACTGAAATGACTGAACAATAACAAAATGTAAAATGTATACAAAGTTGCATTTACTTGTCTGTGCACACATTGTTCCACCCTTGTTGAACAAAAGCTTCTCGAGAGCAGGAATGACCATTTTTGTTCTTGTATTCTCCATACCTGGCACAGCGCCTCTAACATAGTATTCACTTATGCTTATCCATTTACTGGATTGAATGACTCCAAATGGATTGGATGAGTGATTTCCAGGGTTCTTTTGAGCTCTAAATCTATTTTCAGCTTTGTCTTCAATCATTTAGTAGGAGCTGGTGCACCATGGCATTTCTCAGTCTGGTCTCACCTTCTTGGACTCCTCCAGCAGCTTTGTTGGGATGGATTCAGCAGTGGAACTATTTCAGAATGGTTTGAGGATGGCTATCTTCTGTTTCATAGCAACAAGCTAGTTGCCCAAATCTTCCATCTGGTGTTTCAAGGCTGAATCTTCCAGAGATCCCGTTCATGAGCTGACAACCATTACTCATGCATTTTTGGCTTGAGGATCTCTGACATTTTCCTTATTGCTCATCCCCAGTAGCCTTAACTTCAGGTTTCAGAGCACAAAGATGGGTTTGACTAAAAGAATACCTCCACTGACTTAAAGACATCCTTCCTGTGTCTCTAGCTGGGAAGGAACAGTATCTTCAAGGGTTGGCTTGTAGTGATGGCAAAAAGAAGGATCCACCGGGAAAAAAAATAGCAAAAAAGCAACTGAACAGAGAAACAATGGCAGGTTTCCTGAACAGTGCTTTGTAAAGGTGTACTTTGATCCCCATACTCTGATTCTCTCTTCTCCTTATACCTAGGACATTCAGTGCCTTTGCTCCAGCCTTCTCCCAAGCCTAGAATGTGTGACTCCCTCACATGATTCTTATCTTTATTATCCTTATCATTAACCTTATCTTTCTTTGAGAAACACTGGAGGCACCATCTTTTCTCCAAAGGCTTCCCTGTCCCACTTCCCTCTCCCCCCAACTGCCTCCCCCTACTTCCTTGTTATTAACTCCTCTTTGTATATATATATTTTTTAATTTTAATTAATATTTTAATTTAAATTAATAAAATTATTTAACTAATATTTTAATTTAAATTAATAAAATTATTTAACTAATTTTAATTTAAATTAATAAAATTATTTTAATTAATATTTTAATTTAATTAATATTTTAATTTAGATTAATAAAATTATTTTAATTTTAATTTTCTAATTAATTATAATGAATAATATCTATCTTTATTTTTCTCCACCATGAGAATATAGGCTCTTGTTAGCAAGTAGCCATTACTTTATTTTTTGTTCTTATATCCATTGCACCACCTATGTATATATGTACCTATTAACTTGATATTTTTGGTGTATATTTATATTTACTTGCTTTCATTAGAAAGTAAGTTCATTGTGAGTAGAGATCTTTTCTTCTTTCCTCTTCCTCTTCCCCTTCCCTTCTCTCCCTAATAGCATAGTGCCTGATACACAAAACACTACTGATTGATTGATTCCTCCCAGAACCTACATTTAAGGCAAGTGGCCAGGCCAGCCCTGTCTCATTTCTCTCTTGGCTGAATCTAGGACTGTGTCTCCTGCAAGGGGTGATTGGGGTACTTTTGCCCCGCCTGTTCATTCCTCCCCTTCCTGCTTTTCATCTTCCTTTTATATGCTATCTTTCCCTATAGGATGCAAACTCCTTTGGGAGAGGGACTGTTTCTCTTTCTACCTGTATTTGTATTCCCAGAACTTAATACAGTGCTTGATATCCAGTAGGTGAAAAATAAATACTTGTTGGGGTGTTTTAACATTTTAATTTGTATTTTGAGATTGAAATATAAACATGTCATGATTATTGCTCCATTTTTACCTTGAGAACATAAGGATTTATAAAGCATCAGAGAAATTGAATTCAGAAAATAGTTATATTGATTTTAAACCAAATAACACTAAACAAATATAAAATTCTGAGACCAATAGAATTATATTTTAAAAAATAAATACTTATTGACTGAAATTTTTCTTATGAAAAAAAGTCTGCTGTGTTTGCCCAACAGTCACTAGCTTATTAATTTAGTTCCACTGAACTGAATTCTCATTTCAAAGATATATTCAATATATATATGATTTCATTAACTTCATGATTTTCTTTTTTTCTTTCTTAAAGATAGTGTTTTTGGAACAAGCTTCCCAACAAGAAAAACTGGCTGCACAATGGGGCTTCACACCAATTGAAGTGAGAGAACTCAGTATCCAGTAAGTTCTTCTTTTACCTAGAATAATTAAACCTGCAGAGCTCAAATTTTTCAGGTACAAGAAAACATTGTTGGTTTTTTAAATTAGATTTAGTTGTATTCTCTTTGTAGATTTCCCATTCTCTCTCCCTTCTTCCCTCCTTTCCTTCCAATGGCTTTACAGGTCTTTTTTTTTTTTTTTTTAAACTCTTACCTTTCATCTTGGAGTCAATACTGTGTATTGGCTCCAAGGCAGAAGAGTGGTAAGTGACTTGCCCAGGGTCACACAGCTGGGAAGTGTCTGAGGCCAGATTTGAACCTAGGACTTCCCGTCTCTAGGCATGGCTCTCAATCCACTGAGCTACCCAGCTGCCCTCCTTACAGGTCTTAAATCTATTCCAAAGCTCTTTACGGAGGATTCACTCTGCTTCTTAAGGTTTAGATCTGAGCCTATTTCTCATATTTCTATCAGGATACAGGGAAGATTGGAAAGAAGAATATAGTCCTTATGGGGAGAGGAGAGGGAATGAGAGTCTTTCATCTAGGAAAGCTAAGACAAGGAATGGAAAAGTTGATGAGAAACCTTCAGAGTAATGATATTATTTTTTCTGGATTTGTGCCCTCTTCCTTCAGATCCTTTCCTGAACTGTCAAAGACAGAGGCACAAGAGAACTTTAATATATGGATGATTTGGATTTTGTCATTGATGGTTGCATACAAGTTGTCTGAAAAGTCTTAGTACAAATGTGAATGTTAAACTGCACTAAAACTTTTGGACTTGTTATACTTCCCCTCACTCCATCCCTGAACCCAAATATTCTAGTGATTTTAAAAGAGATTACTTAGTTTTCAAAGGTGCTTACCTGTCAAGAAGGAACTCAAAGATTGAGGAAATCATTTTGGTTTAGAATCAACATAAAAATGGTTTGTAAACAGTACTTTTTGGATATGATACCATCAATTCGAGTTGGAACATAGGAAACCCTCCCTTGGAACACAGAGCCAGCCCTTTTTGTGAAGAGGGCAGAAGATAGTATGGAATTAAATGATGAAAATATTTGAGAATTAGTGGTCTACACATGAAATACTAAGACTTTTTCGTGAATAATACTGAACATTACTTTATTGATCATGTTTTAATAGTCATGATTTTTTTTTTGTTTTCAAAAGTGTTTTTTTATGATTGGCCCACAATCTCCCTGAATGAACAAATTGATCTGTTTTTATAGGAAGAGGAAAATAAAATCCAATAACTATTCCATTTTTCTAAAGAAGTATGTTTTTAAAGGCAATGTAAATTATGCCCATCATTTTCTTCCCAGAAATTATTTTTAATATGTCATGGAATAATTACTCTTAGGGACATAACTTACCAAAGTCTAGAAGAAAAGATGATAGTCTTTTAAAAACCAAGGTAGACTCTCTGCCACCTCTCAGTACCACTTGGCTAGGACTTGAAAGAAATTTGGCAGTGGATTTAAAGCAATTTATTTTTCTTTTCTAATAGGGAGTCAGGGATAATAATGATAATAGCTAAGATTTAAATAGTGCTTTAAGGTTGGAAAAAGTATACATTTTTATACATACATAAATATATACACATATATATGTCATGGTTGATCCTTGATTTTTGAAGAGGACCAATGACATCACAGAGTAATGTTTTGATTCATGTGTAATTCAATGTAGATATATATAAATATATCATATAATTATCTCCTTTGATTCTCACAACAACCTTGTGAGGTGGGTGCTATTATTATACTCATTTTATAGATGAGGAAATAGAGGTTGAATGGCTTACTCAGGGTCACATAACTAGTAAGTATATGAGACATGATTTGAATTCAAGTCTTCACAACCCCAAGTCTAGCACTCTATAATCCACCATGTTTTGATCAACTTATTTTCTCCTAGCCCAGTTGATGAAGTTAATAGAAATTAAGGGACTGGTAACAGAGCCAGAGAAGTACTAAAGCCTTTAAAAGGAGAACAAAGAGGAGTCTCGAGATTACTGTTTTTTTTACAAGGTGTGAAAAAAGTTCTTTGATCAAGCAATAGCATTAGAGGGAGACTAAGCATTCATCCTGGTGGCTATGCTATTGGTAGCTGTTTAAAAAGCAAGATATATTCTGGAGGGAGTAGTCACTGGAGAAGAGAGCCCTGAGGAATGGACCATGAGCTTGAGGAGAAGGCCATTTTTGGTCATCAGGACTTGAGCTCTAGAGAAGAGTAGCCACAGGGACCCAGCTGAGCATCCTACCCAGAGGAGTTGCTCTGTCCAGTGGGAGCAGCATAAGGATGCAGTGCAGTAGTAGTAGTAGTAGTAGTAATAAAATTGTCCTATTTGTATTTCCTTACCAACTCCATTTTTTCTTCTGTATTTTAATCTTTTATTGTTTTTTTGCATCTCTATTATCATCCACCAATTCACTCCTTCCTTTTCAAATAGAAGCCTCAAACTTCTGACAAAGCATGCAATCCAGCTCCAGAGGAAAAAAACTGTCAGAGTCGGAATGCAGATCAAAGCATGCGATTTTTCACTGAAGTTTATTTGGGTATATAGTTAGAGGTTTTGGTTTTATATGATTATACTCTTCCAAAAATGAAAAATATGGAAATGTGTTTTATATGATAATACATGAATAACCTTGACCAATTGCTTCCCAACTTCAAGAGAAGGGGAAGATAATTTGGATCATATGATTTCAGAAAACTTAGGTGGAAATTTATTACCTATAACAGGTAAAAAATATTATATCTTTATTAAAACACACACACACACACACACACACACACGCACACAAACCAAATAGAAGCCTCACCTTGTAACAACAAATCAACATATTGGCCTTGTCTAAATACACACATCTGTCTGAGTGTGTGTACATAAATGTAATTAATATAAATCTCTTCTTTTGTATCATTAGAAGGAGATAGTGTTATATGGTACAGAGATGTTAAACTCCTGATCTGCAGCATACAGCCCTCAAAACTATTGACTATGGCCAGAAATAGTTTAAATTGTAATTGGGAAATATTTAAGAAAAATATTAAAATACAATAGAACATAAATCATGTTAATTTGGGGTTTTCTAAATCAATATGTGAAGATTCATTTCTATTTGCATTTGACACCACTGGTCTGTTGGACAGAAAACTGGCCTGAACACTAGAAAGACCTGTTTAAGTCTTGCTTCTGGCACATACTCGCTCTGTGACCCATGCCAAATCATTTAACCTCTTTAGTGCTAAGACTAAAGTTGGTAGAAGGAGTTTGCTGAACTAGGAGTTCCCTGTTTTCAGTGAAATCAATGTTCCAGTCTTGGTCCCTACTCTTCACTTTTGCCAAGAAGCATAGGCATTTCAATATATAAAGAACAAAATAGTGTTTGTTATAAAATCATGAATTTCTCTGTTTTTTCATCAGTTTAACAAGGTGGTAACAAAGTTGCCCTATTTGTATATTTCTTTCCAAATTCCTTTTTTTTTCCTTCTGAATTTTCTTCAAAAACAGTCTTCTCAAGCCAAGATTGGTCACTGCTTTGATTAGATTTCAAGTCTTCCCAGTTGTTCTCCTTTTCATTGTTGTAGTCATTGTATAAATTATATTCTTGGTTCTGTTCTTTTTGCTTTTCATCAGTTCATATGTCTTCCCAAAATGCTCAGAATTTTTTACATTTGCATTTCTTAGTTTCTAATAATTCTTTTACATTCACACACCATAATTTGTGGAATCATTCCCCAATTGATAAATGCCTGTTTCTTTCCTACCACACACACAAAAAAAATGCCACTATAAATATTTTTGCACATATGGGTACTTTTTCTCTTGAAATTAAAAAAATATTTTTACATGTGAATGCAGTTTTTAATAATTGTTTTCTGACACTTTGCATTCCATATTCTCTCTTCTCCCTCATCTCTTCCCCATCACCAAGATGGCAAGTAATATATATATATATATATATATATATGTTGTACGTGTGTAATCATACAAAACACATTTCCATGTTCATTGTGTTGTGAAAGAAGACATATATTACTTACACTAGAAAAAAGTTCACTAAGTAAAAAATGGTATGCTTCAATCTGCATTCAAACATCATCAATTCCTTTTATAGATGGATCCTCTTGGAACTTTTTAGAGCATTTGCCTTGAACTCTACTCCTGGTTTCTCCAGTTCTGACAAGTGAGGTTTTGCCTTATCTTGTTGAGGTACAAGGCTTAAGACTACTTCTTGGGGGACATTTGGGTGGCTCAGTGGATAGAGAATCAGATGTGGAGATGAGAGGTCCTGGGTTCAAATGTAGCCTCAGACACTTTCTAGTTGTGTGACTGAGCAAGTTGCTTATCCTGCTTTGCCCTTCTGTTTTAGAGTTGCTACTAAGCTAGAAGATAAGGGTTTTAAAAAAAAAAGTCAAGTTCTGATTTCCCTTTTTGACTGCCCTTTTGTTTCCCTGGTATGGCAGTGGCCTGGAGATCTCCAGTGCTCTGAATAAACCCTGAAAGGTCTACCTAGGCTAGAAAGGTCTCGGCCTGGACATCCACAATGCGTCTATCAGTGGAGACCTCACCTGTGGCTTGCTCCAGGGGGAGGATAAATTTTTCATCCATGGGAAATCTCTACTAAGGTGCTGAGACTACACCTTGTCTGGGAAGGTAGCTGCCATTCTGAGAAAGACAAGTAGGCTGGAAAGGAGTAGTGTTGGTGAGCAGAAAAACCTCACAAGCTCACACTTGTGTTGCTATGGGAAATATTATGAGGAGGAGCAAGTTGGAGGAAAGTTGGAGCCACAGAGGTGTGTGTGCTGACTGGAATTTGGAGAAGGGAGAGCCTGTGGGTCTTTATGTTCCTCTCTCTGAATCCATTTTGAAAGTTCTCAGTGGAGCAGAAAGTGGTGACTTTTTGAGGCTTTTAAATATTGGGGAGAGTGTAAAAGCAATTCAAATGTCTGTGATTTTCTTGGATCCTAAGGCTATAGATTTAGTCCTGGGAGGGACCTAAGAGGTTTTCTAGTCCAACCTTTTCTTATTAGAGATGAGGAAATTGAAGCCTGGAGAGAGATTGAGACTTAAGGTGAGGGGTAGAGCTAGAATTTGAACCCAGGTCCTGTGACACCATGTTGGGTGCTCTTTTCATTGCCTCTCCTCCCTGGAAGTTAAGAATTTTGTGAAAGGTTGAACTCTTTGAAGGAAATACATAAACAAAAAGCTGTGTTTACATCCAAAACATAGAGCAAAGCGCTGAGTTAAATTTTTATCTGAGTAGCCAGGTGATGAGGTGAATAAAGTGCCAGGCCTCAAGGCACTTACTAGCTGTGTGACCCTGGGCAAGTCACTTAGCCTTGTTTGCCTCAGTTATCTCATTTCTCAAATGAGCTGGAGAAGGAAACAGCAAACTATTCCTGTATCTTTAACAAGAAAACCCCAAATGGGGGCACATAGAGTTAGACATGACTGAAAATGACTCAACAACAGACTCTTCTCTCCTTTTTGCCTCCTAGGCAAAGTACTCTTGCAATATTATGAAACATGAATAAAGAATATTTTGTTAACTTTGAATATTTGTGTTAACTTTATGCTTTATATATTTTATATATTTTTAAAAGTCCATTTAATTAATTAATTAAGAGTATTTTTCCATGGTTACATGAATCATGTTCTTTCCCTCCCCTTCTCCCACCCCACTCCAGTAGCCAACGAGCAATTCCACTGGGTTTTACATGTGTCATTGATCAAGATTGATATTTACACGAAGGTGATCGTTTAGAGTCTACATCCCCAATCATATCCCCATCAACCCATGTGATCAAGCAGTTGTTTTTCTTCTGTGTTTCTCCTCCTGCAGTTCTTCCTCTGAATGTAGCTAGTTTTCTTTCTCATAAGTCCCTCAGAATCATCCTGGGTCATTGCATTGCTGATAGTAGAGAAGTCTGTAACATTCAGTTGTACCACAATGTATCAGTCTCTGTGTACAATGTTCTCCTGGCTCTGCTCCTTTCATTCTGCATCAATTCCTGGAGGTCATTCCAGTTCACATGGAATTCCTCCAGTTTATTATTCCTTTGAGCACAATAATATTCCATCACCAAGAGATACCACAATTTGTTCAGCCATTCCCCAATCGAAGGGCATCCCCTCATTTTCCAATTTTTGGCCACCACAAAAAGTGCAACTATAAATATTTTCGTACAAGTCTGTTTATCTATGATCTCTTTGGGGTATAAACCCAGCAATGGTATGGCTGGATCAAAGGGCAGGCAGTCATTTAAAGCCCTTTGGGCATAGTTCCAAATTGCCTTCCAGAATGGTTGGATCAATCAGTTCACAACTTCACCAGCAATGCATTAATGTACTAATTTTGCCACATCCCATTCATAACTTTCCTTTGCTGTCATGTTAGCCAGTCTGTTAGGTGTGAGGTGATACCTCAGAGTGGTTTTGATTTGCATTTCTCTGATTATAAGAGATTTAGAACACTATTTCATGTGCTTATTGATAGTTTTGATTTCTTTATCTGAAAATTGCTTATTTGTGTCCTTTGCCCATTTATCAATTGGGGCATGGCTTGATTTTTTGTACAATTGATTTAGCTCCTTATAAATTTGAGTAATTAGACCTTTGACAGAGATTTTTGTTTATAAAGATTTTTTTTTAATTTTTTATAACATTTTTGTTATAAAGATTTTTTCCCAATTTGTTGCTTCCCTTCTAATTTTGGTTTTTATTGCTTTTGTTTGTACAAAACTTTTTAATTTAATGTAGTCAAAATTATTCATTTTATGTTTTGTAATATTCTCTATTTCTTGCTTGGTCTTAAATTCTTTCCTTTCCCATAGATCTAACAGGTATACTAGTCTATGTTCAGCTAATTTACTTATAGTTTTCTTCTTTATATTCAAGTCATTCACCCATTCTGAGTTTATCTTAGTGTAGGGTGTGAGATGTTGATCTAAACCTAATCTCTCCCATGTTGTTTTCCAATTTTCCCAGCAGTTTTTTGTCAAATAGTGGAGTTTTGTCCTAAAAGCTGGGATCTTTGGGTTTATCGTACATTGTCTTGCTGATGTCATTTACCCAAATCTATTCCACTGATCCTCCCTTCTGGTCCTCTCCCTAAGAGAGTAGCCAGTACCATATTGTTTTGATGACCACCACTTTATATGTATGTTTTATATATAATAAATTTCACATAATATAAATATAACATGTATAATATAAAACAAATATGTATAATATAAATTACAAATGTATATGAAGTAAATTATATATAATAATCTCCTGTTTGATTATAAGATTTCTGTGAGAATGGAGGGTTTTATTCTTGGTGCTTGTATCCATAGGCCTTAGCATAGTCCAATTGGAAAGATTTTGTCTAATATCTCAAGAATTGGGCTTGTGGCATGGGGTGGGAATGGCAACATGTGTCTGTATATCTTCTCTATGTGGATTATAAGGTATAGGAATATGTGTATGTTTTTGGATTTTTCAATGTTTGTCTGCCTATGAGCAGCCTCAGTGTTTGGGGGCTATATCGAGTTAAAGATATTTGTCAGTGAGTGACTCACGTGTGGAGTAGAGTGATAATGAGCGGAAGAAAAGTGGCAGCTATTTTGAGAAGAAGGAGAGGAGCTAACAAGTGGCTCAGTGGATGGAGAGCCAGACCTGGAGACAGGAGGTCCTGGGTTCAAATGTGGCCTCAGACACTTCCTAAGTGTTCTTGGGCAAGTCACTTAATCCCAGTTGCCTAGCCCTTATTGCTCTTCTGCCTCGGAACAGTAAAAGAAAGAGCTATAACACAGATAGAAGTCATAGCTTGTTTATTTATTTGTTTGCTTATTTTTATTAAACCTTTACCTTCCATCTTGGAATCAATACTCTGTATTGGCTCCAAGGCAGAAGAGTGGTAAGGGCTAGGCAATGGGGGTTGAGTGACTTGCCCAGGGTCACACAGCTGGGAAGTGTCTGAGGTCAGATTTGAACCCAGGACCTCCAATCTCTAGGCCTGGCTTTCCATCCACCAAGCCACCCAGTTGCCCCCTGTTGTAGCTCTTTTAAAGGAACACACAAAAAGAACTAATACTTAGTATTGATTTTTAAGACAAGGTAAGGATGCTTTTGTTTGT
Source organism: Gracilinanus agilis (assembly GCF_016433145.1). Lineage (NCBI taxonomy): Eukaryota > Metazoa > Chordata > Mammalia > Didelphimorphia > Didelphidae > Gracilinanus > Gracilinanus agilis. Next base: position 194,652,437 of record NC_058130.1, read on the forward strand.
TTTTTAAGAGAGAGAAGCAGAGGTAAAATGCTGAGGTTCTGTATGCTGGTAGAAGACGTGGCCTTCCTGTCTCATTTCTGCTGTTTGTGGCATGGTATCGTAGCTGAGGTTTAGACACAATTCTCCATTTGTAGGATCAATGCTCTAGTCTAGAGCTAGATTAAGGAACAACCTATAGCCCAGAGAGGTTGTGACTTACAAACAAGTGGCAACACTAGAATTTGAACTTTGGTCCTGTATATTCCAACTCAGCCTCCTATTTATTAAGCTCCAAATCAGTACTAAATATTATGCCAGGTAATGGAAATTCAAAGATGAAAAATGATAGTCTTTCTGCTCTCAGAGAGTGAATATAGGGAGATTAAACACCTATAATAAATAAGGGAGAACATGAATGAGGTTGCAAGTCACTCCAGTGAAAATAAGGGATTTTTCAGGCTCGAAGTATCAGACACTGAGCCAGGTGCTAGGAATTCAAAGCAGAAAAATGACAGTCTTTGCCCTCAGGGAGTGAATAAGGAGTGAACTAAACATGTACGTGATTAAGTGTGCTGCCAGGGAGAATGTGGATAAAATTATAAGTAATTCCTGGAGACATCAAGCTTAGGCACTTATCCTGAGTTGTCACTGTTTTGAGTAAAAAATTTTTTTTCTATTAATAAGCATTTTTGACTATACTTTCTATTTGCTGACACGTCTGCTGTCTGGAGGCAGGTGCCATTTGCAATCCTGTTGAGGGATGCATCCCATCTATTCCATCTCCTTCCAGGACGTTGCTCTCTCAATTATCCTTTGATCTTTAGCACCTTGAACTTCACTGGCTTCCCTCTGTCTACACACATCCAGGAACGTCTGAGGACTTTGAAAAAAGAAAAAATCTTCACTTGACCCTGCACTTCCCGTGGCATCCAGTGCCTCTTCTTCCTTTCATTGGAGAGTGCATTGAGTACTTCTGTATTTAATGCCTTTACAACCTCACCACCCACTTGCTCTTTATAGAATTAATGGGAAAAAAAGCATTTGTTTAGTACTTATTATGTTCAAACCACAGGGATAAGTGCTGGGGAGATGAATAGAACAGCAAGATGGTCCCTGCTCTCATCCTCACATATAGGAGATGTCAGCCATGAAGTCAGCTTGAAAGGCCCCCTTGGTCCTTAGTGTGCAGTGGCAAAGGGAATAGGAATGATTCATCTTCTTTAATGTTATTTCTACTGATAAAACCATATGTTTCTGATGTGGAATCATTCGACGGTGCCAAGGACACTCGTGACAAAGAGTTTGTTTTCCAGATTTTCGGTAACTGTGGTTGCCAGGGAGGCAGGAGCTACCTGCAGAAACAGTTGCCAGTCAAATCTCCACTGTGCTTCCTTCCCCAGATGATAGGTGCAGACCTTGGGCTGGAAGTTTGTCCTCTCTTCAGCCCCACTGCACTGTATCGATCTTTCTCCAAAAGAGATTAAACAATCTCTTAATGTTTGAATTCAGTTGCCTTTTCAGTTGCCTTTTCAGTATTGTTAAGTATTTCTCTATTTCTTTTTTTTTTTTTTTAACCTTTACCTTCCATCTTAAAATCAATACTGTGTTTTGGCTCCAACACAGAAGAGTGGTAAGGGCAAGACAACTGGGGTTAAATGATTTTCCCAGGGTCACAAAGCTAGGAAGTGTCTAAGGCCAAATTTGAATCCAGGATCTTCAGTCTCTAGACCTGGTTCTTAATCTACAGAGCCACCTAGCTTCTCCTATCTCTTCTCTCCTTCTCTCCCTCCCTCTTTCCCTCCCTCCCTTCTTTTCTCCCTTCCTCCCTTCCTCTCTTCCTCCCTCCCTTCCTTCCTTCCTTCCTCTCCCATAGGCTTTAGGAGATTCAATCATTTTATTCCATTTCCTAGTTTTCTAACTGTTCTTCCTTCTTCATTGGCTCTTTGCCTCCTGCTTTTACCCAACTGGGGGTGGGGGGGGGGGGGTCAGGACTCAGCTGTGCCAGTCAGTGATACCTGAGTCTGCAGCTCATTTCTTGACTCTTACCTGAACTCCAGTTCTGCATTTCCAATTGCCTATCTCAGATGTCATACTAGCTCTTAAACTTAACTCTTTATCTTCTCTGAACCCACTAAGTCATCTTCTATATCCATTTCAATGATTTTCTAGCCATTTAGGCTTTTACAAGTTTTGTCTTTGATTCCCACCCTCCTCAATATCCCTATTCCTTGGCCAATACAGTAAAATGTTATTTATATTTTGTTATATTAAAGTTTTCAGTTATCTCCCTCCCTATTTCCTGTGGACATTCACAAGTTATTCTTCAAACTATTTCAGTTGCTTTATATAATGTTTTTGGTTCTACTTGTTTCCTTCTTCATAATTTCATGTAGATCTTTCCAGTTTTTAAAAAAAATTAACCTGCTTATCATTTCTTACCGTAAAGCATCAATACAATAACATTGTAAAGATTTTTCTGTATCACACTGAAGGTATTTATCAGACCTTCTTTGTGGAACAGAAAGATAATGGGATGGAGAAAGATCCTTTCTTTCCAAGAGATCCTAAGTATCTCTAGTATCTGTCCCTTCCCTCCCTCTCCTACTGAGTTAATATTCCTAATTCAGGACCATATCTATTCATTTCTAGATTTATGTCACTGATTTCCAGTGGGTCCTCCAGCTTACAGAGTCTCCTTTCTCCAATCCACCCCATATAATCTTGGCAGATTAATTTTTCTAAAACATCATTCTCATCATGTAGTAACTCTGTTCAAAAGCTTTCAAAGGCTTTCCATTGTCAGCATGATAAAGACAGGCATTAAGACCCTAGATATTCAGAACCTATTACTTTTCATCTATGTTTAAGGGAATGAAAGTAAGTACCTTTTCAGGCTTACCCAGAAAAAATTCAAGTACATTTAACGACTCTCGGCACTGTTCTTGGTACCATTTATTACTTCCTTTTTGAGACATTTGCAGATAAACACAGACTTTGTATCTAGAGTTCTTTGTTGAATTATCACTTATGTCATATTTCTGTCATTCATGGCAAGGTGTGTTTAAAAAGAAAATCATTGTGCTAAGATTTCACAACTGTCAACCCCCATATTTCCCTTTCCTTCAGATAGTATGTATTTGAATCGATAAATATTTTTCAGTATTTTTCTTTTGTTAAGATGAAAGTTCAAATAACTTATTTTATTCCCTTATAATGTCTGGGGACATGGGACTGTATACTCGCCTTTAAGGAGATCTGTTTAGAGAAGTTTAAGGTTAGTATTAGATTAATGGGCAGCTGGACAGTTAGACAGCACAGTGGATAGAGTGCCAGGCCTAAAGTTAGGAAGACTCATCTTTACAAGTTCAAATCCAGCCTCAGACACTTACTAGCTGTATGACCTTAGGCAAATCATTTCACCCTATTTGTCTTAGTTTCCTCAACTGTAAAATAAACTAGAGAAGGAAATGGCAAACCACTCCAGTATTTTTGTGAAGAAAACCTCAAATAGGATCAAGAAGGATTGGACATGATTGAAATAATTGAAGAACAAAAACAATTAGATAAAAGTAAACTGACATAATGATGTGGACAAGCTTACTGTGTCTGTATTAAGGCTGGCAATGATTATTTATTAAGCATTTCTCTGCACATTTCACAGAAGTCCTATTCCAGTGCCTCGTGGTAAATGGAATTATCAAAAGTGATGCCAGTAGAACATTATCTTTAGCAGGTTCTAGTGTGTGCTAGAAAGGCTTTGGGTACAGGGTTAGTCACAGATGAAATCTCTTTTCTGGGGCTCATCCTCTATCCTCTTTTCTGTCCTGAAGAATAGAGAGGTTCATAACAAATAGATAGGCTTCTTGGTAGAGATTTTTTTTTTTTTTTAGCAATGGAAACCCATGAAACAAGAAAAAATACAAAATGGCCCTCAGTCTTATGTAGCCACCTTCTGTTTCCACAGTCAGAGTGGCAGACTGGCTGAAAGGGGCGCAGAAGGTGCTAAATATCATCACTTTTTAGATTAACTATAAACATGAACTTCACTGTTTGTACTCTAAATGTGAGAACCTTGGATAATGACCAACAAGTCATCTGATTGCTGGAGGAACTGAATCATAGCAGTATTGACATTCTTGCTAAAATGATGACAGTGACAGTGACTTCATTCATATTATTCAAATTATTAATGTAACTGATTTCCAGCGGGTCTTCCAGCTTCCAGAATCTCTTCTTGACAATCCATCTTGCACAATCTTTCTAAATGAATCTTTCTGATCCCAAATGAAAATTTCTTCTACCAATATCCAGTTGAGACTTTCTTTGAAAATTTATAGTCTTAGCCTAGAGGCATGGTTTCCCCAAGGACACATAGCCTAATGTGAGTCAGAGGTGAGACTGAACCCAGGTCTTCCTGACTCGGTGTCTGACTCCCTATCAGAAACCAAAAGACATAAAGAGGTTGGTATTAAATGGAAAGATGAGTCACAAATTTTCCTTAGGGAGTTAAATGAATGAATTAATGAAGTTGGCTTTGTTGTCTGTCCAAAGGTAAAAAGAAGTATTATTTCATAGAATAATTAGTCATCTTGCATATAAATGTTTATGATGAGAATAAACAAAAAGATCAATATGAAGAGAATGGCAGTTTATGTAATCTTTTAAATACAGCTTACATAAGCAGTTATGTAATCTGTTATAGGATATGAAGCAGCAGAGAAGTTCTAAAAGGACTTAGTAAGACCTTCCAAATTAAATGAACATACACTTTGATACTCCCGATCACTTCAATTCAAATGTGAATGTGGGGTAGACAGATAAAAGAGATGTTGTAAAATATGGCTGAGAACCAAGAATTGAGTCCAAAGGCTTGTAGACTTCAAAGAGACAAACATATATCCTGAATGTTTTCGTCAAGAAGAGAGGGCAGGACTTTGAGGCCTCCAAATAACTTTACAAAAATTAAGCTTGAGTAAATCTTAATGGACAAGAAACAACCGATTAGAGAATCAAAACAATTCAAACCTGGCCTAATTAAGTAAGCTGAAAAAATAGGAAATGGCTGAAGGAATAGACATCCATGTGGACTATTACTATTTTCTACAAAAATTTAACTGAAGTAAAACAGTGAGTACAACAAGAATATCAAGAAAACTTAGACGTCATCTCAGTCAACAGACACTTCATCTCTTTGCCAAGAAGATAGATGTGGCAGCCAAGTACAAAATGAACTTTAGACTATAAACTTACTTGTAAAATTTTACAAAGATGAATGGCAGAAAATTATGAAAAGCATCACCTCAAAAAATAGCAAGAAACAGCAAAAGGGAGAATGAATGTACAGAAAGCTTAATGTAAGGTCCAATTAAAGCCAGATCTTCATGAGACTATTTAAGAATAACACTTAAAGGAGCCACAAAACATGCAAAAACTGAAAAGATCTGTCAAAATTTTTGTAACAAATCCTCTCATATTTCTCTGACAGTAGTTACCTCACTACATTTGGACTCTCATTATGGTCCCTGATAATGCTGTGTGGAGAAGCAGAACTTACAATAAAGACAAAGATAGAAAGAGCAGCTGGGCCAGACCATAGAGATCTCTCCTGGGAGCAATTGGAGTGGGGGTGGCGTGCTATTAGGGGAACAGTTCTCAGCCTTTCTGAAAGAAGAGAAGATATGAAAAGATGAGAAAATCATGAACTTTTTTTTAAAGGAGGTTGAGAGAATATCAGGAACTTTTGACTCATAAACTTACTTTCTGATCTTTATAAAATTTTTGAGAATTTACATACAAATTTATAGGGGGCCATGCCTCTATATGATTTTTTGGGGTCCTGAGCGGCGTGGTGGCATAGGATGGTTAAAGCAGGAGAAAGAAAATGAGAACAACTAGACTAGTGGTTAGCCCATGCTGTCCCGAATTCTGCGGGCATGGAAGTTTATTATATATCTTTCTCAAGTAAAAAGAAGTCACAGTTGGTAAGGGGCAATAAGTCTCGCATAATCCATTGAAGTCTAAAGAATACAGATGCAAAGGCAAATGGTCAAATTCCAAACCCCAATTCAGGAGGGGATAATTCCAGGAGAGGAAATATCCCAGGGAGATGCTCACCAGTCAAATCCTAAAGGAGCCAGTTCTAATCTGAATATGCACTCTTATCTAATTAACATTTGTTAGGAAAGGAATCATTAACTCTGTAGATGCTGGTCTGCCACTTCAAAGCTCTCCAATAAGAATTATAAAAAAGGTGGGGATCAAAGACTGAGTCAAAAGAGGAGCCTCAGATTTTTATCTTAGATGGCCCATTCAGTCTGCATCCTGACATGCAGTGCAGAAAATCATACACACAGTTTTACTTGCCGATGATTTTGTAATGGGATCCAGATAAAATATCTGTTACAGACTCTGTTTCTCTAAATGACTCCTAATAGCCTTCTTGGAGGGATCAAGTTGATTTTGGATTAACCTACCTGCTGTTACCAGAGCCTTTTGGGGCTCAGGTGACCAGGACCAAACACAAAGACTGCCTCAGCCTGGATTGGTCATGTAGGGAATCCAGATAATAGGCCCTAAATTTGATCCTATTTCTCCAAAGGCTTTAATACATAGAACGGCTTCCCACACAAATTGAAACCATGCTTGGTGAAAATATGAGAAGAAAAGAGGAAGGCTTTCTCAAATAGTATTTAGCAACAGACAATTTCATTATCATTACATAATTGAAAAGTATACTTTCTGTATATGATCTCAATATATTTACTTTTTGACTACTATTTGATTCAGTATGACAAAATCCTGCCTTAAAAGACTGTTCTTTAACAAAGTGTCTCCTGGGCTTAGGATAATATCCAAATTTCTTTGGATACATCAATAATTGTAACTTTTATGATCCCTGGACTATGAATATCAAGTGAAACATAGAAGAAGGAGACATAGTCAATCCAAATGGAAGATTTTCTTGATAGACTATGAAAATCTCCCAATACTTCCATTTGTAGGTGATGATAATTTTATCAATTCATGGAATGTTTCAGAGACTCCTTAATGAAATCCACAGTCACTCAAAAGTGTTTGTTTAAACAAACTCTTCTCATTTTTTCAAACTGTAAAAACCAAAAGGATGAAGAATACCTGTGTCTAAATGATGCTATGTTTGATGAGTATCCCTTAGAGCTGTCCAATTAGGATAGACCCTAGAGAAGGATGATGAAACAGGCCCAGCATTGAATAAAAGAAGAATGAATTAGATTACAGTTGGGGAATTATAGAGTGCTTTCAATGACTACAGCCTACTCTTTGAAAGAAAAATTTCATCTTTTAATACCAGTATTCTTCTAATGATGCTATTTGGCTGCAGAACATGGAATATCATAAAACCATAACTCATGTGCTCTCACTAATTTTTAGTCAGCTAGATTACGAAATAGAACAGTGAGAAAAGTCCATAAAGAATCTAGGCATAAAGAGTGGCACACAGCTTGGTGCATGTGTACATTCTATGTAATAAATGAAAAACCATGTGAAGAAAACAATGTAAAAATGTCATCAGAGAGATGATCTTGTAAGGGTTAAAATAAAAAGATTATACTAATTGTATAAAAATGTGGGTGCTGAAAATATATTACTCAAGTCAGGATGACTTTTTATGGTAGTTTATTTACAAAAGGAGAAAGAGTGAAAGTAAAGAAACCAACGAGTAGATAATTACTCTGGCCTGGTCTGAACCAGGAAGGGCTTCAGAGACCCCAGCAAAGAGGGGCCCAGAGGTAAATTAAATAAGGGTTCTAGCCATGAGGCCTCCTCCAAGACAAAGGACCTCTCTAGAGGCAAGTATTTCCAGAAAAGCCAGGAAAAGAAGTCAGCATTTTCACTCACCCACGTGGTAGTTCAGAGAGATTCAAGAAGTCTCACCAAATTTCAGAGTCTCAGGTCCACAAAGCAGATCCTTCACCAGCCTCCAATTCCAACTCTGAAGAACTCGCTTCACAGGAAGTTGCTGCTGCTTTTAAAGACTCTTCTTTGTGTCACTTACTATGCATTCCTTCCACTTTACGTGAATCAATTGTAGCTTTAGCTTTTCTTAGGACTGCCCAGGGGGCAGTCAGTCGTTTCTGACATCACCGACTATAGGACAAGTGGGTCACAGACCTCCCCATACTTAAGGATAGTGGGGTGTATAGCTTCTGGTGATTTAAACTAAAAATAGGTGAGGGGAGAGTTAATCCCATATTCACAATCTGAAAAGGCAGTGTAGCAGTCCTGTGCCTTTCCAAGTCACTTCCTTGGGGGGGTCCCCTCCCTGGAGGGTTCATGGAAGCTTGTGTTCAAGAGTCACATCAGAAGTGAAGATATGAAAAAAAAGAAAAAAAATTTAAATTAAAAAAAAAGTGAAGGTATAGATGGGTCGCAGTATGTAATGTAGGGAAGGTAATCAATAAGATTATTGAGGTGGCACAGTGGTTAGAGATCCAGGCCTGGGGTCAGAGATTCTGGCTTCAAATCTGGCCTCAGACACTTCCTGGCTGTGTGACCCTCGTTGGCCCAGCCCTTACTCTTCTGTCTTAGACTTGTTCCCAAAACAGAAAGTAAGAGTTTTTGTGTTTTTTTTTAATGAGGTCATTGATCAGTTGATACATACAGCATGCCCAGCACTATCCTGGTTAACTTCAGGCGGGTTTTTTGTACAATAAATTTTGTGAAATAAAATCTTATTCTAAGCTGCATGTCTTTAGTTCAGCCCAAAATATATTTATTTAAGCAGAAATTACAGGGGTCCAACCCTGATGTATGCACTTTCAGTCTAGTGGAGGGAGTAACTGTCATAGAAGCTGGGAAATGGTCATTGTATCAGAGAAGGGAGAGTGATTCTGAATGGTTCAAGAAGGAAGAAATCACTTTTGCTGGGGCAGTTGGGGAAGGCTTCCAGAAAGAAGCAGCATTCTATTTGGGCCTCTAAATAAGGAAAGACTGTCAGAAGGTGGACATAGAGAGGAAGAAAATTTTGTTATGTATGAGGGACAACTTGCAAAAAGGCCTAGAGATGGAAGAGGGCAGAATGAGAATGGAGAAGAGTAGACACCCTGAGGTACAGTAGAGAGGCAGGCTGGTACCATGGAAGGAGTACTGACACTGAAGTCCAAAGTCCTGGGCTCAAATTCTGCTTCCGATACTTAATGTCAGTGTGATTTTAAGCAAATTACTGCACCTTCCTTTGGTTTTTTGGTTTTTTTTTTTTTAACCCTTCTGTCTATTGATTCTAAGGCAGAAGATAGGTAAGGGCTAGGCAATGGGGGTTAAGTGACTTGCCCAGGGCCACACAGCTAAGGAGTATTTAAGGTCAATTTGAACCCAGGACTTCTCATCTCTAAGCTTGGCGGTGTATCCACTGAGCTACCCGGTTGCCCCCCAGTTTTCATTATTTGTAAAATGGAGTGAGATGGAGTGGACTGGCTGGCTTCAGAAGTTTCTTCCAGCTCTAGATTTATGAAATTAAGAATGGAGCAAAAATTGTTCAGAACCTTCTGTATCATGATTTAAGAGCTTTGTACTTTGTCCTTCTGGTATTCCAGAGTCATTAGAGGGTTTAGCTAGGACTCACATACTTCACCCTCCAAAACCTTTAGTGGCTCTTTATTGTCAACAAGATTCTAGTCTTGACATTTCAGGCATTGAGGTGGCAAAATGGATAGATGGAGATCTAGGCATGGAGTCACTTACTAGATAGATGTATGACCTTGGATAAGTCATTTTACCTTATTTGCCTCGGTTTCCTCATTTATAAAATGAGCTGGAGAAGGAAATGGCAAAGCACTGCAGTATCTTTGCCAAGAAAACCCCAAATGGGGTAGGGAAGAGTCAAGTATAACTGAAAAACAACAGTTATAACCTTTAAATTCCTCCACAAGCTGGCCCTACCCTACTCTTCCATCATGATCTCACACTACTCCTATTCATATAATCCATATTCCAGCTGTACTGGGCTGTTAACTGTGGTATATTGCGGAATAGAAGTCTGAATTAGAGTCCAAAGCCTTCAGTGCGAATCCCCACTCTCTCACTTATGTTTAAAACGCTTAACTTTCAGTTTCTTTGTCTCTAAAATGGCAACAGTATTTTCACTACCTTCCTCATTGGGTTGGCTAGAACTGTGGTGAGAATGACAGGTCATAAGGATACATTAGCCATTTTGTAAACTTTGAAGCGTTTTATGCATGTTTATTGTCGCCATCCTTTGCTATTATCAATCTCACTCTTTTTGTCTTCTATCTCCATTTTACTTCCATAAGGCATCCCTTATGCCTCGAATAATTCCCTCCACATCTTTCTTTGCCTGTTGAAATTTAGTTTTCAAGTGAGGTGCTACCTCTTCCATGAAGTCTTCTTTGATTCTCCTCCACTCTCATTCCCTAGTGAAAGTGATCTATCCTCAGATTTTCTTATGATTCTTTTCTTGGATATCTCTTTTTGCTCTCTTTATATATAGCCTCCTCTTAAGCTTAGCTGTTCTACTAATAAGAGGCCAAGTGGATTGATAGAGAAAATTTCATACCTCAGTGATTGTCTGGGTCATTGGTCAGTGCCATATACAGCTACATATTGTTGGGGGAGAATTTTGAGAATGGAAAACAACTTTTTATGTACAGCTAACCTGTTTTCTCTCGTCTTAATTTCCAGTGAATTCTTCATTCCTGGACTGGTCGATACACACATCCATGCACCACAGTATGTGTTTACTGGAAGTAATGTGGATCTCCCTCTCCTGGAGTGGTTAACAAAGTATACATTTCCAACAGAAAACAAGTTTAGCAATAAGGATTTTGCTGAAGAAGTCTACACCCGAGTGGTCGTAAGTATAAGTACATGCCATAGTCAATCATCAGCATTTGGGGCTGAAAAGGATCTTCTTACTAATCATTTATCCTAATCCCCATTATTTTACATAGGAGGCTCAAAAGGGTCTTTCTTTTTAAATTAAAAAAATTTTTCATTAATGTAATGTTTTAATTTTTCCCACGTATATGTAACAAGTTTTTGGTATTTGTTTTCTAACATTTTGAGTTCCCTCTTCTCTTCATCCCCCACTCCCTGAGATGGTAAGCAAAAATGTGCTATCATATAAAATACATTTCCATATTCATCATTTTGTAGAAGACACATATTCAAAAAAAAAACACAAAGAAAATAAAGTGAAGAAAGTTCTGCATCAGTCTGTATTCAGACTCCATCAGTTCTTTCTCTCCAGGTGGATATCATTTTTCATTATATGCCTGTTAGGGTTGTCTTGGATCATTATATTGCTGAGACTAGCTAAGTCCATCACAGTTAGCTATACTTTATTACCATTGCTGTGTATAATGCTCTCCTGATTCTGCTCACTTCACTTTGCATCAGTTCATGAAAGTCTTTCCAGGTTTCTCTGAAATCTTCCTGCTCATTATTTTTTTATAGCATAGTAGTATTCCATTGCAATCATCTACCACAACTTGTTCGGCCGTTCTCCAATTGATGACCATCCTCTCTATCAAATGACTTCCTAAGGTGATTCAAACAGTCATTGGCAGAGCAGGAACTAGAGCCCAGATCTGCTGACTCTGAGTCCAATATTCTTCCTACTGTGCTATACTGACTCCCACAGGCTTATTTAAAATGACCCCTTAAATGGGCTCTATAGATGCAACTCTTTGATTTTCCTAAAGCTTCATAATGTTTCTCTGAATGTTCTATGGAAAAGAAAAACAACTAAAGAACAAGGGCGAGATGATATTAGGGAAAGAGCTAGTTGGGTGGTTTTCCTGAAATGTAGAACATATGAAGGAGAATTGTATGAAGAAGAGTTGGAGCCAGATTTTTGAAGGATTTAAATGCCAAGCCTTTACTTTACATTACATTACTCAGATGCCTAAAGGTACTTAGAGGTATTTTAGGGTACTTAGAGATACTTAAAGGTACTAAAGTTCTTAGAGGTACTTAGATACTATATTGACCCTCTGCTGCCTCTCATAATTTAAGACTTGAGGAGTAATTCAAGTTCTCATTTTTGATGTGGTATTATATACAAATGCACATCTTAATTATTTATTGGTTTCTATTTAACACATGTTGTTTGGTCGTATTTGACACATCTTTGAGACATCAGAGAAACACAACTGAGGAGGAATAAAACCATGCCTTAGGGGTGCTGGTGGCCTGGGTTAATAGGGAATTATGACCATATTTTTTATTAAATTTCTCTGAGGAAACTGTTGTGCTCCTTGGCAAATTGTTTAAAGGATATGAAGGGACCTATTAGCTGAGGTTGTCACCTCTATTATTAAATCCCTTCTTCTTGGCTTCCCGAGTTTCTTCCCAGAATTGTTTGTGAAGCTGGAGTGCTTTGGGGAGGAATTAATTGAAGCTAGAGAGCTGTCCATGGATTTAGATCTCTTGATCTGGCTCCATGAGGTGGAAAAAAAAAAAGAATGAAAGTAGCAAGAAGATTGAGAGTCCTTTACCTGTGCCAGAAGTTCTGAGATTTCATTATTAGCTAGATAGATCTTGGGCTTGGAGTGGAGTAAGAACTAAATTAATTGTTACAGAATTAAATACTTCTACATCCATAAAGTTCTTAGAGCTCATCTGTGTCTGGCCCTTTCAATTTATAGATGAGGAAACTGAAGCCCACAGTGCTCAAATGACTTAAAATTTTATAGCAAAAAGGGACCTCATATGTCTTCTAAATTAAGGGTTCTTAACCCAGAATCCACAGATTGTGGACAGATTTCAGGAGGTCCATGAACTTTGAGGAGAGAAAAAAATACTTATTTTTACTAAGGTTTTAACATTTCCTTTAATAATTTAAAAACCTTATTCTGAGATAGGGGTCTATTACACAAAAAAAGTGAGGAACCCCTGATTTCATCCAACTTCTTTGTTCTACATGTGAGGAAATTAAAGCCTAGAGGAGCAATTTGCCCAAGTTTCACATAAGTAGTAACTGCCAGAGATGGAGTTTTAACCCAAGTCCTCTAGAATCCATGGTCTTTTCACAAAATTGCAGTTACCTCCTCTTTATCCAAGCTCACATAGCAAGTTAATGGCAAAGCTGGAATTAGAACTCGGGTTTTCTGACTTTAATCCAATATCCTTTCTCATGCATCAGTTATAACCAAATATAATATTCCCTCAGGTAAAGTATTTCCTCACTGATTACATTTTGTGTGTCCCTTAGATATGTTAAAATTCCAGTTTTTCATCCCTATATTCATTATAGTTTGGAAATTATTATTGTTCAGTCATTCAATCATCTTTGACTCTGCATGATCCTCTATGGGATATTCTTGGTAAAGATACTGGAATGGTTTGCCATTTCCTTCCATCACAGATTAAGGCATACAGAGAGGCTAAGTGACTTGCCCAGACTCACACAGTGAGTGTCTGAGGCTGAATTTGAACACTTATTCTTCCTGATTATAAGCCTAGCCCTCTATCCTCTGAACCACCTAGCTGCTTCCAGTTATTTTTAGAAATTATTATCCAGCCCTAAATAAATAAATAAATAAATTCATTAGTAGGACATTTTGTGAAATCAGAATTATTGAGCTATATAGGTGAAATATATAAAAACAAGAAAGAATATACAGTTTCTCTACATTTGATATTTGCAGAATATGCTCATGTTCATATTGTCACCCTGGTTAAATTCTACCTTCCCCTAAATCAGCTCCAAATAAAAATAAGTGAAGATGAAAAAGATTAGAATTAAGCTTTCAGACCTTTCTGAATTTTTTGGGCACAAGTGAACCTTAGTTTTTATGGTTTATTTTTAGAGGAGAACTCTAAAGAATGGTACAACTACAGCGTGTTATTTTGGAACAATCCACACTGACTCATCACTCCGCCTCGCTGATATTACAGGTGAGCAATTCAGAGCATTAGAAGGTATGTCATACAAAAGCCGCCAGCTCACACCAGTTTTTGACATCTTCACCCAGACTGGGATTTGTATGTGAAAAGAGTCCTAGCTGTTAATTATAAGAATCTCAATCTTATATATTTTTTGTAGCTTATTAAATTGAGGGTCCCTATATTCTAATGGCCTATGATTTAAAAAAAAACAATTTGATTTTACATATATCCCTTAGACTCAAAAGCCACAAATGTAAAATAGTCTTTACAGCTCTCCTGCCTGATTCTTTTTAGTGTTGATTCTAAGATAGAAGATGATAAGGGATTAAAAGAAAAATGAAAGATCAGTGGCATATCTGTAGCATTTATGGTATATCATTTTTTAATTTTTGTCTTTGTATTCCCAGTAAGCAATATGGCATAATGGATAGAACCCTAAATTTGTTGTCAACAAGATGTGGGTTCAAAAACTGCTCCAAATGGTTAGTAGATGTGTGACCCTGCTTAACTACTCCATTCTTAGATTCCGATCTGGTATAATAATGGTATAATCTGTGCCCAGAGTCTTAGGGCTATTAATAAATCTTTTAATTATTAAAGCTTAAAACTGCTCTAAGACTTTTGGGACATTGTATATGTCACACAGGGTTGGCATTCTGGGCAGGGAAAAATATTGGGGGGTAAAGGTGTGTGGTATGTACAGGATAGAATGAGTATGCCACTTTGAGCAGAGTTAAGGGTAGGAATATCGTTGGAGAAATGAGAGAGAATATTGGAGAGATAGTTGGGATCATATTGTAGGTGGCACTGAATGTCAGGCTAAGGAATTTGGACCTTATTCATTGGTTACTGAGAACCCAGCCAAGGTTTTTTTTTATTAATTAATTTTTAAATTTAGAATATTTTCCTATGGTTACATGATTCATGTTCTTTCCCTCTCCCCACCTGCCCCCATAGCCGACACGCAACTCCACTATGTTTTACATGTATTATTGATCAAGACCTATTTCCATATTATTGATAGTTACAGATTGTTTAGCATTTACCTCCCCAATAATATCCCCATTAGCCCATGTGTTCAAGCAGTTGTTTTTCTTCTGCGTTTCCGCTCCCACAGTTCTTCCTCTGAATGTGGCTAGTTTTCTTTCTCATAAGTCCCTCAGCCTTGATCTGGATCCTTGCATTGTTGCTAGTAGAGAAGTCTGTTATGTTTGATTGTACCACAGTGCATCAGGCTCTGTGTACAATGTTCTTCTGGCTCTTCTCCTTTCATTCTGCATCAATTCCTGGAGGTCATTCCAGTTCACATGGAATTCCTCCAGTTCATTATTCCTTTGAGCACAATAGTATTCCATCACCAACATATACCACAATTTGTTCAACCATTCCCCAATTGAAGGGCATACCCTCATTTTCCAGTTTTTTGCCACCACAAAGAACGAGGCTATAAATATTTTTGTACAAGTCTTTTTCTTTATTATCTCTTTGGGGTACAAACCCAGCAGTGGTATCCAGCCAAGGATTTTGAGCAGAGGAGTGATGCTTTTCAGCAACATGCAAAAAGGGTGAAAGTGAAGGCAGAGAGAGATCCATGATTCCTTATTCACTCTAAAATAAAATATAAAATCTTCATTAAAGGCCCCTACATTCTAGCCCCCGTGTCCCTTCATGGTCTTATTTCACATCATATCCCTTACAGTACTCCCTATTCATTTCAAGCTGGCTTTCTCTTTGTTTGTTGTACATATAGGATAGTCCATCTCCCACTGCTGTCTCTTTGCATAAGTTGGTCCCCCATGCCTGCCTGAAACCCACTCCCTCTGCATTTGTAGAATCTCCGGTTTCCTTATAATATTTCTATAAGAAGATGTTCTCATGGACTACTTCTTTTAGGAATGTTTTCTTGATCCTCCTTCTTCCCTCTTTCCTCCCTCAGCTATTAGCACACTGTCCTGTAACGATTTTCTTTCTAAGATTTAGAATCTAGAAAATAGATCTTCTAAAAAACATACAAATAAATCCCTGGTGTATCCCTCCTACCCATCCCAAGTAGAATGTAAGCTCCTTGAGGGCAGGGGCTATTTCAGCTAGCACACAGTACCTTGCACACTGTAAGCCTTTAACGTTTGTGGAATGGAACTGACTCTGTTAGGAGAACTCCTGTTATGCAGCCCCTGGATATTTACAAAGTAAATTTTCACACAACATCCCATGAAAGTAGAAGACTTTTTGCAAATAACAGAGGAATGCTTTTGAAGAAAAAAAATGATACCCTGCTATGTCAGCTTAGCTTTCTAGCTGAAATAAAAATTCCATCACAATCAGGGCTGCAGCTTGAATTATGTAACAGTCTCTTCTTTAGTCCTTTAGTTTAACTTTCCTCCTTTAGCTAGCCTTGGAACTGAGTCTCCCATTTACAATCTGACTCGTGACCTTTATAAAAAGGAAGAGGAAAAACAAAAGAAATGGAAGGGGAGATTGTAAGGGTAAATTGAGAGGGAAAAAAAAAAGGAGGAGAAAGAAAGAGATGCCACTGGTGGGAAATGATAGAATTTCATCATCAGGGCAAAGATGCCTTTCAGGGTCATAGGCTGCTTATCACTTCTGGATAATATAATTGAGACATTAAAAATAAATTAATTTGTTTAATATTTTATAGTTCACATAGAGCTTTTACATGTATTGTCTCATTTGTGCCTTACAGCTGCCCTGTGGGATATATTGTTCGGGTATCATCTTCATTTTATAAATGAGGAAATTGAGGCTCACAAGTCACACAACAATGAACTTTACCACCATGTCTTCTGACTCCCAAATCTCAGATTGATGAATTAGTTAAGATTTGAGCTAAATAAATTGTTTTTTTTTAAACCAAAATTGACTTTTTACTTTGTTCCCATGATGCAGATAAATTTGGCCAGCGAGCTTTTGTGGGCAAAGTTTGCATGGATATGAATGACACTGTTTCAGAATACAAGGAAACCACTGAAGAGTCCGTTAAAGAGACAGAAAGGTAAAATGCTAATTGTGTTTTGAGAGAGGGAGCCTCAATATCTAGCTATATTATCTGTCCATGCATCTATGTACCTATTATATACACATATGTATTTATATACATCTACACATATATATATGCTTCTATGTGTATGTACATACATGTACATATGTAGTGCCTCTCTGTCTCTCTTAATATGTAAATATATTGTGATACATATATATTATATTAAAATAGTCTTTAAATTCATTAAAATATATATTTCTATAATACACATTATAGAAATATATATTGGAGAAGAGAGAGAGAAGGAGGGAGAGAAGGTGGGAGAGACAGACAGACAGACAGACAGACAGACATCTAGGTGGCTCTGGATAGAGCCCTGGGCCTAGAATCTGAGAGACCTGAGTTCAAATCTGACCTCAGACACTTATTAACATGAACCTGGGCAAATCACTTAATCTCTCTGACCTGTTACACTGGAGAAAATGGCAAGCCACTGCAGTAACTTTGCTAGGAAAACCTCATGGACAAATGTGGCTCACAGAATCACAAAGAGTTGGATATGACTGACAATAATATGTATTGTACTAGAATTTTTTTTTTTTAGGGACTCAAGAGGGTTGTCACTTCCAAACTGGGTTTTTGAACTCTGGGTTGGATAATAATGATAAGGAGTCAAGAGAGAAGCAAGGAGTCCATTTGGCCATCTACCCTGAGCCTGAAGTTAAAAGTTTTCTTATAAGCTTATTTCTAGGGCAGCATTCACCAGCTAGACATTATTCAAAGTAACATGGTGTCAGGCAAAGAAAAGAAAGAGAGCTATTCATAAAACCCTGGTGGTGATACAAGAAGACTAGCATCCTTGTTGGAGGGGAAAAAATGTATATTCTTAGCCCATAGGGCTAGTTAAGGGGGTGCTTGTCTGAATTTAGGGGGCATCACTAAATCAAGGAAATCTGCCCCTCAGGCCAGAAACCTCCACCTTTAGCAGCGAGGTCTCTGGGCCTGAGAAAGAGGTGAGAATGAGACTTGGAAGGACCCAAAATGCAGCTGCTCTGTCCTTCAGTCCACATGGATTAAAGTGCTGAAGTCAGTATGCCTTGAAATAGAGCTTTTTTCTAAGGAGGAGTTGGAGGGGGTATCTTTGTACCTCATAAATCAACAGGAATTAAGGTGAGGGGTTACTCACTGGAAGTTGCCAACCTCAGGAAACTTGCTGAAGTCAGTCTCTGGGGTTCATCTGGAGGAGGGTGTAATTTTATCCACTTCTCTCAGTATATACGGATTTTTATTTTTAACTCAGCCTTAATGTGGCAAAGACTCTTTTATTTCATCCTCCTGAGCCAGTGTTACAGGTGTTACACCCAGCAAACAAGTACAAAGTATTGGAGCACACAGATTCCTTTTATCCTAGTCCCTAATGCATCTCCTTTTGTTCACAATTGGCTGGTTACTAGAATTACAGTCTAATCCCGAGAGCTAGCTAATTGGGACATGCAATTTCCAATGCCTCATTATCCCAGTCATTCACGAGTCCCCCCGAAACCCCGACTGAACTTTGAGAATCTTTTAATTTAGAACATTTTTCCATGGTTACATGATTTTTCCCTCCCTTCTTTCCTCCTCCCTCCCAAAGCCAACAAGCAGTTCCATTGGGTTACACGTGTATCATTGTTCAAAACCTATTTCCATGTTATTCATATTTGCAGTAGAGCCATCCTTTAACATCAAAACCCTAATCATATCCATATTGAACTACGTGACTGATCTATATACAGATGTCTTATATGCATTTATGGATAATATGCAAGTTGGAGTTCAAACAAACCCTGCCTAATGCAGTGGGGAAGGGATCTTCCAAAACTGACCACCTTGGACTCATTTTCAAATGCATCAGCCTATAGGGTTTGTTGTTTGTTTTTGATTGATGGAGAAAGGGATGGGATTAGGACTATGAGGTTGATGATAAGGAAGAAGATAGGAAGGAAGAAAGGTAGTGAGAAAGAGAAAAGAAGAGAGGGAGGAAGGGAGGAAGGAAAGAGGAAGGGAAAGAAAAATGAAAAAAAAAGAATGTTTTAAATGCATGGAAGAGAATAGGAGGGAAGAAGAAAATATAGACAAACAGAATACGACTACATGTTTAATTTATAAATCCATAAAAGAAAAAAAGTAATATGCAATACTCACATCTTCACATACAGTTTTCCCTGTTCTACTTTGAATATACAAAGGCTTATTTTGTTTGTTTTAAGTCCAGAATAAAAATATAATTAAGAAGAAAAAGAAATGTGCTAGCCTGTCAAGATCTTTGTGGGTGGTTCACTTCAGTGAGTTGGAGCCATTTGTTAAGCATGCATTTTATAGGTATACTAAAATGTTTGGATACTCGGGTAGTAGAAATAGTTGAAATCTATAAGATTGAAAAACAAATAAATTACCATTAAGTAGTACTGCCACACCTTATAATAGACTTTGCGTAATTTTCTGTTTTCTGATGACATTGGTATGTCCCATTTATCGCACAACTATCCTCTCAACATTTTCTTAATTCCTGTGTCCATAGCAAAGAAAGTAGTAGATATACCATGACTTTTTTGACTTGGGAAACTCCTAGATGTGGAAACTCCCTTTGCCTAAATCAGATCTTTACCCTTTTTTTTTAATACTCTTAGAAGATTGCCTGGGGCATTGAGAGATTAAATGACTCGCCCCAAGGGTCATGTTAGCAGGATGCCTCAGAGGTAGGTTTTGAACCCAAGTGTTCTTATCTCCAAGGCCAGCATCCTATCTGCTCCTAGAGGGCTGCCTCCCAACAGCACCGTCAGCTCAATACATTGATGATTTGACATGAGTATCATTTTACTGTATTCAGCACCCAAAGGATGTGGAAGAAAACTCTTTTAATTTAAATCTCCCTCTAGGGCTAAGCCTAAAGAGGTTCAGATATTTTTCTCAAAATATATAGAAGTAGGAACCCATTTCAAGAATTAACTTACTTTTGGAAAGTCAAAAATTTTCCAATCTTTATTCAAAATCATTCTTGCTGCAGTCATAGCAGGTAAAGCTGAGGGCAGCCAGCTTCTAAATGCCCCCTAGGAAAGGGAAACATTGTGGAAGTTACTATTATTGCAATTATAATAATAATGATGGTGAATAGTATTTCTTTAGCGTTTACAAAGTGCTTTAAACACCTTCATTCATCTTATCCTCACCACCACCCTAGGTTGTAGGTTCTATTTTTCCCCCCCTTTTATAATTGAGGAAAGCCAGGCATATAGATTTGCCCAGGATCCCAGAGCTACTAAGATTCTGAAGCCCAATTTGAACCTGTTATCATGTCTGTCACCCCATCATTGTGCCACGTTTGTGGATTTCAACCCTTTGAGTTGTTTTGATCAAAATAATTTCTGGCCTTCAGATTGATCAAGAGATGAAAAGAACTTAAGTTTATTACTAAGCTTGTGAGCAAAACCTGTCTAGCTTGATAGAATATCCTTATGTGTTCTTGGAATAACCTTTGTAAGCCAATGACTACTAACGTAGTATGATTTGGCATTAGTGTAGTCTTTGTTAACTATTTTGTCATTGTGATTTCACACCCGGCTTGTGACCCCAAGGTCCTGCTATTATTTAATATGTTAATATTTATATTGCTTAATATACTAGTGTTTAATATTTTAATTTAATTTAAAATAGGGTTTAATATATTAGTATTAATATAGTAATAATAATATGAAATAATACAATGTTGCATTGTATTATTTTGTATGTATTTTATATTATATGTATTATATATAAGTATCTATGTATATAAATATTTTATATTCATCTACTTATTTTATATTGACTTGTCCTGCCCATTCTTCTCCTCCATGTAACCTTCTTGGAGGCAGGACTTTTTATCTTGATGTACCAAGTATCCTAGTTCTGTGCTTTGCATATATTAAGCACTTAATATGAATTTATAGAATTGAAGTGAACTAAATGCTGTGCAGTATATAAAAGCACATTTACTTATTTATTTACTTATTTATTTGCTTATTTGTTTGTTTGCTTATTCATTCATTCATTCATTCATTCATTTATATATTTATTTATAAGCCCTTACCTTCCGTCTTGGATAGTATTGGCTCCAAGGCAGAAGAGTGGTAAGGGTAGGCAATGGGGGTCAAGTGACTTGCCCAGGGTCACACAGCTGGGAAGTGTCTGAGGCCAGATTTGAACCTAGGACCTCCCATTTCTAGGTCTGGCTCTCAATCCACTGAGTCACCCAGCTGCCCCCTATAAAAGCACATTTAGAAAGTGAGTTGTTTTCAGTCATATCTGACTCATCCCTTCCCCAGTTAGGGTTTTCTTGGCAAAGATACTAGAATAGTTTGCCATTTCCTCCTGCAACTCATTTTAGAGATGAGGAAACTGAGGCAAACAGGGTGAAGTGACTTGCCCAGGGTCACACAGCTAGTAAGTGTCTGAGGTCAGATTTGAACTCAGAAAGATGAGTGCAGGCTTGGCACTCTATCTACTCACTATGTCACCTGGATACCCTTTGGATATAAAATTGAAAATGACTCAGTTGGATATAAAATGGAAAATGCTTCAGTTTACACATTTCTGGCTTATATTGCCAAAATCTTCATTTACTTTTCTTCTGCCCATAAGGAATTCCCCAGTGTCCCCTGCTTAACTTTCTGCCCCAAATGAAAGTCTCTGTGGAGACACTCGGCTGTCCATCCTCTTGCCAGAAATTGAGAACAGACTTTCTGTCCCTCTGACTTTCAAGTCCCAGCACATGACTAAATCTCTACTACCATATTATATGTGGAACTTCACGTCTTGCAACATTCTAAAAATAGAACTTAAAATACTAGAATGGATTTAGTGCTGTGGAAACATGGATGAACAGCCCAAAGGAAGAAGAGCTTTTCTATGGATGTTAGAATATATAATTATGTTTTCACTTGATTTTACTCAGCATGCTTTTGGTTCCAAACGAAAAAGCATAGTAATTACCACTTGTCTTTAATTATCAGTGATAAAATTTGTGCAAGATTTAGAGGTGGGTTTTTTTTGCATAAAAATTGGCATGTAGACCTATCACCATTTTAAAAGAAATTTACTTGTGAATCTTTGCATTTTCTAATTTGCTTTTTGTTATTTTACTCTTAGGTTTGTTGAAGAAATGCTAAAAAAGGAAGTAAGTAGTGCCATAAAACAGTATCTTTTGATCATGTCTGGTAATAAAGCTAACAACTTTTCTTTTAAGTTATAATCATTTGAGTTCCAAGATTACGTAGCATTGTCCTGGTTTCGATTTTCATTAGGAGATTCTTTGGGTTTAGATTATTTTTTTAATTACATATAGAAACAAATTTTTACAATTGTTTTTTGAAATTTTACAATTTAGATTCTCTCCCTTCCTTCTTCCTCCCCCTCCCCAATGCAGTAAGTGATCTTGTTATAGGTTATACCAGTACTGTCATACAGTACATATTTCCATATTCCCCATATTATGACCAAAGACATTTATCACATATATAATAAAAAATCTCATGAAGGAAATTAAGTGAAAGATGGCAGACTTTGATCTCTAAACAGATTCCAACAGTTCCTTCTTTGGCTTTGGATAGAATTTTTTATCATGAGCCATTTGGGGTTATCTTGGGACCTTGTTTCACAGATAGTTGTTTAGTCCTTTGTACAATATTTCATATTATATTTCAATACAATATTGTATATGCTGTTTTCCTGCTTCTGCTTGCTTTACTTTGCATAAGTTTATATGTCTTTCCAGGTTTCTCTGAACTCATCCTATTTCTTACGATACAAGAGTACTCCATTACAACCATTTACCACACCTTATTCATCTGTTCCCCAATTAATGGACACTCCCTCAGTTTTCAGTTCTTTGCCACTACAAAGAGAGCTTCTAAAAATATTTTTATGCAAGTAGGATATTTTTTCCTATCTTATCACTTTGGGATATAGAGCCAATAATGGTATTATTGGGTCAAAGGAGAGGCATAGTTTTATGACCTTTGGGTTTAGTTCCTTATTGCTCTCCAGAATGGTTGTATTAGTTCACAGTTTTCACCAGCAATATGTTAGTGTCTCAATTTTCCCACATCCCCTCCATCATTTAGCATTTTCCTTTTTAGCCAATATTAGCCAATCTGATAGGTGTGAAATGGAATCTCAGAGTTGTTTTAATTTGCATTTCTTTAATCATAGTGATTTAGAGCATTTTTTCATATGACTAGGTATTTTTAATTTCTTCATCTGAGAATTGCCTGTTTATATCCTTTGATCATTTACCAATTGGTAAATGCTTTGTATTCTTATAAATTTGGCTCATTTCTTGATATATTTGAGAAATGAAGCCTTCATCAGAGATATTTGCTATCAAATTCCACCCCCACTCCCATTTGTTGGTTCCTTTCTAATCTTGGTTGCATTAGTTTTGTTTGTGCAAAACCTTTTAAATCTGATATATCAAAATTATCTAATTCATTTTTCATAATGTTGTCTGTGTCTTGTTTGGTTCTTAATTCTTCCCTTATCCATACATCTGACAGGTAAACTTTTCCATGTCTCCCTAATTTGTTTATGTTTATCATCCTTTATTTTTAGATCAAGTATTCATTTTGACTTTATCTTGTGTATGGTGTGCGTATTTGCCTATGCTAGTATTGTTTTCCAATTTCTCCAGCAGTTCTTCTCCTAAAAGGATGGATCTTTGGGTTTATTGAATACTAGGTTTTTATGATTTTTAACTACTGAGTGCTGATTTCCTAACCAATTCCATTAATCTACTACTCTTGTTTCATAGCCAGTAACAAATTATTTTGATGATTACTGCTTTATAGTATAATTTGAAATCTGGCATAAATAGGCCTCTTTCTTTTGTATTTTTAAAAATTAATTCCCTTAATATTCTTGACCTTTTGTTTTTCCATATGAATTTTGTTATTTTTTCTAGTTATTGGAAATTATTTTTGGGTAGTTTGGCATGCACTGAACAGGTAAATTCATTTTAGGTAGTATTTTCATTTTTATATTGGTGTGGTCTATCCATAAGCCATTACTATTTTCCCAATTTTATATGTGACTTTATTTGTGTGAAGTGTTTTGTAATTATGTTCACATAGTTACAGGGTTTGTTTTGTTAGAATATAGATTATTCTTATGAATCATGTTTAGGTCAAAAACTAATAATTACTTGGTAAGATCAGTGTTTTCATCCCAGAATATATTTACTAGCCTAAATTTGGAGGAGGAATCACTATGTTCAGGTGTCTTAGTGCTTTTTAGGTTGTAAAGATATTTTGGAAATCAGTTTGTAATTAAAAACTACAGAAAAAAAGTCAAGTGACTTTAAAATCAGCCCCCTTTTATTTTGTTGTAATAAGCTTGGATCTGTTTTCTTGGACTGTCATGTTCTTCATAGCAAATGTCTTTTGGCTCTTTTCAGTATACCAGGGTGAAGCCTATTGTGACACCACGTTTTGCCCTTTCCTGCTCTGAGACTTTGTTGCATAAACTTGGTGATATAGCCAAGGAGCATAATCTGCATGTTCAGGTAGGTATTTATGGTTTTACCTCTAACAACGGCTGCCTGTTGTTTCTGGGCTACACATCTTTGGGTTAGTCTTTGGCTCTTTTTTTTCAGGGCCCCATAAAATGCTACTAGTTTAGGGCTAGAAGACAATATTATCCCTTGTCTCACAGGTGAGGAGACTGAAGTATTAACCAAGCATCACTGTTTCAAAAACCTTAAAGCACCACCCAAATGTGATTTCTCATTATTATCCTTCTTCCCACTATTCTTTTCCTGAAATTGTTGATCTTTTAGGTAGGTTATTAGCCTGAAATATACACCCATCATGGTCTTAGAGGCAAAGACATTTTTTATAATCTACTAATGAGGCAAATCATAAGAAAGGTTTTTGAGCTATTCTTTTTGGAAGGCTTAGATTGTTATTATATTTCTTTTTTACCTATATTTTATATGACATTTTTTTCCCAGCACACTCAGTCTTCTTTTAGGGGAAAACTATTTGAAAAGCTAAAAGGATTTACTTTTCAACTTACAAAAATGCATTTTAAAAAATCCTTTTAAGTGTCTTATTTTTAACAGCAGTAACCAGAAGAAAAAACAAAAACTCCTATATCTCACTTTATCATTAAGTTGCTGCAATTTTGAGATAAAACAGTTTTAAAAGCTTATAGCTGTGATAAAATTGGGTGCCTCCCCTCCAATATCAAGCCTTAATTACGTATTGTACTAAAATTTCTCCATTTATGAGTTATTTGATGTTATAAGAAAGAACAGGCAGGACAAAATCCGTGTAAGGATTCTTCATCACTTTTGTGGTGGTATTTTCTTTTAAAATCTAGCCTTCCTGAGACCTTTTAATTTTAGAGATCATTTACACCCTGCTCCTTTTTTTACCTTTGTGCAATGAACGTTATTATTTTTGTGAGCTGTGTTACTTTAGTTGTTTCCAATACCCTACACAATTCTAGCCTGTTGATAAACTTCAGATCTCAAATATCACCATTTCTTTGCTTAGAGAAAGAAGGTTAAACTCTAAAACAGCTGTGCAAGAATGAATATCATTGCTCTGTCAAAATACAAATGAATAGTTTTGGTTCTCTTTCTCTTATTTCTTTCTTTATCCTTTTTCCCCCTGTGCTTTGAAATATCTTGAAACGGAGGGACCACCTTTATTCTTTATAGTATAATACTCACACCTAGGAAAATGCAAATAATTGATTCATTCACTCATTCATTAATTCATATAACTACACAGACTATAAATACTGCTGATGAGGGGGATGCCACAACACCATTCTTGAAATTCTTAAGCTGCTCACTGGGTTATTAGCCCATAACACCCACCTGCCACCAGTTGCCTTGGGATTACTCTTATTTTAGTCTGGAGACTGCACAACAGTTTTCTTCCTAAGAAATGTGCAAGATCTAGTTTTCATTATCTTATGGCCCAGAGAAAAGCAAAAAAAGAGTTCTTGCTCACTCAGGGAGCTCATCACGAGTGAACAAGAACTCTTTTCCCAGAAATGACTATTAGAGAATCTTTCTTTGATCTATAAAAGACTTTTTCAGCTGCAGAACCATAGCATATTAGAATTGGAGAGGACCTTAAAGGTCATTATTTCACAGAGAAGAAAAATGAGACCTATACAGGTAACTTTCCTAAGGTCACACAACATATTCAGGTTAGAGATGAAATGAGAATCTAGATCTCTGAACTCCTAGTTCAATGCCTGGTTCAACTAAATAATGCCACTGGTATTCTCTGATATCTGCTGTACATTTTAGTTGCACAGAGTCTTTTTACCTCTGACAAGGCAATTTACCATAAAAAAGTGATTTCTTTATCTTTAAGGAGAACTCTATTATAATTATGTTAATTATATTGTATAATCTATAATTCTGTGATATAATTATATACTTATATGAATGTATAATTATATTAGTAAATTTATTCACCATGAAATATATTAATCCATACATATCATTAAAATATTGTTAAATTTGT
The DNA here is from genome assembly GCF_016433145.1 of Gracilinanus agilis. Classification (NCBI taxonomy): domain Eukaryota; kingdom Metazoa; phylum Chordata; class Mammalia; order Didelphimorphia; family Didelphidae; genus Gracilinanus; species Gracilinanus agilis. Next base: position 194,678,861 of record NC_058130.1, read on the forward strand.
TGAATTTATATATAATTATGTATTATATATGATAGTGTATTTTTACTTATCCTGATGAATTTCTGAATTTCAAACATTTCGATTGGAGTCCAATTTTGAACAGATTTTAATTTGTTCTCATTTAATTGATCATCAGCTATGAAAGGTCACAATTTTTATCACCTACCTTTCCACAAAACCATTTGCATATTCACGGCCAAACTATCTTTACCATTACTGTACAGAAAGTTTAATTTTGTAGGCTGTGTTGTAAAAACACCCTGAAAGTACCATTTTATTTTTTGTAGAGCCATGTAAGTGAGACTCCTGATGAAGTCGAAGCTGTGAAAAATCTATTTCCTAATTATAAGAATTACACAGAAGTGTATGACAAAAACAACCTCCTGACAGACAAGGTAATAAAAAAGCCTGCCTTCTGAGGCATCTCTTAGGCATCATATGTGACTAAATATGTTGACATTTTCATTCTAGTGATCCTCATAATTTTAATTTTCATGTTCTTCAGATTAAAAAATTAAGACATTTTGACTTGAAACTTTCTCAGGTCAGATTCCCTCCTTATGAGGGTGTAATTCTTTTAAAAAATACATGTTGTAGGTTTTTATTGATATTTTATATTGATATTATATTTTTATTTTTACCTATTTATTAATATGGATTTATTTTATTTATTGATATTTTATATTGATATTATATTGATATTTATCTTATTGATATTATATTATATTGATGTTATATTTATATTTTATATTTATATTTCTATATTTCTATTTATATTATACTATTATATGGATAACCATAGTTATCCCAGTTATCCCTCCTCTCCCCCTTCTAGAGAGCTAAAAGATATAATTCTTACCAATAACAACAACAAAAATTGCTTTGCTATAGTCATGCAGAGTAGAAAGAACATTGTATTTAGAAGATCTGAGGCCCGACCCTGACATTTCCTAGCTGCATTACTGAAGAAAATTATTTAAATTCTCTTGGCACTAAATTTTCCCATTTTTAAAATAGGGACAATAATGTAACTACCCACCTTGCCATCTCGCTATGGAGAGAAACTTAAATATGAGGCTCTGTGATGCCATTTTTAGACCTTTGGTTTTATTAAACTGAAGGATATATTTTCTGTATTCTGAAAATAAATATCTATTGTCGCGTGGCACAGGTATATAATCATTTGTCGAGAATCCACGTGAAGCTTATTTATAAATATTAAGTTCTGGCCTGGTATTGTAAAGTGTGTGAAAAGCCTGAAAAGATGTGAAAAGCCTGAAAAGATAGGGGCAGCTCAAGTGGCTCAGGAGCTAGAGAGCACCTGGGGCTGGAGTCGGGAGGTCCAGGGTTAAAATGTGGCCTCAGACACTTCCTAGCTGTTTGAACCTGCTTCTAACCCATCCTCACCTGACCTGGTTATAGCTCATACCACCCTTCTGTCCTGGAATCCACAAGGCAGAAGGTAATCGTTTTTGGTTTTTTTATTTTTTTCCCCAAAAAAGGGAGGAAAAAAAAAAAAAGAAAACTGAAAAGGTAGGAAAGGCCTACAAAGGGCTTTAAAAGCCAAATAGAGGATTTTATATTAGATCCTAGTGTAGTGCTAAGAAAGCTTATTTCAAACCATTAATCAGTAAGCATGTATTAAGCACCTACTATGTGCCGTTGGAATTTATTGAATAGTAAATGCCTATGTTTCAACTACTAACCTCCTTGGTTTCTTGTGTGTCTTCTATAAGAAATGACTACATTCTAAAGAAAACCTTCTTCCATCCCTCAATTCTAGTGTCTTGCCTTTTTTTTTTCATTATTTCTAATTTATATAGGATTGTATATTATTTGCATATGGCTTGCTTTATATATATTAATTGGCATGTTGTCTCTCCCATTAAATTGTAAGCTCCTTGAGGGCAGGAACTGTCTTCTTTTTGCCTCTTTTTGTATCCCAAACATTTATTAACATAGTGCCTGGCACATAGTAGGTGCTTAATACATGCTCACTGATTAATGGTTTGAAATAAGCTTTCTTAGCACTACACCTACAATGTTTTTCACCTCCCCAGCTTTAGACCCTATTAGAGTATCACGTTGGATATGTTTTAAACCACAAAGATAGAGCAAGGTTAGTTTAACCCACAAAACAAAATCTTTGGGGGCAGCTGGGTAGCTCAGTGGATTGAGAGCCAAGCCTAGAGACAGGAGCTCCTAGGTTCAAATCTGGCCTCAGACACTTCCCAGCTGGATGACCCTGGGCAAGTCACTTAAACCCCCATTGCCTAGCCCTTACCAATACACAGTATTGACTCCAAGACAGAAGGTAAGGGTTAAAAAAAAAATCTTTACTTTCTTCACAATAAGAACAAAAACCCAATGGCAATTTTAGACTTTTGGGAACATGAAGAAGAGGAAAAATTAATCTTTGGCAGAAGTAACATAAAGTTTGCAAATGCATTTAAACCACACTTACATTCTTACATTTATTTTCATGTGATTTGTAAATTAAATTTCAGATCTGCCTGTGTGGTTTCTTTATATGCGAACTGTTGAAACTTCATTGATGTAATATTTTTGCGTTCAGTATATAGCTCAAAGTAGCAAGTTATTCCGATGCAGGTTTTGTTCTTATAGGACAAAAGTTTATTGAAGAGACGGGTCTTGTTCTGGAAAACCTTACAGATTTTCCGAGAATTTGGAGAGATAAGCAGAGGTTTCACATGTTAGATAGGGCAAGGATTCTTTTAAATTTAAAACAAAGGGATACCTATTTACCAGAGATTCCATCCTATGCTGGTTTTTTTTTCTTTCTAAGAAATTTAATTGTTTTCAGCAAAAAGAATGAAGTGATATCATGTCACAAGACCTTTGGAGCCTGAATGAAATCAAATTATGTCTATACAATGGCCTAAAAGATAGCTCTGTTGTAAAGTGACCTTTTTCTTTTAAAGAAAGTTCCATTTGAGACAAAGAAACCCCCATTCTTGCAGGCATTCACTTTGTGATCTGGGGTTAATAATTAAGTCTGATTATGTAGCAATGGGGATAATTGGATCAGAGAATTCAGAGCTCAAAGGGAGCTAAGAGAGTCTTTGGTTTTGCCCTCTCATTTCACAATGAAATTATGGCACACGAATTTATGCCATAATTTGCAGCGTTACTGACAGCAAGAAAGTCCCTCCTTCCTAAAAAAAATTACTTTAAAACTTCCTTATTAATATGTGCCAATATGACAATAAGGATAGTAACTCGTACCATCTCTCTGTGCCGAATTGGTGACTATTGACCACACATCCACTAAGCAGTGAAATTCAAGTGGTTTGTTTTCCATCATTTCTAGACAGTGATGGCTCATGGCTGCTACCTGTCTGATGAAGAGCTCAAAGTATTTCAACAGCGCGGAGCTTCAATCTCCCACTGTCCCAATTCAAACATATCGTAAGTAGATAAGAGTGTGTTTGTGAGGAATTCTAAGTTCAGAGGCACCTATTAGCCTCCTGCACTGTTGTGTGTGAATGAGCAAATTAATTAATTAATGAAAGCAAAGAGCAATTACACTGTTATGTGTCATGTACATTGTTAGGTGCTGGAGATGCAAATATAAAAAATGAGACATTCTCTACCCTCGTGGAGCTGATATTCTACCAGAAGAAAGACAATACATTTAGAGGAATGGTAGCAGAGAGAGTATTGATCTGGGATGTTTACAAATATGATGTTTGGAAGCCTAGGACATTTGATTATCATACTCTTTTTTTTTTCCCCAAAAATTATAGCAGTTTTATTTTTAAATTTTTTCCCATGATTACATTATTCTTTTGTCACCCTCCCCTCTTCTGCCCCTTCTCGGAATTGACTGGGTTATATATGTTATCACTCAAAACCTACTTCTATATTACTCATTTTTGTAATAGAGTATTAAAACTAAAACCCCAAATCCTATACCCATATAAACAAGTGATAAATCATATTTTTTCTTCTGCCGTCACATCCAGAGAAAGAACTGTGGGAGTAGAAATGCAGAAGAAAAACATGTGATTGATCACATGTCTCTCTGTGCTGAATTGGTGACTATTGACCACACATCCACTGAGTAGTAAAATTCAAGTGATTTGTTTTCCTATCTAGACAGTGATGGCTCATGGCTGCTACCTGTCTGATGAAGAGCTCTACTCCCACAGTTCTTTCTCTGGATGTGGATAGTGTTCTTTCCCATAATTCCCTCAGAATTATCCTAGATCATTGCTTGCAACTAGTAGCAAAGTCAATCACATTTGGTTATCAGACTCTTTTCAAAAGTAATGGTAGTAACAGACTTATGTATTAAATAACAGTAACTGTTATTTAATTCAACATAAGGCCATGGTGTGGGACTGATTTGTGAATTCCCTTAAGTCAACCCAGTGTTTTTGAGAACCCTGCAGCCCCCAAGCATCTGAGAGTTACCCAGGTTTTCCCTCCACCCTATCCTAGATAGTCTGTTTATAAAGATTATGAGGTTATTTCTTAGTTATATCTTACTTTATCCTCTTAGAAACTATAAATATCCCACTCACACTAGGGATAATGAATCCCAGAATTCTGTTTATCTGGTCTTCTACCCCTGTAACCTGATACAATAGATTTTCTTTATGGGACAAGTTAGAATTCTCAGTCCCAGGCTCATCACTTTTCTACTACTCAGGTGCATTGGTTCCCCATTTCCCCTGACCTGGCAAATAATCTTTTATTTAGAGTGAGCAATACAGTACTTTATAACAAGTGTCTTAAGCCAGGGACAGACTAGCTTTAAATAGGGAGAGAATGAATCAATAAGGCAAAATAAAAAAGCTCTAAAATTCTTTTAGTAAATATAAAGAAAAATTAAACAAAGATATACATAAACAAACAGTTCTCAAGAATATACAAATACAATTCTCCTCGTCTTCATTCATGGTGATGTACCCAGGTCAGTGACTTGAAATACTTTTCAAGTTACTGAAAGGAAATATCAAAAAATTGCTTTAAAAAAATGCATCCCCTCACCCCCAATCCCCAAAAGAGATCCAGGTGTGGAGATGGAAGTTTCTGGGTTTAAATGTGATCTCAAACACTTCCTCACTTAACCCCCACTGCCTAGTCCTTACTGCTCTTCTGCCTTAGAACCCATTTTTAGTATCAATTCTAAGTCAAGGGTTTTTTTTTAAAGAAATGTCTCATTAATATTCAAGGAATTCATAATTATAGCATATATGTAGCTAAGACTTATAAAGCACTTAGAGCATCTTGCTTGATCTTCATAACAATGCTATCAGGTTGGTGCTATTATTATCCTCATTTTACAAATAAGGAAACTGAGCCTGAGGTTAAGTGACTTATCCAAAGTCACACAGCTAGTGAATATCTGAGGAAGGATTTGAATTCATGTCTTTATGACTCTCAGTCCAACACTATAATCACTATAATCACCTAGCTTCCAACCTAGCTCTACAATAGTCCATCAAATTCTTGATGCTAATTTAGAGAATATTTGCCCCAAAGTGGACCTTAGTGCATTTAGCCTATTCCCATTCAGATCTCCATGACTAAAGACTATGTATTCACTTTAAATCATCAACATATGGTGTAATTAGACCCTCAAGGCCCAAGTCCAGGCCTGAGCAAAATAATTTTTATAGTCTTCTCTTTATATCTTAGGGCAAAAAAATTGACCCAAAGATTTCAAAACTTTTTTTACTTATTTTCCCATTCAAGGGACCACCTCCTCCTATCCTTCCCCCAACCCCCTTCCATTCTGCTCTTACTATTGTGATGCTGTTTCATTTCCTTCCTGAAGAGTAACTGGCAAAAAGGTCCAGCAGAGAGGAAGGCTTTTGTGGTTGGTCATCCTCCTTTCTCCCAGATCCTGGAAAGCTTTCCTAGGAATTGATTTAACTTGGGCACTTCTTGCCACCTAGGCATTAAAGCAGTAGCTTTGTCTGGATAGTGTTGGGGAGAGGGGGAGAACAGGAGAGAGACACAGAGTGAGAAAGTAGGAGAGATGAGGAGATGGAGGGAAGGAGAAAAACAGAGAGAGGGAGGGGGAGAAAGAGACCAAAGGAGGGGGAGAGAGAGACAGAGACAGAGGGAGGGAAAGAGAAAGGGAAGGAGAGAAAGAGACAGAAATACAGACAGAGAGACAAAGAGAGGGAGGGAGAGAAAGAGAAGGAAGGAGAGAGACAGAGAGAGATAAAGATTGGAAAGAGAGGGAGGGAGAGAAAGAAAGAGGGAGAGGGAGGGGGAGAGACAGAGAGAGGGAGAAGAGGAGAGAAGAGAGGGGTGGGGGAGAGAAGGAGGGAAGGAGGAGTAGGCTTAATACCCTTTTTTCTTAATTCCTTTCTCCCCTATCTCTAGGATCTCCAGTGGATTACTGAATGTGTTGAATGTCCTGAAACATAAGGTGAAGCTTGGACTGGGCACAGGTGAGTAGGTCACTAACCCTGGTTAGTTTGGCGAGGACTTTACGTGTATCACTTCCTCTGAACCTAACCCTGTGAGGTTGGTACTAGGGATATTATTTTCCCCATTTTATAGATGAGGAAACTGAGGCTCAGAGGAGTTAAATGACTTGCTCATCATCCTATAGCTCATAGGTGTCAGAATGGATTGGAACTTGGTCCAATCCTGAATTTAGGTCCAGTGTTTTCTGTCCAGTATACTGTATTAAATGTTTATGTTTAGTTTCACAGTACCACTTCAAAAGGGGTGACACTCAAAGACTATTATTCAGCTGGCCATAGTAGCCCAGGCCTAAATCCTTGCTACAAAGGGAATCTGAGGCTTGTGTCTTGATTGAGCTTAGGATTTCTGAGCAGCAGTAAAGGCAATTGGATGTCCATCCTTAGTCTGGCACCAATAACAGTAAGTCTCCTAGGAGGAGAAAGGTGAACTGGTCCATTTTGGAGCTTCTGTGCCCATCAGAAGAGGAATCAGACTTGGCAGGTGGCCTTTCTCTTTCAAACCCAGGCAAAATAGGGAGACCAAGTCTTAAAAACAAACAAATAAATAAAAGGCTAATTACTAGGAGAGAAAATTCTTTGGTGTGAGAACAATTGTAAGACATCTTTGAGTTGTTCTTTTCTTTTGCTTGCATTTTATCTTGTCTTTCTAAGTTTGAATGAGTTTTTTACATTATTTCTCAAAAGCTGGCTAGCCACAAATGCTCACTCTAGAAGAATCAAAGCTGTTTAATTTGACCTCATGGCAATGAACACACGATGCAGAATCTCCCAGCATTCAGACAGCCGAAAGATTCCACAAAACGAAGCCTCCCTTTTCTATTCCATCCACCAATCTGGATGTTGACTAGGCGTTCGTGGTGGTTGATGGATTAACTGATGCCTCCTGGCTTGAACAGTACATTTTAGTTGTTTCTTCTAATTGTGTGTTGAGCTGTTCACTTAGGGAGCATGCGTCATGCCCAGATGTCTGGGCGGAAAGTGCATTGGCATCTCTTTGAATTACTCTGTATGGTTTTAAACTGAAAATTCTGCAATTGAAAGTGACTCAAAAAATAATAAGGAAGGAAAAAAGCATGGAAGATTTTTAGAATGCTGTCGTGTTCCATTCCAGCCACCTACAATGAGAGTGAGTAGGAGGGGAAGCATTTGTTTTTCAGATGCATAAAGCCATTAGGATCTGTGCTGCTGATATTTATCCAAACTTTTCCTGTCTAACCCAAATCTCTACAGAGAGCAATTAGACTTAATAGTATTACTGTTATTTTGTTGACACTTCAATAGTACTGATACTGATGGACCTGTCATTTTGTTGATGTGGGTGCAGTTTCTCCAATGGTGCAAATTGCAGCCCTTTGATGTCTTCTCATCCTTTGAGATCCTTGTCCATGTAAATCCTCAATAGCTTATCTACCCCCATATACTGGAGAATTTCTCATTCTTTTAATATTTCCTGAATGGCAATGTAGCATTGGACTGTTTGAAGTCAGAAGACATGGTTTCAGATCCTGCTTCCTCCATTTAATATTTGCCACTTAAAACTTGCCACTTCACCTTTAAAATGAGGGGGGTTGAACTGGATGGCCTCAGAGGTCCTTTGCAGTCTCCCAAATCCTATCATTCCTTTTTTAAAGAAGGAAAAACCCTTATTTTCTCCCCTAGTAAACTTAAGGCAGAAGGAAAGGGGCTAGGCAAATATAACTCCATTTTGAATTTTTTCCCAGGGTCACAGAGCTAGTAAGTGTCTGAGGTCAAATTTGAACCCAGGGACTCCTGTCTCTAAGCCTGGCTCTCTATCCACTGTGCCACTTATTTGGCCCCCAAATCCTATCATTCTTAATATTCATCTCTCACCTAATCGGTCTTTGGAAACTTCCTAGCTGTTGTATGTCTGGGCAAGTCACTCAGCCCCAATTGCCTAGCCCTTACCACTCGTCTGCCTTGGAACCTGATATAGTATATCAATTCCAAGACAGAAGGAGAGTTTTGTTTTTTTAAAGTCCTCTCTTTATGTAACAGCCCTTAATATAGCAGCTTAAGGCTTGTAAAATGCTTTACATGTTATTTTATCCTCACAATGACTGATATAGATGCTGCTATTATTCCTGTTTTACTGAAGAGGAAACTGAGACAGATGGAGGTGAAGTGACCTTTCCTCAGGGTTACACAACTAGTAAGTGAGGCAAAATTTAAAGTCAGGTTTTCCTGACTCCAAGCCCAGAATTCTTACCCACTGTGTACCACCCATGTGGCAAGAAATAAAAAAAAAATCAAGTGGGTTTTTGTTTTTAATTTTTTTTTGCACTTCTTGTCTACAGTGCCCAGATTAAGTGAATAATTGCCCCCAAATCCATATCACTTTGTAAACTGTCTTAAAGAATTTAGATGGCAAGAGGCTTGCTGGTTGACAGGTATGATACTTTAACTTAAGGTCATTTTGTATGATACCCTCAACAAAGGCAAAAATCTTAAGAAGGGTTAGTGTGATTTAACCTGTAAAACAAGACCAGAGAGGAGCAGAGAAAGAAACCAATATCAGGATGAAGAGAGTATAGTGTTGTTTTTTTTAAAAAGAGAAAGAAGAAAGCTTACAAAATCTGCTGTGAGAAAGAAAGGAGATTAATTTGTAATGGAATGGCTGGTTATATAAGAATTTATATAAAGTATATAAATATTGTAGCCCTTTGAAGTTTTCTCAGTTCGGTATAATATTCTCTTCTTCTACTTTTCCCATTATCTTCTCTTTCCCTCCTAACATTATACCAACTCTTGGCCCTTATTGTGACTACTTCTTGCCCTTCACGGATACACATTCTCTGAGTATGTCTTTTTCACTTAGAAGCCACTTGCCTCCATTACCTAATATATGTTTCACTAGATATTATCTTAGAATCCTTTGGCCGCTGGAACATCCGCCGTTTCTGACTTGCAAAGACTTTATCCCTAGGTACCTTCCACCCTTCAGCTTCTTAATTTCTACCCAAGCATTGCTGATCATCAACTGAAAAAAGTCAGACTGGTTTCCCCTCTCTACAAATGGGTCACCAACCTCAATCATAAGTGTACTGCTCTTTGACAGTTCTACCCTGTTGACTTCCTATGCTTTTCCCCATAAAGCTATTCCAGGCTTTGTCTTCTCTTTCTAGTTCCACAATCATTCTAAGCTTCCCCAGCTCTTCTTTTCCATTCCTTCCTTAGAACCTGGTGCCATCACCTACTTTCCATATCAGGTTTTGTTTTTTTTTATAGAAGTAGATAAAACAAGTAAACACACAGTCCTTGAGACCTGCCATTTATATGTGTCTTTGAGAACTCAGTGTTACCTCCATGCCACAATAAAGGTACTGGAGGAAGGCTAGAGGGAAAGTAAGTATTCACAATTTTACATTCCTAGTTAGAAATGCCAAAGTTTTCTATGAATTGTAAAGCCATACATCATTATCGGCATAGAGATATTCTTCCCACCAACAGTATAATCACTTTCCTGCCATTTATTTATTAAAATAAATTTAACATTTTAAATAATTTTCATCAAAGATAGTTCAAGTTAATTATGTTAAAGTACTTTGTTTCGATATCTTAAATGCTTTGTTCATCAAATGATAATGCTAATGCACAGATGAAGTCTTTATTATCAGTGCTGTACATCTAATATACTAATTTCTAAAGAATATTAGTTCATTCTAAAATATCTCTTGAAAATTAACTTTTTATAACTTTGATTTTAATTGTCTATAAATTGCACTCAGATTAGAGTTAGGATAAATTTCTTGATTTAAAAAAATGATGGATCTGTTTTTAACTCATTATCCTAAGTTATGCATAAAACTCTAACATTACATTTGCAAGCTTTCCCTGGGACTTCTACCATAGGATATTTGTAAATCTGATTTCCTCTCTTTACCTTACTAACCAAATTAGAACCTATGTAACACCATTATTTTCAAAGTGAATGTTACAGTGAAAACAATCAGGAGGCTATTACAATAATTTAGGGGTGAAGTGATGGGGGTCTGCACCACGGTGATGGCAGTGTTCCAGGAGAAAAGGGGGCATATATAAGCAATGTAATGATGGGAAAATCATCAAACCTTGGCAACTGATTGGCTGTGAGAGTGAGAAAGAGTTAGGAGTCCAAGGTTATCACGTTGGTGGCAAGCCTGGATGACAGGAAGGATGATGGGAGGTTAGTAAGAGGGAAAGGCTTGAGGGGGAAGGGGGAAGATGAGTTTATTTTTGACATGTTGAGTTTAGGATGTCTGCAGGAAATCTAGTTCAATATGCCCAATAGACAGTTGGAAATATAAGGCTATAGGTAGAAAAGTGGTTAGAATTGGACAAATAAATCTAAGAGTCATCTGTATTGAGATGATAATTGAATTCATGGGAGCTCATGAGATCATCTAGTGGAGAGGGGGGAGAGAGGGGGGGAAAGCGGGACAGGGGGGAAAGAGAGGGAAGGAA